>NW_006159811.1:5757708-5784137 GCF_000334495.1 Tupaia belangeri chinensis
ACCCCACAACCCCTTCTCTTCCATTCTCCTCTCGGGATCTTGGGCATGCACGCACACGCCCAGTGTGAGTTTAAGCCACCGAGTCGGAGACTCAAACTGAGGTCAACTACATTAGCCATCTGCTGGTCCTCTATCTCTATTTTATAGGCATGTAAATTGGTTTAAGTAACTTACTCAAGGTAGGTGGCAGAGCTGGGTTTGAGTCTGGATAACCTGGCTCTAGAGTCTGTGCTGCTGACCTTATGTTCTACCAACTTTATAAATGGAAAGATAAACAAGGCACAGATTTGTTGTCATAAACCTCATGTTACTTTCATTGTTTCCCAGATGTATGCATTAAATTTAGCAAGTTTAATATCACCACTAATTCCTTGCATTCAGGATGAACAATATAACCTTAGTGTTATTTTCTTCTCTGTCTCTTCTAGTAGGAGAAAGTCTTCTCATTGGAAATACAGGACACTTTCAAAGGTGTTTTTAAAAACAGTGAGATAAAGAGATACTATCTTGACAACAAAAACATTTTTTTTTTGACAACAAAAACATTTTAACAAAAATTTATTATGAAAAAAATCTAAAACATTTTCGGGACCAGCAGTTGGCATAATGGCTACATCACTAGACTCTCATGTAGTCAACTGTCGAGTCCCAGACCTGGTGGCTTAAAACTCACACCGAGCGTGTGTGCATGCATGCCCAAGATCCCGAGAGGAGAATGGAGGAGAAGGGATTGCGGCGTGACCATCTCCCCTGGGGGGTGATTTCTCGCTTTCTGTCTCTCTGTCTCTCTCTCTGTCTGTCTGGCGAGTGAACGCGCCCTTTAGCAAAAACTTCTCAAAAAAAAAAAAAGGCAAAACCAAAAAAACTTAAACATACATTTATCATTTGGCCTAGATATTTTACTTTTAGGTTTCTAAATAAACCAGGAACAGTGAAAACAATGTCCATGCAAAAAGATTTGTGTGTTACTGTTCATAGCAATGTTATTCCTAATAGCTAAGAACAAGAAACATGTCTGTCTATGGGTAACTAGATAGACAAATTGTGGATCATTATTTGAGTTAAATAGTAGTCAACAATAAAAGGAAAAAAATTCACAAATCTTTGCCAAAATATGGATAATTCTTAAAACGATTATGCTGATGGTGTTATGAAAGTACTCTTTTTTCTTAAACATTTAATATTGTATAATTATTTAATAAAGGAAACAATGTTAGAACCAGCAGATGTTATAGTGGTTTTATTGCTGGACTCCCACGCAGTCGACTATGGTTCAAGTTCTGGACCCTGGGGCTTAAAACTCACGCCGGGTACATGTGCATGTGTGTCCAGAATTCTGAGAGGAGAATGGAGGACAAGGTATTGTGGTATGGCCATCCTTCTCAGGAGTGATTTCTTGCTTTCTATTTCTCTGTTTCTCTCTGTCCGTCTGGTGAGTGCATGCACCCTATAGCAAAAAAAAAAAAAAAAAAAGAAAGAAAAAGAAACAACGTTATAAAAACCCATTTTAATCTATTATATCTATTATAATAATTATAATATTAATAGAAATTCCTCAGATTCGTATTAATAGACAGTGGTCCTAGAGTTGTTACTATGTTCACTTAATTTTTTAAGAGGTTCTTCACTTCAATGGAGATTTCAAAGGGAGTGAGAGAGAGGAAGGTCAGTTGCCATGTTGCTTGACACTCCCAATTGTGTTTTGTCAATGTTTTAAACCATTATATTTCCTCCAGAATTTCTAATTATACATAACAACACACTGTGGCTTTAAAGGATTTAATCCAGATGTTTTGAATACTCAGAATGGATCTGTGGCCTTCTGGTCTCAAGGAAATAAAAATAAGCTTTTGAAGTATGACAGTCAACAAAACAATGATATGAATATTGAATTAAAGCTCAAGAAGTATAGACATTAACTACATTTTCCAAGAATGATTAATGATATGATAAAATATTTAATATCATAATATAATATGAAAAAAGCAGCATACAGCCTAGAGAGTTAGGGTAAGTCACTCAAATGTTCTAATCATAATTTTTTCCCATGAAAAGAATGTTGATGAAAATTTAAAGTTATCATAGGGATATTTATCATTCTGTTTCTTTTATGACAATACTATAAAAAGTTCTGAAGGACATAAAATTTTTTACTTAATGGGCACTCCATGATGTCCAGATCCAACTATTAATACAAATCTGTTCCTTGGCCTTAAACACCAGACCATGAGCTGGCCCTGGAAACATCTTTGCATATACATAAATCTTTACGAACTATTTTACTCTTTTAAACCATGTGTGTTTTTGATTTTGAAAACAGAACATTTAAGTATAGCCCCAATCAGAATGAAGATATTTACATAAAATAACTCCTCTAAAGAACTGTATCTTGACTGCAGTCAAGATTACATGAGGGAGAATTATAGGAGATGACAGAGTTAGGAGTCTCATCATGTAGGGCTATATGATGAGGCAAGCACCTCAGACTTTATCTTGTATAGTATGAAGAAGCTGCCAAAAGATGAATAGGAGAGTGACATGGTCATGGTTATTTTGGAAAGGTCAGTCATGAAGAATAAATGACGTTCCTGATAAAGAATGTATAGTGCTTAGGAGAGGTGATTCCAATAGGATGAAAATTCCTAAGTCCTCAGAAAGGTGATGATTCAGAGGTTGGATGGGTGGGCTAGCTCTAAGGAAAGCACCAATTTGGGGATTGGGTCAGGTGCTAATATTCTCACCTGAAATGGATTTCATTATTTATTTAGTACTTTTTAAAAGTGATCTCTATTCAGAGATCCAAGCCAACCTTATTGGCATCTTTAGCTGTGATTTGGAAGATGGATTTTTTGAAGCTCCAACAGGCAGCATCACTTGTCCTGTGCAGTCATCTCAGTGAGAAGTGATACGACAGTGTAGGAGAAATGGAAGAACTGGTGTAGGTACAAGAAGTTGAAGAGGCAGATTCTTTAAGACCTACCGACTGACCATGGAGAATTGGTGTGACCTGAGATCTGAACTGGATTTTTTTTTTTTTTGAGAGGTTTTTTGCTACAGGGTGCATGTGCTTGCCAGAGAGACAGAGACAAAGAGACAGAAAGTGAGAAATCACCCCCCGGGGGGATGGCCAGAACGCAATCCCTTCTCCTCCATTCTCCTCTCAGCATCTTGGGCATGCACGCACATGCGCCCAGCGTGAGTTTAAGCCACCGGGTCCGAGACTCAAACTGTGGTCGACTACAGGAGTTCAGTGACATAGCCATTACACTAACTGCTGGTCCCCTGAACTAGAGTTTTTACCAATAATAACAGATAGGATTCTTGGGTGCAAACAGTAGAAGAAGGGCTGGACTATCTTTTTTGTTATCATTAGAGAAACTTTTGCTATTATGGCAGTGTGCTCCCTGGAGAGAGAGAGACAGAGAGACAGAAAGCAAGAAATCACAGCCTCCCTACACACACACACATACACACACACACACACACACACACACAAAGGGGACGGCCGTGTTGCAATTCCTTCTCCTCCGTTCTCTTGGGAATTTGGGCATGCACACACATGTGCCTGGTGTGAATTTCAAGCTGCCACATCCAGGACTTGAACCATGGTTAACCATGTGGGAGTCTAGTGATGTAACCATTACACCATCTAATGGTCCCAGGATTGGACTACCTTAAGCCAAAAAGGAATTTACTTAAAAGTACTTTGGTGGCTTACAGACTTTATAGGATTGTGGAGCATTAAATCTGGAGGACAACCAGTAGCCAAAGAGGTATGAAAAGTAGGAAGTACAAAAGTCTTTTATCATTAAGACTGGCTGAGGGGTCGCCACTGCTGTTACAGGATTATCCCAACACTCAGTGTCACTATCTCTAGTTATCACTCCAGTTACCGTGATAAACCTTAAGTATGCCTTCATTTTTGTCCTATCGGATTCACAGTCTTGGAGAAGAGAATTTAACTGCCTAATCCTTACACAGGTGCCTATGATTTGTGCTTGCAGGAATGGGAACTAGGAGGATTTCCTACTTCTCATGCCATAGTTGAAGGAAGAAGAGAACTCACTGGAATACACCAATACTTAATGTATTGTGGAGGTTGGTGGAAGATCTACTGTTCAACCCACAAAACAACTGTTTTGAAAGGGTTTGAGAGAAAGCTGTGGAAGTGCGACTAAAGTTAACAAAATATCTCAACATCTGTTTCATAGGATTTTATACCTGTTAGCCAGAATCATTGGCTAACTGTTGACTTCTGGTAACTCATGTTTTTTGTGTAGGTCTGGGCTCCTTGGCCTGACCTCAGTTGATTTTGACTTGATTTATTGCCTGTCCAGTCCCTACCTCAGCTCAACATGCAGGATGTGGTTTCTTATCCTCTTGACTAACGGTGCCCACTAACCTGAAATCTCCATTCTCATTCCTTTCAGATTGCCTAGGCTGTTTGCTGCTTGAGTCTGAGAATATCAGAATTTTTTGGCACAATGTGATGGTCCTCTGTTTTACTTATCATTGTGGAAAATCTTCCCATGAGACAACATGTTTGTTCATTTTCTCTTATTTGCTTTGAAAAGTAGATACTTGGGGCAGCAGGTAGCATGGTGATTAAGGTGCTGGATTCCCACATGACCAACTATGGTTCAAGTCCTAGACCTCAGTGTCTTGAAAAGTTATGACAGGTAGAAAAAGAAGGAACAGAGAGATCCTGCAATCCCAGAGATAGAAGATAGGAGCTGCTAGCTCACATGTGCTGACACCATTCTGCCCTTCACCCATACAAGAACAATGGGCTTGCCCAAGCCAAGACACTAGGCTTGACCTAATCAGCAAGGATCTCCCCAGTCTGTAGGGGAGGACTAGCCCTCCAACCTACACGGTGCTGATCTACCACCTTACCGTTTATCTGTCAGTGCAACCTCCAACCACATTTGGAGCAGTAGGTTTGGGTATACGAGAGCTAAACACCTGGCAATAAGAAACTCTGGAGGAATTCTTTCTCCATAACTCCCTTGACAGTAAAAGGAGAGAAACTCCCCTCTGAATATCTAGACTCTAAGCTCTACTGTGGATTCCACACTCCTATCCAAAGTAGAGGAGGAAGTTGGCACAAATCTTACATATATCATAGGGAAGTACAGGAGCACACAGCTATAGAAACATACTCCAAAGAAAAGGAAGAAATGAGTATATCACCAGATAACTGAAAATCAAAGCTGATCCTGAAGAAATAGGAGATGAGGAAATACCTCCCCCTCAAAGAATCATCCCTCCTCACCAACTATGGATAAAACACGAGATATCACAGACATGTGAAAAAAAGAATTCAGAATATTTATTGTAACAATACTCAATAATATTCAAGAGAAAACAGAGAACCAATTGCAGGAGATGAAAAATTCTTTAATGACATGATGGAGGAACTCCATAAGGAGATAGCACACTGAAAAAGAATCAAACAGAACTTCTGAAGATAAAAGATACCTTGCAGGAAATAAAAACTTTCTTTGAAAGTCTCTACAGCAGATTAGAGCATGCAGAAAAAATAATCTCAATTTTGAAGTCAAAATCTCTGATTTAGTCTGAGCAACTGAAAAAAATTAGAAGATTAACCATTAAAAAGGAGAACAATACATGGGAAATCCTGGGCATCATGAAGTGGCCAAATATCATCATAATAGGTACTATACCCATAAGAGTACTATACCCAGCAAGATTATCCTTCAAATGGGAAGGAGAAACAAGATCTTTCCAGATAAATAAATGCTGAAAGAATTCACCAAAATAAAACCAGATCTTCAGGAAATCTTTAAGGGATTACTATACCAAGAAAGTCAAAGAGAGAAAAATAGAAGTAAGAGAACACAATTAGAAGAAAAGGACAAGTCCACACATATTGATAATAACACTGAATGTCAGAACCCAATGTAGATTTAACAATTTTGCACACAAGCAGGTTTAAATACAAACCCACCGATTATTGGATAGACAGTTGTCTGTCCAGGTTTTAATTTATGAATTTATTATAACTATTACTCATAGTATGGAACTAGATAATAAAGAAAAAGTTCAAAATCTTTTTTCTTTTTTCTTTTGGAGAGGTTTTTGCTATAGAGCATGTTGCTCTCACCAGAAAGGTAGAGAAAGGCAGAGAGACAGAAAGCAAGAAATCACCCCCAGGGGTGCAATCCCTTCTCCTCTGTTCCCCTCTTGGGATCTTGGGCATGCACGCCCATGTGCCCAGTGTGAGATTAAGCCACTGGGTCTGGGACTCGAACTGCGGTTGACTACATGGAAGTCCAGTGACGTACCATTATGCCATCTGCTGGTCTCTAAAAAGCAATCTTTTTTTCCCTCCAAAATCTTATAGTTAAATCTTTCTGTGGATTGAATTGGAAACAAAACAAAACTAAACTAAAATCGAGATCTTTGTAAAGCCTGTAAGTTATCAAATCATTGACTTTACCACATCTTCACTTTTAAATATCTCTTTCTATTTTGTTTGATCTTTTTCAAGCATTTGTTTCTTTATGCACAGTACGGTACTATGATCTTAGAAGAGCTCACTGTGTGATTAAGTGTTCTTTTTCTATTTCTTCTTCATTGTTACATTACAATTGGGTTATATACAATTTTACCTACGTCTAACTGAAGCAATGATTGATACCCACAGACTTTTCAGATTATAAACTCTTATCTCCCACAGTCCTCTACATGGATATTACAAATTCTTTTTTCATTGGCTATGTTAAGATTATCTTTGTTAATTTATGAGACTGTTTTTTATTATTATTTTAGAGAGATTTTTGCTACAGGGCATGTGCACTTGCTGGAGAGTCAGAGAAATAGAAAGTAAGAAATCACTCCCTGGGAGGATGGCCACACCACAATCCTTTCTCCTCCATTTTCCTCTCAGGATTTTGGTCATGTATGTACATGTGCCTGGCATGAGTTTTAAGCTGCTGGAACCAAGACTTGAATCACAGTCAAGTACATGGGAATCCATATAACCATCTACTGGTCCCAATTTATGAAATTGTTTGTTGCCTGATTTTTAACCAATACATTTTTCTTTAGAACTGTACCTCAGTAAATGATGTCATAGACAATTCAATATATTCTTGCAGAATGCTTGTTGGAGCGTGATTTGAATGTTCCCAACATAATGTTAAATGTTGAAGGTGGTAAATACGTTTACATCCTCAGTTTGTTTATTATACACCATATATATGCTTTTAAAGACCATTCTATACCCTACAAATAATTGTAATGATTATATGTAAATCATAAATTACAAAAAATATTTAAAGAAAGGAAAAAGAAAGAAGAATCACCCCAGGCACATGTGTGTGCATGACCAAAATTTTGATAGGATAATGAGGGAGAAGGGATTGCGGTCATACCCCCTGGGTTAGGGATGATGTCTCGCTTTCTCTCTCTGTCTGTCTCTGTCTCTCTACAGTGAGTGCACGTGTCCTATGGCAAAAACCTAAAAAAGAAAAGTGGATACTTTCCCATTTTGCATATCCATACCCAATTCAGACACAGGCATCATCAGTAATTTTCTTAAAGGACTTTACTGCTAACCGAATACTTAGAAGTAATGCAAAAATGATAATTTATTATAAAACATGTTACATAATTAATCACATATTTTCCAATGTGCATATGCTAGTCAGTGAAGAGAGGAGTAGATTTCCAAATATCAGAAAGTTTAGAGTAGTATTAAGACAAATGACACAGATTATAATTCTATCATTTCATAGTTAAGTGGTCTTTCAGAGATAAATTCCCCACTTTACTGTGGTTGGTACAAGTACATATCTTTAACTCAGGTGACAAAATACAAAATGCTTTATCTGTGACACTCTTTTAGTGAAGTCATTAAACTATTCTTCCGTGAGATCAGCATTGTAGGGCCCATTTTAAAGATAGAGAGGTACAAAAGGCTTGAATTTTGGAGGATTAAATCAAGGAAGAATGGCCCAAATGCAATGCTTCTGTGCAGCATCATACAATCTCTGAGGATAGCTAGAAAATTCTCTTAATTTTTCAAAGGAAGAATCTGAAAAATCCTTTTTTCCGTCTAAATTTGTAAGCATCTCTTATGGTCCTGAATTGAATTATTCCTGCTCTTCCACATCTAAGGAATACACAACAAAAACACCACTTCCCTTTGTCTTTGTGAACAATGATCGGGGTGAATTCAGTGCTAGTCCTTCACAAAGAAAATCAGTAAGAAGAGATTGTTCACCTACTAGAAATCCTATTTTAGTATACGTGCTGCCAAAGTGAGCACAACTGACTACAAATCCTAAAAGCAGGTGATGTGTTCAATGGGAGCCAGAGGGAAGTGATTCATCAGAAACATTCATACCTTCATGACAATAGCTTCAAAATTAAAATGGAAAATTGCCAAAAGTAATGTACAATTAAAATGTTAGCAATGACTGTTAAAATATTCATCTCCTATGGGATCATCGGGAAAGTCATGACACATTTTTTGCACAGAAAAACATAGAAAAATACATCACGACCTTTCCCAAAAACAATCTAATATGATACTGAACACAGAATATGATGACTAGAAATAAAAAGCAACGTGGATGCCAGCTGGCTCATGTGACAGCAGCACACGGTGTGTCTCTATATGTATGTACATATACATATGAGTCTATTTGCACTTTCATAACAACATAGTTAAATTATATTAGAAAACCAAGGAAACTAGGCAAAAAGCAAATAAATATGTTGTTACAAATTGTAATGGGTGCTGTGAAGGAAATGAACAGGGTCCAGGCTTAATCTGTGACTTTCACAAAGAAAATCAGTAAGAAGAGATTGTTCACCTACTAGAAATCCTATTTTAGTATACGTGCTGCCAAAGTGAGCACAACTGACTACAAATCCTAAAAGCAGGTGATGTGTTCAATGGGAGCCAGAGGGAAGTGATTCATCAGAAACATTCATACCTTCATGACAATAGCTTCAAAATTAAAATGGAAAATTGCCAAAAGTAATGTACAATTAAAATGTTAGCAATGACTGTTAAAATATTCATCTCCTATGGGATCATCGGGAAAGTCATGACACATTTTTTGCACAGAAAAACATAGAAAAATACATCACGACCTTTCCCAAAAACAATCTAATATGATACTGAACACAGAATATGATGACTAGAAATAAAAAGCAACGTGGATGCCAGCTGGCTCATGTGACAGCAGCACACGGTGTGTCTCTATATGTATGTACATATACATATGAGTCTATTTGCACTTTCATAACAACATAGTTAAATTATATTAGAAAACCAAGGAAACTAGGCAAAAAGCAAATAAATATGTTGTTACAAATTGTAATGGGTGCTGTGAAGGAAATGAACAGGGTCCAGGCTTAATCTGTGACTGTGCAATGTGCTTGTGACCTATGAACACTGCCATTACGCTGCAAGCTTTTCTTCTTGGGGGTCCATCTTCACACAGCGCGCTTCAATGTTTCTATGCTTCTGCTCAAGCTCTTTCCTCTACCAAAAATGTCATTTTCCCTTACATTTGTAGGAATAAACACTACTCAGTCTTCAAAGCCCGGCAGGTTTCTCCTTGTCTTTCCAGGAGGAGACAAGCCCTCTCTGAATCATCCTGTCACAGCTCTTACTCCATTTTACCTCGCATTATAGTTACTTCCAGTGAGATGATGAACAACTTATGAATAGAAACCAGGTTTTATCAATTTATGTTTCCTCTACAGTCCTTTAGGTAGAAGGCTCAATGGTTGGATGGGATTTCCAAGGTCATCAGCAATAGTTTCAGATGAAACTATGAGTGTGATGAGGAAACTATGAGTTGTACTTGTTGAGTCTGAGGAAACTATGAATTATACCTGCTCAGTGTGATTTGCTCTGTCTCTCAATATCCCCGGGTGTGCCTTCCATAGCCTCAAATAGATGAGTCAGATTTGCTAACTACACTTTAATGGGGAAAGATGGAAAAGGTGGGCTTGGTGCCTTCAAACTCTTGGGATGGGAACGATCAGTGTAATACGGGTCTGTCTCACTCTTCACTCAGTATTATTTCCACATTGCCTGTTACTTCTCAAATATTGATGAGATAAATGACTGAAATTCAATACTTGGGTGTTCTCAACTAGTAGAAAGCAATGGTCCAACTTAATAAAACTCACCTTTAAGAAGCAAAGAGTGACTTAGTAAAAACCAAAAGTAATTGTGTAATAGGAGCAAGAAATGGAGAAGATGTGAAAATGGAGTGGGAGCCAGGAAACATGAGTTTCAATCCTGTTTTTTGTCACTAATTAGCAGTGTGGCCTCAGGCCAGTCCCTTAAAATTATAGATTTCAGATAAGAGATCTGTTTGCTTCTTGTTTAATATATCCTAGGACATCAGCATTCCAAGAATTCAGCTGAAGCTTGGCCAACACTGGTGAACAGTGGCAGTGTCACTTAGCAATATTAGTGCTTGAGGAGATTAAGATGAGACATATTTCAAATTATAATGAGAAAAGTCAGTAAAACAAAGAAAACACTTCCCAGAGGAGAGGCTAAGCTCAAGACCAAAAACAATAGCTAGCTGAAGTCGCACATCTCTGAGCAAACTGGGTATGTTGACTTGCATTATTCTCCCCTAAGTAAGCATTCTGGTTAAAAAGATTCTTGACTTGAGCCACCACAGCTAGCTGCTCATTTAGCTCATGTTGAAACTCAAAAGAAAAGTCCCTCCTGGGTGATTAGAGAACTGTATTACCATAGTCTCAATAGAGAACAATACTACATTGTCATGCAAGTTCCTCCATGGCAGAAAGAGGACTTCTAAGTGTTTTTCCTTCTCCATTGCCCGCCCCCACCACCATCAATATTCATTAACAAATAGAAATGGAGACTTAATAATTATTGCTGAACACTATCCAAATATGAGGAAGTCAAATCTTAAAATTCAGGGGCCAGCAGATGGCATAGCCGGTACGTTGTTGGACTCCCACATAGTAGACAGCGGTTCAAGTCCCAGACTAGGCAGCTTGAAACTCATGCCAGGAGTGTGTATCTGTGTGCCCAAAATCCCAGGAGGAGAATGGAGAAGGGATTGTAGTGTGGTCATCCCCCCTGGAAAGTGATTTCTCATTTTCCTTCTCACTGTGCTTGCTCTCTTTCTTTCAGTCGAGTGGCAAAAACCTCTAAAAAAAACTCTTAAAGTTCAGAAATTTTATCATTTTGTTTATCAAGCAATAAAAAATAAATAAATTAGAAATGTAATTTCCAGCCAACTTTCATCCAAGACCACTATGTTATTATAATGACCAGTACTCTGAGAACCTTTTCCCCAACAGCATATATAGAAAAGATAGAAGAGTAGAATTGCACTGCATGTTAATTTTAAAATCTCGTAGCCCTTCCTGCTCAGTGTGATTTGCTCTGTCTCTCAATATCCCCGGGTGTGCCTTCCATAGCCTCAAATAGATGAGTCAGATTTGCTAACTACACTTTAATGGGGAAAGATGGAAAAGGTGGGCTTGGTGCCTTCAAACTCTTGGGATGGGAACGATCAGTGTAATACGGGTCTGTCTCACTCTTCACTCAGTATTATTTCCACATTGCCTGTTACTTCTCAAATATTGATGAGATAAATGACTGAAATTCAATACTTGGGTGTTCTCAACTAGTAGAAAGCAATGGTCCAACTTAATAAAACTCACCTTTAAGAAGCAAAGAGTGACTTAGTAAAAACCAAAAGTAATTGTGTAATAGGAGCAAGAAATGGAGAAGATGTGAAAATGGAGTGGGAGCCAGGAAACATGAGTTTCAATCCTGTTTTTTGTCACTAATTAGCAGTGTGGCCTCAGGCCAGTCCCTTAAAATTATAGATTTCAGATAAGAGATCTGTTTGCTTCTTGTTTAATATATCCTAGGACATCAGCATTCCAAGAATTCAGCTGAAGCTTGGCCAACACTGGTGAACAGTGGCAGTGTCACTTAGCAATATTAGTGCTTGAGGAGATTAAGATGAGACATATTTCAAATTATAATGAGAAAAGTCAGTAAAACAAAGAAAACACTTCCCAGAGGAGAGGCTAAGCTCAAGACCAAAAACAATAGCTAGCTGAAGTCGCACATCTCTGAGCAAACTGGGTATGTTGACTTGCATTATTCTCCCCTAAGTAAGCATTCTGGTTAAAAAGATTCTTGACTTGAGCCACCACAGCTAGCTGCTCATTTAGCTCATGTTGAAACTCAAAAGAAAAGTCCCTCCTGGGTGATTAGAGAACTGTATTACCATAGTCTCAATAGAGAACAATACTACATTGTCATGCAAGTTCCTCCATGGCAGAAAGAGGACTTCTAAGTGTTTTTCCTTCTCCATTGCCCGCCCCCACCACCATCAATATTCATTAACAAATAGAAATGGAGACTTAATAATTATTGCTGAACACTATCCAAATATGAGGAAGTCAAATCTTAAAATTCAGGGGCCAGCAGATGGCATAGCCGGTACGTTGTTGGACTCCCACATAGTAGACAGCGGTTCAAGTCCCAGACTAGGCAGCTTGAAACTCATGCCAGGAGTGTGTATCTGTGTGCCCAAAATCCCAGGAGGAGAATGGAGAAGGGATTGTAGTGTGGTCATCCCCCCTGGAAAGTGATTTCTCATTTTCCTTCTCACTGTGCTTGCTCTCTTTCTTTCAGTCGAGTGGCAAAAACCTCTAAAAAAAACTCTTAAAGTTCAGAAATTTTATCATTTTGTTTATCAAGCAATAAAAAATAAATAAATTAGAAATGTAATTTCCAGCCAACTTTCATCCAAGACCACTATGTTATTATAATGACCAGTACTCTGAGAACCTTTTCCCCAACAGCATATATAGAAAAGATAGAAGAGTAGAATTGCACTGCATGTTAATTTTAAAATCTCGTAGCCCTTCAGGTAATACTATCCTCATGAATAAGTGATCTTACCACCTTTCTACAAAGTGAGAAAGGGTGCAATGAGGAAAGGGTGAAGAACTCATGACTCATCTTGTGTTGGGGGGAGAATATAGCCAAATTGCCACTCAAGGATGAAAGACATGTTAGACATGCAAGAATTTATAAATGAATGTTTCCCCACTTAAGAAATCTACTGAAGGTCACTTCAGTCACCAAGAAGTAGCTGGAGAAAGGACCAGCAAACCGTTTCTCCCCTACTGCCATTGCTGCTATAGAAGGATCACGAGGACTTAGTGCTATTCTAAGCTGCATCTTAACAGGATCTGCAATCTGTCTGCTGTCACTCTGACAGTCACAGTGATAGCATCTGTGCTGTCCCAATATTCCCAGTAGCTTCTACTTGTCATCGTAAAGTCTATTTTGGTATAGAACAAGGACATGATACTGTGCCCCCAAATGACAGAGGATGGAAAATTGGTCAATGCCATTTGTGTAATAGTCTATATGACCCCAGTTCTGGGTGTATGTTTGACTGAAGCGATTGTTAAAATCCCTTTCAGGAGTGATATGATCTTATGGTGTTTAAGCGTGACATAAAATGTTCACAATTTTGGACTGATTATCACCATTTCTTTGTCAAAACTGCCATGACCAATGAGGTTTATCCTAAGTGCCATCTTTAGAACAGAGGGTGATGCCACAAGTCACAAGGAAGAAAAACACTAAACTTTTTCAACCAGCCAAGCTTCCCAGTTCATAAAATAGAAGTGATTATAAAGGTTGACCTTGTCTTGAAGTACCCCAATTTGGGAATTGTGGGAAAACTCCTTGACAGTTTTCCCAATGATTTGGGTTAACTTGAAGGAAGGCCTGATGATTCATATTCTGAAAAGACCTTAGAAACTATTTCTTATAAGTCTATCATTTTGCAGGGCTGGTGGGTGGCATGGTGGTTGGGAGCACTGGATTCCCACATAGCTGACCACGTTTCGGGTTCCGGACCTAGCAGCTTGCTTTTCCCTTTCTCTTTCTTTCTTGCTCGCTCACTTTGTCCCTCTCTAGTTAAATTTAAATAAGTAGATGGATAAATACAGTTAGATAAAATAATTCTTAAAAAAACATTCTATCATTTTCCAGATGTGACTAACGTCTCAGGGGAAGGAATTTGCTGAACTAGAATCATATCAAGTCCCTTGCCTCTTGCCGCAGGGTTGTTTCAAACCTCCATTTTCTTTCTTTCTTCTTTCTTTTTAAAGAAAAGGGTGGACTTTAATTAAATAAAACATCCTGTTGCAAGGTATGAAACTCCTCATAGAAACAAGAAACCCGTTTGGAGACAAGCTTCATATGGTATGTACAGTTTGGAGCTGTTCAAATATAGTTTTGTTGTAAAAAGTGCTATAATAACAACCACATTTAAAAAGAACTCTTGGTAGAGAAACAGTAAGATGAATTTATATTAAGCATAGCACACAACAAACCCCTCTGTGCCTCAGTTGTACAGTCTAGAAGTTAAAGGTCCCAGGAGTCCCATCCCACACTTGGAAGGTGTAGCTGTCGGAGGTAGTTCCGGGCACAATATCCTGATCTTCCTCTTCCTCTACAGAGAAATGCTTTTCAATCAAGTTTAATGACGCCTTGTACACAGACTCCTTTTCATGGTTTTGTAGAGCTTCAATTTTATCCAGCCTTCCACATTCTTCGATCATTATACTAAGTTTCTTCATTTCTTCTCTCTTCTCAGCAGCCTGAAAGATATTTGAAATGGCATCCAAAATAACCAGAATAATTTTGGTATCTTTTGCAGTTGGGAGGTTCATCAGCGGCTCTATGATGCCACAATGGATGAGGTATACGATCTGCTCCACTGTTCTGCCACTTGTATAGTTGGTCACAGCCCACACAGCCTCCTTCTGCATCTTAAAGTCAGCCTTGGAGAGCATGCGGACAAGGAATGGGGACTAACCCGGGATTCGCAACCTGCTGGATCTGGTCCTGCCGACCAGTGATGTTGGACATGGTCCACGGAGCTTCCTTCTGAATATTTGTTTTGGAGTTGGTTAGAAGGCTGGGGAAGACGGCAGGTGCTCCAGCATCTATCACAATCTGGGTCTGTTCATCTGTCCCAGTGACGATATTACCTACCAGTGACAATATTACCTATGGCTCTTAGGGCAGGAGTCACAATGGGCAATTTGGTAGCTCCTAGAAACTTCACAAATTGGGGAATAACTCCTGTTTTCACAACTATTTCAATCCAGTCATTTGGACCATTGGTAAGGTAGGAAATAGCCCAGCAGGTATCTGCTAATACTTCTGGATCATCGTGATGCAGAAGATGAACTAAAATAGGAAGAATTTGCTCAATAGCATCCGTGGGGGTGGGGGTGGGGATGGTGGTGGGGGGGCAGGATTCTTGTTGTCACGATGGTTTGAAAGTGTCCAGGTAAGGTTACATAAGTGACCACATGCTAACAATGACATATCAGGAACTGCAAGGAGAGCCAACAGCGGGTCAACTGCTCCATACTTGATAACCAGGTCCTAGAAATCTGAACCAACCTCTGTGATGTTTCCTGGAGCCCACACAGCTTATTCACTGCTGTGTGCGTGGGGAGAGGCCAACAGAGAAATGAATGCTGGGATAGCGCCTCCGTCCACCCTAGCCTCGGTCTGTTCTGACATCCCAGAAGCAATGCTAGTGAGTGTCCATGCAGATTCAAACTGGATAGGACTACAATCGTTTCTGCCCAAGAAGGACACGAATTTTGGAATCAACCCAGCCCGGATGATGTTGTCTATGGGGGGCTAGAAAGTAGCTTCCTAGCAGCGTGAGTAGCCTGGAGCTGGCTTTCCAAATTGTTGCCATTTATGCCTTTGACAGTGTCGTCAACAGACCAATTTACAGCGCCCTGGTTGTTGCAGTTTTCTTGCAGTGGAGAAGTGGCATCATTGGGAAATGAGCTTACATTTCT
Organism: Tupaia belangeri chinensis; assembly: GCF_000334495.1. NCBI lineage: Eukaryota > Metazoa > Chordata > Mammalia > Scandentia > Tupaiidae > Tupaia > Tupaia belangeri. The sequence goes on from NW_006159811.1 coordinate 5,773,615, forward strand.
CCTTTTCAGCATCTGGTCATCCTTCTAAGCTTTCCTCAGCAACATGTTCACTTCTCTTCTTTACTGCCTCATTTCTGTACTGTCTTCCCGTGTTCTTGAATCTGTTAAGACAGGCAGCTGGTGAATTAGCATTCTCATTTGGGGGCTCGGGAGTGTGAAAAAAAGGGGGCCAGCCGGTGGCTCAGGCTACCACAAGAGGCGGCTCTGGGCTCCCAGGCTGGGGACCCGCTGCCCTCCTCAAATCTCCATCTTCTTCAAGCTCTGAACACACCAGCTTCCTTTCAGGTTCAACAAATGGTTGAGTTTGAACAGCTTCCTATCTCACAGGAAAAGGAAGCAAACAAGATTAAAACTGTCTTGAACTTGCCGTCACCGGCTCTGTATCTTCCCTCTTCCATTCTTTCTGCTAAAGTGAAAAAGGAGGCCTCCTTTCTTTCCTAAGCTAAACTTTTCCCTGTGCTCCGTGACCGTTTTCTCCCCAAAACGGCCGTGAGCCACCATTTGTCTTCTAGAGACACTCCCCGCGTTGCTGTATGTTCAAGCTCTCTCTTTCTACACTACATGGGCTTTTACATTCTCTTGGAAACTTCAGCCTAATTGGTTATATCTTATGCCTTTTAGTAAAAAGAAAACATACATAACATTGGAAGTAAACAGAACCAAGTGTTTGTTGCTCCATGGTAGTAGGCGCTTGGGAATGTATTATTTTAATGTTGTGTATCAACATTTTTCTTTTTCGCCAGAAGAGAAAAAAATATTGAGAGCAATGTGATGGGCTCATATAGATTAGAGATGATAATTGCAAAATCGCCTCCATCTACGGGGACTTCACAAAGTCCTTGCTTCCCTCGAATTTCACAATGACAGTGAAGGAAGTTATGGGTCCTGCTGACTACTTTAAGAGAAAAATAAAAGTGACTTGGAAAGAGGGTTCTGTTTACATTTGCGTAGGGAACTTCCAAACTCCAGTTTCGCAGCTGTGAAATGATGTTTTTTCCCCCATAGGTGGCTTACAAAGCTAGCTGGAAGTAATCATCTGGAATTTTTAAAACCTTTTCAGCAATACTACTAAAAACGTTATCAAAGCACAAAGAATGTCAAAGTTCATTCACTTACTGGATTCTCAAATATCTGTTGGCAACTAGTTAACATACAAGACACAAATCAATGAAACAGGGTTTTTTTTTTTTTTTAAATAAGTTTTACTGCTATAATAGTTCTAATTTCATTTTAAAAAAAAATCACAGCCATTCTAGAAAAACCACCTACTTTCCCAGTGCTGGAGATGCATTTGCCTCCCCAACAGATTCACACCTGTCCTCCCTGACTTTCTGAAATGGAGTAACTGCCCACGCTCTCCACCAAAGTCTCTGCGCCGGAAACTACCCTCCCCTCCTTTCTGGAACTTCATGCCATGTCTTGTCTCTCTTAGCTTCTCTGTCTTCCATCTCTGTCTCTCTATTAAGTCACTTCCCTAGTATTTTAACATGTTTCCATTTTTCTGTCTTCATGAAAAGAAACCCCTCCATTGGTATCACCTCCACTTTCTGCTGACCTGTAATCTCTTATTTTCACAACCAGCTCCTCAAAAGTGAATACAAAACGTTTTTGTTTGTTTTTGCCATAGGGTGTGTGCATTCAGCGTAGAGAGACAGAGAACAAGTGAGAAATCACGCCCTGGGGGAATGGCCATGCCAGCAATCCTTTGTCTTCTAGTCTCCTCTCTGGATTTGGGGCACACATGCACAGGTACTCAGTGGGATTTCTAAGCTGATCTCACATTGCCCAGTTAGGGACCAGCAGTTAACATAATGGCTATGTCGCTGGACTCCCATGTAGTCGACCGTGGTTCAAATCCCAGACCTGGTGGCTTAAACTCACGCTGGGCACGCGTGCATGCATGCCCAAGAAAGAGGAGAATGGGGGAGAAGAGATTGCGGCATAGTCATCCCCCCTGGGGATTGTTTTCTCGCTTCCTGTATCTCTGTCTCTCTCTGTCTTTCTGGCGAGTGCACGCACCCTATAGCAAAAACCTCTCCAAAAAAAGAAGAAAAAATTGCACTGGGACCCAGCACCTTAATTCCACACCACCTGCAGGCCCATGAAAAGTTTTTAAAATTTTTTCAAGAGAGAGAAAGTTTTTCAATTTCTATCTCTTCTATCTCCATCTTCTCTCTCTCTCTTTTTAAATGTTTTTTTTATATTTTTGGTATAGGGTGTATAGACAGAAAGCGAGAAATCACCCCCTAGGGGGCATGGCCACTCTGTCACCCCTTCTCCTCTATTCCCCTCTTGGGAGCTTGGGCACGCACACACAGAAGTCCAGTGTGAGGTTTAAGCCACCAGGTCCCGGACTTGAACCGTGATCAACTATATGGGAGTCCACTGATGTAACCATTATGTCATTTGCTGGTTCCTTCTCATTTCCTCTTATTTCTAAATCCAGTTCACCTGACACCCATTGAAACAAGCCAGTTTAAGGTTTAGTAGGACTACAGCCACTCTGACATTAAGAAAGGCCTTTAAGCAGAACACTCTGACCAAGTGCTGAGTCACAGGAAGATCCGTGTGAGAAATGGTCAGACAAGAAACCAGGAACGGGTATTTGAAATAACAGGGGCGCAGTGTGAAGAAGAGGCGAGGCTGACCCCCGGACTGACCAAAGCCTGTGTGCCTCTGCATCCCTTGCGTCTAGTGCCTTTGTCCTGTTGTGGCCGACCACAGAGATCGGTAAGGTTGTCTGCCAAACCCGCTCCTCCAAAGCCAGACCCCAGGACTAAAAGGGCACCTGCAAAGAAGGGAGGGAAGGCCCCTAAAGGAAGTAAAACAGGAATCAGGATATTTAGCGGAAAGTGACCAACTCCGATTGATGTAGGTGAGGAAAGATTCACACATGCTTGTACCTTGTACCTATAAACACCAAGAACAATACTTGCTGACTGTCTGTCTATAACACGTTACAGAAATAAACCCCCTTCTTCTCCACCATCTGCCTCTAGTTTCACTGACTGTGAGAAACAGTCAGACTGGGACCAGCAGTTAGCATAATGGCTATGTCGCTGGACTCCCATGTAGTTGACCGTGGTTCGTGTCCCGGATCCGGTGGCTTAAAACTCATGTTGGGTGCATGTGTGTATGGGTGCCCGAGATCCCAAGAGGAGAATGGAGGAGAAGGGATTGTGGCATGGCCATCGCCCCTGGGGGGTGATTTCTCGCTTTCTGTCTCTATGTCTCTCTCTGTCTGTCTGGCTAGCGCACGCGCCCTATAGCAAAAACCTCTCAAAAAAAAAAAAAAAAAAAGAAAAATGAGAAAAGAAAGAGCCAGACTCAGTTGGCCAGTAACACCCTCGCGTCACCATCGACCTTAACGTTTCCTCTACAGGGAGAATACAACGTTCGGAAGTAAGCAGGAAGCAACTTGCTCTGTGCTGCTGCTCTGTGCTTCTCAGGACTTGGACACAATCTTGGGCCAATACCATAGCTTTTCTGATCTCTCTTAGTTGTTAGCACAGAGTTTAGTTGCTTAGGTGACTAAAAAAATTTTTTTGGAGAGGTTTTTGCTATAGGGTGCTTACACTCACCAGAAAGACAGAAAGAGACAGACAGAAAGTGAGAAATCACCTCCCAGGGGGATGGCCATGCCACAATCCCTTCTCCATTCTCCTCTCGGGATTTTGGGCACGCACGCACATGCACCCGGTGTGAGTTTAAGCCACTGCGTCTGGGACTAGAACCATGGTCAACTACATGGGGGTCCAACGATGTAGCCATTACACCATCTGCTGGTCCCATGGCTAAAATTTTTATATTAGACTAGATTGGATTTTTTAGAAATTTACTTACTTCATAAGAGGAAGACAAAGATAGAGCGAAAGAACAAACATCAACGAGGTCTCATGCTGTGATCGTGGGTGTTGTGGCAGGCCAGTAAAATTCTCACGCAAGAGGTGATGCTGAAGGTCACAGGCAGAATTTCGTCCTCAGTGAAATCTGAGTTTTGCTCTTAAGACCTTTCATTAGATTGGACTTGATCTAGGCCTGCCCAGATTATTGAAGATAATCTCCTTTACTTTAAGTCAACTCATCATAAATGTCTACCACATCTACAAAATACCTCAGAGCAATACCTAGATTAGTATTTAATTGAGGAACTGGATAATATACCCTAGCCATGTTGATGCATAAAGCTAACCACCACACTTCCCTCCCCCAAAGAAGGTAGGATGGGGTTCATAGCACACTGACAACTCCTAATGTTTTTTTTTTTTTTTTGCTATAGGGCATGTGAACCAGCAGGAGACAGACAAAGAAAAGGAAAGGAAAGTGAGAAAGCACCTCCCAGGGAGAAGACCACATTACAATCCCTTCTCCATTCTCCTCTCTGGATTTTTGGGCACACATGCAAATGTGCCTGGTGTGTTTTTCAAGCCATGTCTAAGACTCAAACAGCGCAGTCAGCCATGTGAGATCCAGCTACCTGAACCCACCATCTACTGACCCCCCTAATGAATTTTTAAGTCTTTCATGTATCCTTGCGATAGCACTTACAGTGGTAAAAGCATTTTTTAATTACTCTGTTCTCAAGAAGTGTATAGCACTCTGCTTTAGAGTTTGGAGTATTTGGCACAAATTAGTCTAATCTTTTGGGACTCTGTTGAATTTGTAACATCTTGTTACAACTCCATATCACTAAATGCAATGGACACCTTCAAGTTTTCATTATTCTACACCAGGAGACCAGGGATGGTCCAATGGCTGATTTGGACCTTCAACCTTATACCCATAATTTGCCTTACTGATCCCTGGAGCTACCCCCCCCCCTTAATGTACTTCCAAATAAAAAAGGGCATGCTTATTATGAAAATCGTGGGTTTGCCCTGTCTTACCCTTTCAATTGGATTCCAACCTCAAAGTAAGTACCCATTTGGGAATTGGAGAGCTATTACTGTATTTGATACAAAATACCACCTCATCCTTCTTGAAATTTTTTTTTTTAACCTTGGCTTTTAGGATATTGTACTTTCCTCATTTCTTCCCTCCTCATATTCTACCATACTGCTAAGCACTGGGTTTTGCCTGGCTCTGTCCTATGGCATCCTTTCATACCACTCTTCCCTAGGAAACCGACTCTGAAATGTAGACCAGCACACAACAAATGTATCCGGGAATATTTTAGGAGTGTCCTTGGCATCAACATGAGTTGGGGAAGGACGTAGGATTAGGTAATGGAAGAAGACAGACTGTGATGCAGTCACCACAAAAGCCTGGAGGCCACACGGGAACATCAAAAGCTGAGCCAGCTTTGGTGATGGCTAAATCCATGTATCAGCTTGACTGAGCCATGGTGCCCAGATTAAATAAACATTGTTTCTAGGTGTGCCTTTGAGGTTATTTCTGGATGAGATGATCATAGGTGTGGTCAGTAGACTGCCCTCCCTAGTGTGGGTGGGTATTATCCAGTCCATTGATGACCTGTAGACCAAGAATCCAGAGGAAAGAAGGATTTACCCCTTTTGCATTCTACCTGTCTGCTGGAGCTTGGACATGTGTCTTTCATGTCTGTTTACTGGCACTTGTAACATCAGCTCCCCTGGTTGTCGGGCCTTTGCATTTGGACTACAATTATACCACAGTCTTTCTTGGGTCTCCAGCTTGCTCATGGCATCTTGTAGGACATCTCAACTTCCATAATTATCTGAGTTAATTATTATTATTATTATTTTGAGAGGTTTTTGCTTTAGGGTGCGTGTGCTCACCAGAAAGACAGAGACAGAAAGCAAGAGATCGTCCCCCAGGAGGGATGGCCACGCCGCAATCCCTTCTCTTCCATTCTCCTCTCCGGATCTTGGGTATGCACGCACAGTGTCCGGCATGAGTATAAGCCACTGGGTCCGGGACTAGAACCACGGTCGACTGACTACATGGGGAGTCCAGTGACATAGCCATTACGCCAACTGCTAGTCCCCTGAGTTAATTTCGCATAATAAAACTCTTCCTCAAGATAATCCTCTGGTGTGGTTGCTCTTTTACAATCTCTACTGATTACAATGCTGAGTTTGAAAGAAGAAAAAGAGACTGATCTTTGCTAGCAGATGGTATATCACAGAATACTTGGTAGGCAGGGCTGAACTGAGAAGGTTTATGTGTGACTTGTGTGCTGGGCATTTTCTTGTCAACAATTTGAGTAGTTGCCATGTAAATATTTTCTCAAAAATATTTAAAACCATACTGTCTCTGTCACAAACAAAATTATACAAAATGATAGAAATATCTTGAACATTATCTTTAAAATTCAGTATTTTGAAATTTTGAAAGATGTTTATTAACTGTCAAGAACTATGGAGTATGAGCAAAAAATTTTTGATATGTAAAGTAAATGTTTCTGGAAAAATGTAAAAATAAATAAATAAATGAGAAAAAAAAAACCCTCTTCCTATATACAAGTCATTGATTCTGTTTCTCTGAAGAACTTTGAGTTACACAGTTTCAGTATTGTTATGAGATTTGGTCCTCAAAATGCCTCTCATTTTATTTAATCTGGGCACCCCATGGCTCAGTCAAGCTGATACATGGACTTAGCCATCACCAAAGCCATCATGAGTGGGTTCCCTAACATTGGAGGTATTCAACTACAGGATAGCAACTACTTGGAAGAAATAGAATAAAGGGGAGTTAAGCATTTGATGGTTATTAGAATCACAGATAAACTTTTTCAATGATTTTATCTCTGTCATTTAAGAGCATCTATAAATGATGCTCACAACATCTGCCTGGCTTACTTTGTAGAACTCCTTTAAAAGTTCTTTGAATGGAGGCCAGCAGGAGGCATGCTGGTTAAGGCACTGGACTTCCACATGGCCAACTGCAGTTCAAGTCCTGGACCTGGCAGCTTGAAAGTCACACCAGGTGTGTGTGTGTGTGTGTGCGTGCTCAAAATCCCAAGAGGAGAATAGCCATCTTCCTTAGGTGGGGTGGGGGGTGATTTCTTACTTTCCCTCTATCTGTCTGGCTCTGGTGAAAAAAAATTAAAAAAAGACATAAACTCCTGTATCATTAAAAAAATTCTTTCAATTAATGCATGTGAATATAAATTAATTGACTAAAAAGTTACACGAGTCTTTGCTTAGTTGAGGTGTAATATTGTTATTATCAAAATATAGTTTGCACATATAAAGGATCTGCTAGCAATCATAAATACCCCTTATCTTTAATATCTCTGTTGAGTGTGCAAGCAGAGGACAAAGTTTAAACCAAGATGGTGGTAGTGAAACTAATATAATGACTATTAACTACTGAACTTGAGGTAATCACTGTCTTGAGAGAAGGTAGGGAGTGGTTTATTCTTGTGTAGGAGATTTCTTTGGCCCTTAATATTATACTCTGTAAAGAATGCAGCTCTGGGACCCGCAGTTAGCGTAATGGCTATGTCGCTCGACTCCCATGTAGTTGACCGCGGTTGGAGTCCCGGACACGGTGGCTTAAACTCACGCCGGGCGCATGTGTGTGCATGCCCAAGATCCCGAGAAGAGAATGGAGGAGAAGGGATTGCAGTGTGGCCATCCCTCCTGGGGGGTGATTTCTCGGTTTCTGTCTGTTTCTCTCTGTCTCTGGCGCGTGCACGCGCCCTATAGCAAAAACCTCTCCAAAAAAAAAAAAAGAAAAGAAAAGAAAAAAAAAAGAGTGCAGCTCTGTCCATTTGTCACCATTTTTCTAAGAGCCATGTAGCTATGTACAATAGGTTATTGTTCACTTGACCTTGTAGATCCATTCTTTATCCTCCACCCTGCTCTGTGCCCTGGGAGGCTTAGCTCAGTCAAAGGTAGCAATTGGACTGTCGTTCACTCGGAAATCTGGATGGTTTAGCCAATGGGAGAAAGTGTCAGGAGATCGGGGCAGGGAGTTGGGCCCCACTCCTTTTAGGCTGAGTCATGATTTTAACAGATCTTTTTCCATGTCTCCAGCGCTCACTGGTGCACATGTTAGTTCCTTTTAGTTCTCCCAAAATTGTATAAAGGTGGCCTAAGGGATTGTTCACTAAACATTTTATTTATCCTCCCTCCTTTAATTTAGAGATTTTTGCTATAGGGTACATGTGTGCTCACCGGGAGACAGAGACAGAAAGCACAAAATGACCCCACCCCCAGGGATGTAATTCTAATTTGAGTTAATGCATATGAATATAAATTAATCAACTGACAAGTGACCCTGTGGTTGGTGGTAAATGCCCCTGGAGGGTGGGGGATGGCTATACCACAATCCCTTTTCCTCCATTCTCCTTGCAATATTTTGGGCATGTACTTGGCATGAGTTTCAAGCTGCTGGGTATGGAACTTGAACCACGGGTGGCCACATGGGGAGTCCAGCACCTTAACCACTAGGCCACTTGCTGGCCCTTTAAACCATTTTGATTTAAATGATTTTCTCTGTTTCTGCCAGAACCGTGATGAATACCATCTCTGCAAGACTTACTTTCTTCATTTGTTGTAACATGGAGCGGGTCACATGAGAACCTGCTTCATTTCTGGGAGTGAGGACTACATCAGGCAATGCTGTAGTTACTGGTAACATAATACACAGTAGACACTCAGTAAGTACTAGCTCTGGTTATTTTTATCATTGTTGCGTGTGAACTGCAGAAATATTGAGCTAACTTGGGGCCGGCGGGTGGCGTGGTGGTTAGGGGCACTGGACTCCCACATGGCCGACCACAGTTCAAGTCTCGGACCTGGTGGCTTGCTTTCTCACTTCCTCTCTCTCTCTCTCTCTGTGTCTCTCTGATCAAACTGGAAAATAATAATGATAATAATAAATAAAGTTAAATAAAATAATTCTTTAAAAAAAAAGAAATATTGAGCTAACTAGGCTACTTTTGATAGAAGATTCCTTTGAAATAGTGATTAGCTAATTACAACACCCACGTCCTACCTCCTTTGTGTCTCACCACAAATAGACTTCACATGCCCTCATCCTTCTCTGCTTCCTCACAGCCTTCCATGGTTGGCTCTCTTTTGTTTGCTTATTTTGTTTTTTGGCAGGTATGTGACTTTCTCAAAGATTCCCAGTGTAGACTCCCCCCACCCCTCAGTCTACAAGCATGAGGCTACTATGTAACTTCATTAAAAGAAAAGAAAAAGAAAAAGAAAACACCAGTGTTGACAGATTTGGGGGTTTTGAGTTACAGCCTTAAGTACTAAGTGTTTTTCATTCTTCTACTCTCAAAGTTCAAAAAACAGCTCTGGAGAAATGGACCATTCTCTTAAATCCTAACTGTTATGAAATTATGAAATGGAGTAGAATGGCCTGGGTCCAAAATAGAATTTTAAGGACATCAATAGTAAACAAATTCTAAGTGGCCTGACCAGTCACCATTGTGGCTGGCACTTTGTTTCCATTCAAACATACTGTAGTAACTAAATTTAAATACTGTACTTACTGGGCCTTTTACAAGCCTTCTCTGATGACTACATTGAAATCAAAACTTACAATGCTAATTTTGCTTCCAACTCCTTCATACTAATGTCTAGGGTTTTGTACTATTATTATTTTTTCAGGTAAGTCTAGATTCTTTAATTCATTCTTTCCAAAAAATTATTTTGAGGAAATAAGAACTTCCATATGCCTTTTCTTTTTTCTCTCTCTCTTTTTTTAAAGAAGTCTTTATTTAATTTAATTTATTATTATTATTATTTAACTTGCCATAGTTATCAGAGAGAGATGGGGCAGGTGGGGGGAGTCCAGGACTTGAACTTCAGTCGGCCATGTGGGAGTCCAGTGCCCTAACCACCATACTACCTGCTTGCCCTCCTTTACTTTTCTTAATAAGTCCATAAAATAGGTATTATTATCCCTATCCTAGATATTAAAAAATTGAGATGTAAAGAGTTTCAGTAACAAGTAAAGACCATAGAGATGTTGAATGGCAGAGCTGGTCCTTGGGCCCGTTTTTCTTTATCACATCAGTCTCGGTGTCTGACATGGAGAGGCAAATGACCCAAATCTATGAAAGTCCACAATGCTACAGGTGAGTAAAATAGTTCCTGCCCTCAAGAGCTTTCTCTCCCCTTCGAAACAGGAACAGTGAAATGCTTCTAGGTTTATTAAATATGGCGATGATATATCTTTTCTTCACACATTCCATCTTCCAGTGCTGTCTCATATATACTGTCTTGAAAATATAGGATAACAAAGATTTATTAGATGTTTTCCCTCATAGCCTCCAATCTATGCTGCATTATTCCAACAATCATCTTAAATCTATTCATGTTAGTATTCACAAATGTAATTTAGCTTTTTCTCCCTCAAAAGAAATATGCCACATAGCGCCCTGTGAGCTCTGTTGCAGATGGTGCCAATGTTCCTCTTGAATCTCCTGCCTTACAAACAGTCCCCACTTAGGCTGATGATCCCTTCTCTGTAGGAGCTTCCTCAGCCCACATACAAAGCAGGAAGAAAGTAACAGGGTTAACATGCCCAGAGGGACCACTTGGCAAATAAAAGAATAGGACTTTGTAGATAAACACTCT
>NW_006159811.1:5784160-5788775 GCF_000334495.1 Tupaia belangeri chinensis
ATTCGGAGACACATTCAACATAGTGTCTGAGAAGGTCCCCAGGGAATCATCCCCAGTTGTCCATAGCTGGAACATTTTTATCAATGAAATTTTTCAAAAAGAATTATTTGTTTAATTTTATTTATTGTTATTATTCAATTTTATGAGAGAGACAGAAGAAACAGAGAGGCAGAAAGAGGGAGAGGGAGAAAGCAAGTCACCAGATCTGGGACGTGTATCCTGTAGGAGTCCAGTGTCTTAACCACCAGGCCACCTGCTAGCCCCATCAATGGAGTTTTTTATTGGCTTTCCTTTCTTCCTTATTTGCTGCACATCGGGATAATTGGGCACCTGACCCTGAGACAGAGATGAGGGTTCAGGAGACTTACTGGAAAGTGCTCTCAGGATTAATCCCTATATAGGAAAAAGAAGGAAGCAGGGTTGAGAATGAGAAAAAAATTTGAATGTATTTATAAACTATCAGCTGACTTGCTGGGGAGATCTGAAACTGGGATGGTCCTTTAAAATCGTCTCAATTGGTACAGGGACTAGGACAAAATGGCCTTGTGTTGACAAATTATTTTCACATTTTAAGACTGTTTCCAAAACGGGAAGCAATTTTGTGCAGTGACTGTCTTAGGTTAAGGGTAATTTTGGAAGAGGGCCAACAACTAAGGAGTGCTAGCTAGCAGTACTCCTCTCAAACTATTCCAAAAAATTGAAGAGGAGGGAGTCCTTCCAAATTCATTCAACCAGACAAGGATACAACAGGAAAAGAAAATTATGGGCCCATACGCCTGATGAATACTGTTGCAAAAATTATCAACAAAATGCTGACAAACACAACAACACATTAAAAACATTATATACCATGATTAAGTGGAATTTATGCCAGGGGTGTAGGGGTGTTTCAATATAAGCAAATCAATAAGTGTGATACACATCAACAGAATGAAGGACAAAGACCGTATGATCATTTCAAGAGATGCAGAAAGAGCATTTACAAAATACACTATCTTTCATGACAAAAACTCTCAGTCCATTAGATACAGAAGAAACCTACCTCAACACAATAAAGACCACGTATGACAGACCTGCAGCGAGTATCATACTGAATGGGGGAAAGTTGAAAGCTTTTCCTCTAAGAACTGGAAAACAAGGATGTTCACTTTCATCACTTTTTAAACATACTACTGGAAGTTCTAGTCAGAGAAATTAGGCAAGAGAAAGAAATACAAACATCCAGATTGGAAAGGAGGAAGTCAAACTGTCCCTGTGTGTAGATGACATGATCTTATAGACTAAGACTAAAGACTCAAAAAATGAATTCATTCAAGTTGTAGGATATAAAATCAACATGCAGAAATTGGTCATATTTTTATATACCAATAAGGAGCTAGCTGAAAAAAAAACCAAAAAGGTAAGCTTATTATTTACAATAACAACAATGATGACAACAAAAACCCTAGGAATAAATTTAACCAAAAATCTCTACAATAAAAACTATAAAGCACTGATGAAAGAAACTGAAGATAACACACACACACACAAATGGAAAGATATCCCATGTTTGTAGATGAAAATAATTAATATTATTAAAATGTCCATATTACCCAAAGCTATTTCCAGATTTAATGTAATGCCTGTCAAACACCAATGGCATTTTTCTCAGAGATAGAATAAAAATCTGAAAATTATCATGGAATCACAAAGTAAAATAACCAAAGCATTTCTGAGCAAAAAGAACAAAACCAGAGGCATCACGTTACGTGACTTCAAAATATACTACAAAGCTATAGTAACCAAAACAGCAGGGAACTGCCATAAAGGCAGTCAAACATACCAATGGAATAGACTAGAAAAGTCAGAAATAAATCACCAATTGTTTTTTGACAAAGGCACAGAAAACATACTGGGAAGAGGATAGTCTCTTCAATAAATAGAGCTTTCTGTGACTTGTGTTCAGAAATAGAATGGTCGGATGTGGGAATTTGTGTTAGATTCTCTTTTATTAGCTGAAAATCATCAAATGATCTAAATAGGCATTTCTCAAAAGACAACATCCTAATGGCTAAGAAGTATATGAAAAATGCGTAACATCACTAATCATCAAGGAAACACACATCAAAACCATAATAAGGTGTCATTGCAACCTGCTTAGAAGGACTATTACCAAAAAGACAAAAAACAGCAAATGCTGATAAGAATATGGAGAAAGAAAAACTCTCACATGCTGTTGGTGAGACTGTGAAGTAGGATAGCTACTATGAAAAACAGTATGGAAGTTCTTCAAAACACTAATCATTTACTACCTTGTGGGTGGGCCAGATGGTGGCCCAGGGTAAAACATTGTACTTTCTGAGACTGGCCCCAATAGGAAGTTCGGGGTTTGCATTCCAAGACCTCCCTCACTGTGCCAGGCACATGGCTGCCAACGATCTGGGGCTGTCTGTGGCTGGAGGTGGGTTGGGAGGGTTGGGATGTCAAGATCCTGCTGTGGTGCAGACTATATTTCTCTCCTCTCCTCTCCTTTCTGTCTCTCTCTCTCTTCTTTATCTCTTTTTTTTTTTTTTTCCAGATGACTCAGATTTAATCATCGGAAGCAAACTAAATGGAAAGCTTACAATAGAGAAGAATTACATGTCAGTGTCTTTTGCAAACTGAGCTGGGACAGAAAGGGACTGGGCTGCCCCTCAACCTGAACCCTTCCAAACAAAGACGTCCAGTGTCCCTGGCACTCTGGCCCAGGGAAGGGGAGACTGCTGCTTCTGTGAGCTGAAGTCGTCCAGCCCACCACTCACTCCTGGCCCGCATCAGGGGCCCCACCTTGCCGGCTCTGGTCATCACCCTTCTTTTTGTGGCCTGAGACGATGTCATCAATCCGCAGCAGCAGCACTGCCGTCTAGGAGAAAACCACAGCCCCAAAGAGGTCAGAAGGGGAGGGAAGGACATTGTTTTCTTTTGAGCACAGCACCTCACTCCTCCCACAGAATTAACATTTTATCTGAAATCTACCTTTCTGGAGCTTTGAATGCAAAATACAGTTCTCCCTAAGTAAGGATGTAGCTTGAGATGTTTCCCTACCCTTTCTTTTTCCTTTTCTTTTGTGGGCTAGAGGGTGCATGAGGAGGGAGGGGAGAAAACACCTTTCAGCACCCTCCATGGGGCATGGTCAGGCTGCAATTCATTCTCTTCCATCTCTCTTTCCTTTGGAATTTTGGGCATGCATGTACCCACATGTGATGTGTTTTTAGGCCAACCAGAGCCAGTTACAAGCCAAGTGGTTGGCTATGTGGGATCAGGCTGCCTTAACCACAAGGGCTGGCCCCAACCATGCTTTCTGTGTGAACTAAAGATAAGTAGGGAGATGGGATTCCTTGGGAGATCCTTGGGGAATAATTTGCCTTCTACAGCCCTTCTCTTTGAGATCAGGGCAAATGCACGGGCTTCTGGTCATCTGGAAATAAACAGCATGTAACGTCCTGGAGTATCTCACCTCCACTGCTGTCTTATATGTCTGCAGCTTCACAGCCAATGGCTCCCATATGCCCAGTTCCTTCATGTCCACCAAAGTGCCCGTTTCTCCATTTACTCCCCAGGTCTCACAGTTCTCCTGGGTGTGCTTGGCCTAGTTAGAACAAGCAGAAATAATGAAAAATGAAAATACTAGGAAGAATTAAGTTGGTAGGAAATATTAGGTAAAAAAGAAAACCAAAACTATTGAATTGGTATGAAAAGGATGGGAAAATGGCAATGACAACAACAAAATCAAAGATTAAAAGGAGACAATGATTTTAAGAGAACAAACCATTAAAAGCTTGGTTAGAGGTGAAACATTCCCTTTGGCCAAATAGCTTTCCCTTCCCCATTAGGACAGCAGCGCTGGAGGAACTCACCCGGAGGGAGGTAAGAAGACGGATGGTGCTGGCCCCGCAGTTCTGGATCAGGGTACGAGGGATGACCTCGAGGGCTTGGGCAACAGCCCGGTACGGCCACTGTTCCACACCAGTCATGGCCTTAGATTTTTCTGTCAAGGCGTGGGCCACAGCCATCTCAGAGGCACCACCCCCCGGCACCAGCTGAGGGTCCAGGAGAACGTTACGGCACACTTGCATGGCATCCTGGAGGTTGCGTTCTACTTCCTTGGGGAAGCAAACACACAGTAAAGAGCCAACGTTTCATGACTACTGGGGGAAATCAGAGGCACCAAAGGATTTTCTGACTGCCAAAGTTAGCAAACCATGAAGAAGGACATCTAGGAAAGGTCCTGGGGAACCCTTACTGGACAGGACAGATGCTATTTAACTGGGAAGAATATACAGCTTAGGACTGTGCAAGGGCAGCAGAGTGTCTGCAGGAGGGTTGGGGGTCACTCCAGTCATGAAGCTGTCACTGCCCTCTCTGCTACTGTACTTACAGCCTCACCCTATTCATTCCTTCCTTGCTGTGTCCTGCAGGATCTACAGGATGCAGTGTGGACTCTCCCACTTATCAGTATGTACCTCTGGGAAAGTTACTTAGCCTCACCAAGGGGGAAAAAGTAGTATTTATAATTTCGACTTAACAGATAAGGAAACAATGGTTGCCAGAGAGGAGAACAAGAAATCTTTTTTTTTTTTTTTTTTTAAGAAGAATT
>NW_006159811.1:5804567-5814581 GCF_000334495.1 Tupaia belangeri chinensis
CCAGCCAGGAGAGCCAGCCGCAAAAGCATGGCTTCTAAAGCCAGACCGCCTTTACATTCTGCCACTTACCAGCTTTGTGACCCTTGGACAAACTGACTTTACCTGTTAGATTCTGAAACTATCACAAGGCCAAAAGGGAGGCCAGAGGAAGGCCCAGTAACCTCGAGGAGGACACTGAAGAAATCAAAGGCTAGCTTTGCCCAGTCTGTAGTGTACCAAGGCCACTGCTCAGACATACTTTCCCTTGATAAAAACAAAATCCGACCTATGACTTAAATGTTCTGCTTTTGCTACTGGGAAAGGCAAAGATCCAACTGTGATACAATGTTGGCACAAGAAAAAGCAACAGATAGAAAGTATAGCTAGCAATGAGGAAGAACACAGAGAAGGAATTCTAGGGAAGACTACAGGACTCCTATGTCCTTCAGGACAAATGCCTGAGCCCTAGACTGTACTGGGTGTTGTCTGGAAGAACCAGACATGGTGAACACCCCAGGTAAGACAGGTTCCTCCTGTTCTTTGGGTGGTGAATATAAATACACTTCTTAAAGTCTATAGTATCATTCTTTGAACTCCAAGAGAGTCTTCCCAACCAAGACCTTCTGAACTATGTGAAGAACGCCCCTTCAGGAAAGCAAACAGACTTAATGACCTCATTCCTGGCTCCCTTCCTCCCAGGTAAGGTTTTCTGCCCTTCCCTCTGTGTCAAGAGGTAGAGATAGGACCCGAGGTTGAAAAACACATAACAACTATCTCAAATGACTCAGATTTAATCATCGGAAGCAAACTAAATGGAAAGCTTACAATAGAGAAGAATTACATGTCAGTGTCTTTTGCAAACTGAGCTGGGACAGAAAGGGACTGGGCTGCCCCTCAACCTGAACCCTTCCAAACAAAGACGTCCAGTGTCCCTGGCACTCTGGCCCAGGGAAGGGGAGACTGCTGCTTCTGTGAGCTGAAGTCGTCCAGCCCACCACTCACTCCTGGCCCGCATCAGGGGCCCCACCTTGCCGGCTCTGGTCATCACCCTTCTTTTTGTGGCCTGAGACAATGTCATCAATCCGCAGCAGCAGCACTGCCATCTCCACTGCTGTCTTATATGTCTGCAGCTTCACAGCCAATGGCTCCCATATGCCCAGTTCCTTCATGTCCACCAAAGTGCCCGTTTCTCCATTTACTCCCCAGGTCTCACAGTTCTCCTGGGTGTGCTTGGCCCGGAGGGAGGTAAGAAGATGGATGGTGTTGGCCCCGCAGTTCTGGATCAGGGTACGAGGGATGACCTCGAGGGCTTGGGCAACAGCCCGGTACGACAAAACTGTTCCACACCAGTCATGGCCTCTGGCTGTGACATTGGCCCGCATGAGGTAGTGCTGAGCTAAATCTGCAAATCCGAGAGCAGAGGTGCGAGTCAAGCTGGATGCCAGAACTCTGGGCTGTAAGCTGGTTCTACCATCACACATCTGTTATGCTATGCTGGTATGAAGGGGAGAGAGGAGAGCGCCTACCCGAAATGCCCTTTTCTGTGATGACCACGTCAGGCTTCAGTTGGATAATGTCCTCACAGAGCTGCTGGATATACTCTTCTTCCATCTGGAGGATTCGGGTGAAGTCTTCCTCTCGTGTAATCTCAATGTCAGTCTGGCTTTCTCCTTTCTTGTATTCCAGAGAAGAATCTAGCAGCACAATGCGAGGGTTCTTGATAAAGCGCCGCATTCGTGGGTGGGTCACATCCTTGTTAATCATGACTCCTCGTAAGACACAGGAGTCTTCGATGATGCCCCCAGGTATCTTTTCCACCCTGGCATATTTCTTGATGTCTATCTCCTTCCGACCATTCTCCTCAAACTGTACAGTCCTAACAGCATCCAGCGCAATGTTACAGGCCAAAGAGGACCATCGACTGATTGCTTTGGTGGTAATGGAGCTGTTGATGATGTTCAGCATTGTATCGCGGTTATTAACGTCCACAGGAGTACTGATTTTCTTTAGGGTGCTGATCATGTCATCCAATGCCTTGCGGTACGCACTGATCACCACTGTTGGGTGCATCTGCTGCTCTAGGAAGTGTTCAGCCACAGACAGCATTTCTCCCGCAAGAATAATTACTGATGTGGTCCCATCTCCAACCTCTTCATCCTGAGTTCAGCTAATTTCAATCATGGATTTGGCTGCTGGATGCTGGACTTGGATCTCTCGAAGAATGGCATTGCCGTCATTGGTCATCACTATGCCTCCCATTGCGTCCAACAGCATCTTCATCATGGACTTGGGTCCCAAACATGTTCTGATGATATCTGCGATAGTCTTGGCAGCATTGATGTTTCCAGACTGAACTTTTCTTCCAGATTCTCGCTTTGTGTTCTGGCTAAGCACGAGCACGGGACATGGCCCATCATGGCGGCAGGATGCAGAGCCGGGAACTCAGAGCAGAGAGAACCGGCAGAAGCTTCTGGAGAGAGAGAACCAGAGAGAGCTCTTCTTTATCTCTTTCCCCCTCTCTGACTTGTGGAAGAAATGGATAAACTTTAAAAAAAAAGAAAAGAAGCTACCACACGATCTAGCAATTCCTCTTTTGTGTTCAAAGGAAAGGAAATCAGCAATTAAAATACATGGTACTGGCCCCAAAAGAGACACATTGGCCCATAGAACAGGACAAAGAGCTCAAAACATAAATGATGACAAACTACCATAAACTGGGTGAGTTATACACAACAGAAATGTATTTCTCAACAGTTCTGGAGGCTGGGAAGTCCAATCTCAAGGTGCTGGCAGATTAGCTTTTGGTGAGAGCCTGCTTTTCACAGACAACTGTCTTCTCACTCTATCCTCACTTCGTAGGAGGAGCTAACAAGCTCTCTGAGGTGTATAAGGGCCCTGATGAAACTCACAAGGGTTCTTCTCCCAGGACGTAATCACCTCCTTTAAGCCTCAATTTGTAATACCAACACCTTGGGGATTAGAATTTCAATATATGAATTTTAAGGGAGCAAGAATGTTCCAATTATAGTGTATCTAATCTTTAAGCATTAATAATTTTTCACTTTCCATGATCTTTTCCCAAGTCGTTTAATGCCTCCAGTACAACCATCCAATTCCAGTTTTCTTAGGACTGTTATTCCCCCACATTGGCTAAGTGCCTGAGCATTGTAGCTGCTAGTGCATTTACCTCACCAGTTTACCACCCACCAGGTTACAGCAGGTGAAGGTATTAAAAACCTACAGCCTGCCAGAGGCTGAGCACGCTCCCCCTAGGATCAGTCATATGTGCTCATTGCCTGGCAGGTTAATCAGTTACATAATTCCTTTTTAATACCTGTTTCTTCAACAATTTCTGGTACTCGCCTTTCCAGGTCAAGTTCCCTGGTAAGTATACCGATAGATTAGCAAGTAGAATGGTAATTCGGGAATGTTTTCAGGATTAACAACTGTTGGTGAAGGGCAGAAAGCAAGGTCAGGCAGAGTGGGTAATTGAACCTGAGGCCAGAACAGCCAGGGCCTCAGTGAGTCCACAGGAAGCTCCAAAGCTGTGACAACCGTATAGGTTTGACTGGAGTTGGGGAGGTGGGATAGGACATTTTCACTCTTGCCTGAACCAGACCTTGGATACAAGCTGCTCCCAAGAAGGAGAATTACCTTGGGTGAAGGTAATTTCCAGAGGCCCTCAGCTGGTTTCAACAACAGGTTCAATATTTGGGGGAATAAGCACTTCACTCCTGAAGGTGGATCTGGCTTTGGGCACTTGAGTTTCCTTAAAACAGAACTACAACCTCTCTGCCAGCCAATGACTAATAAGATCATCCAGCCAACTTAAAGTGAAAAGTTTGTATAACTTTGGGAAATCTTTGACCAAATTTTAAGGGTCTTTTGTTTGCTTGCTTGTTTTGGCAATGCTAAAGTCAACATAAGCTAGCCATAAGATTTTGATGTGTAGCGGTCATCTTCACATCCAGACTGTGACGTTGGTAGTATGAGGACCTGGTTGCTATTATGCATTTTCTATATATTCTTTATTTTATAAGCACAGGGGTTTTTTGTTTTGTTTTGTTTTATTTATTTATTTATTAATTTTTTAAGTCCCTTACATTGTGTCATCTCAGGCTGTGAGCAAAATCTTGTAAGCACCTTTTCTATTTGATTTTTTTCTCAGTGTTCCAGTACCAGCAAGACCAGAGAATGATTTCTAGCAGGATATTACTCCATTCTCCCCATTTTTTAGACAGAAAAAATGAAAAGGAAGCAAATCTTTAGGAGAAATGTGTATCACCCTCTAGCTATGTAACATCGAAACAGGTGGTTTTGTTGTTATTGGTGTTTTGTTTTTTCTTATAAGTTTGAATGAATCACTCAGGGTGTCCCCATGGCCTAGTGATTAAGGGAGCTGGATTCCCCATGGCTGACCACATGGTTTGAGTTCTGGTCCCCAGCAGCTTGAAAAACACAATGTCCCACATCCCAACAGAGTAGAGAAATGGAGAAGGGATTGCAGTGTGACCACACCCCATGGGGTGGTGCTTTCTCCTTCTATCTTTTTCTCTCTCTCTGTTCCTTTGGCAAGCACATGCACACTCTCGCAATAAAACCTTTAAAAAAAAAAAAAAAACAACAACAAGAAAATGAATCAATTGATTTTTGAGTCTCAGTTCCTTTTAGATAAAAATAATTTAGACAATTGCTAAGGCATCTTCCAGTCATAAAATTCATACTCCCTTCCTCCTACATTCTTTCCTCCTCTGATACTCCCTTTCCCAATACATTTTGGTTCTGCCACATATTAAAATTACACTGGAGTAATCGGCAGTCCTTCACTCTCCCGCCAAGCTTCCTCTCTAAATAGTGCACTGAGAGAGATTTCCCCCACCTCTTCAGTACTCTGGGGTCTATTCACGTTATTCCTACCACTGCACTTGCCACATACCCGAGTTCTCCTTATTTGAGAAAATGACTTTTTAAGTCAGGAAAGTTTATAATAAGATTTAAAGATGATGGAATAAATCAAACTCTAATATTTATAAAGCATAAAAGAATCTGCTGCCCTCTCAGGAAGTGGTGAATAGCTAATCTAACTCTATGATTTTAAACTGTAAAGTTTATTTAACATAAAACTTAAAAATATTTGAGCATTGAAGAAAACTTGACATGCAACATTTATAATTTTATGAATTAGATGAAAAAGTTCACTTAAGCAGTCAGCTTGTTAAAGTTGTGATTTCATCTTTTTTTTTATTATTATCATAATCTTCTTTATATTACATTGGATTACATATAACTTTACATTGACTTCCATTGCTTTTTCAAAAGGGAATGCCATGCATGTCAGTCAATACAGAGGCATCGATCTCCCCGCTTTATCATTCAAAGTCTTTTCCATGCATTTCCCAATAATTATTATTATTATAATTTTTTAAAACAGTCAATCACTATTTCTCATTTTGCTTGTTAAAAGACTTCACCCATCATGAAATACTTCCCAGACCAGTCCAGTTGAGAATACTATACACGTCATCTTCAACAGATAATAAACCATATCTGTTTCTCACTAACATCCCCTCTATTGTTCACTTGCTATCTTTCTCTATCCTCTTCTCTTTTTTTTTTTTATAGTTTATTTTTTTATTATAATTTTTTTTTCCCATCGCAACACACAAATGAATTTTCCATCCAATATATACTGTGCGTTGGCTCAATCAAGCACGTCAACATATATGTTCTCAGCAAATAATTTCCCAATTCTTGTTTCCTGCATACCTTGCCTTTTGTTTTACCATCCTAGATTCCCCATCCCCCTCCCTCTGTTATGACCCATCCTCCTCCCACATTGTCCCTGTCATCCCCGATTGCCCTCCGTGCCTCACCCCTCCCCAAATGATCTGTCAGTGATCTTAATTAGTCTAAGTCTCTCCAATAGTTATCACAGCTGACATGATTTCATCTTTCCAAGCATTTGTAATGCCTAGAAAAAGAAAGAAATATATTAAGATGCTTATTCTAAAACCATTCATTCAACTCACTTATATAAATGAGTCTAATTGTTTATGGGGAGTGACACATTTTTCAATAAGAAAACTTTAATAAAAAAAAAATCAAAATGAAACGACCCACCTCTTTCAATATTGTATAGCTAGAGAGTTATACATATATTTGTACTGTAGATTTACTTCCTTTTAGTTTTTCTGTCTAAAAAATAGGGAGAATGAAGTAAGATACTGCTAGAAATCATTCTCCTGTCTTGCCAGTTCTGGGACACTGGATTCAAAAAGGAAGTAGGGGGAACCAGCAGTTAGCGTAATGGCTATGTCGCTGGACTCCCACATAGTTGACCACGGTTTGCATCCCGGACCCAGTGGCTTAAAACTCAGGCCGGGCGCTTGTGCGTGCGTGCCCAAGACCCCGAGAGGAGAATGGAGGAGAAGGGATTGCGGCGTGACCATCCCCCCTGGGGCGTGATTTCTCGCTTTCTGTCTCTCTGTCTGTCTGGTGAGCACACGCACCCTATAGCGAAAACCTCTCCAAAAAAAAAAAGAAAGGAAGTAGGAAAATTGCTTAGAAGGCTATACGCACAGCATGAGATGATACAAGGTAAGAGATTTTTTAAAAAAGAACAACAACATTAAAAGCTGTGTTTAATATTAGGCTGTCAGAAAAGTCGTGATGCCTTTTTCTATGTTTTTCTATGCAAAAAGGTGTCATGGCTTTCCCGACGACCCCCTCATTGAAGCAGGTACAGAGAACTCACAACAACCAGCTCCTCATTTTGCCTTTAATAAAATGCCACACCACATCGTCAACCTCACAGGCTGGATATGAGGATGATGGCTACAGGTCAAAGTCTTATGGCTTATCCTAAGGTACCAGGACACAAAAGCAGCATTTCTGTGGTTAGTGATGTTGACTTTAGCATTGTCCAAAAAAAACTCATGTTAAATTTTGGCCAAGGTTTTCCCAAAGTTATACAAATGTTTCACTTTAAGTTGGCTGGGTGATCTTATTAGTCATTGGCTGACACTGAGGTTGCAGTTTTGTTTTAAGGAAACTCAGAAAAAAGTCAGAGAACATGGACAATGGAGAGGCCAACACACAGGACACTTCCTCAATTTTAATCTTCCTTGGAATTTTAGCTTTTGCTACAAAAAAAAAAAAAAAAAAAAAAAAAACCTTCCTCATTCTTCTGATTGCAACAAAAAAACTTAGCGGGAACATCAAGGTCCCTTTCAGGCATAGGGCTTAGAAATAGCTGAAATTTCCAGGAATCACAGGCCTTCCTAGAGAATGGACCCACCCTATCTGTCTTTTTCCCATAGTTCAAACGTGGACATGACCCCCTTGCCTTCCCAAGCCACCAGGTGGGATCTACAGGTGTCTGTGATTCACATTTAAGAAATACCTAGAGAAAAAAAAAAATCTCTTTCATTAGTTCTATATTGATCATTGGATAGTAAAATGGAGACAAAGTGGTTTAAATTTTTTCTTTGCTTTCAACAAACAGAAAAATTAACTGCAAATAACTGCAGTCTTTACAGTTTTTTTTTTCATCTCTCTTTGTTATAATAAAACTAACCAATAAAATTTTCCCTGCTTTTATGATTCTAAGTCTAGGTTAGATTAATCATAGTGAAGTAAATTCTGTTAATCCTAGTTGACTCACTCCATTGTAATTGATGTTATCATATTCTCATTGACTTCAGTGAAAAGTGAAGATCTTTTTTTCTTTTTAGAAATTAATTAATTAATTTTAAATTTTGCTATAGGGTGCATGTGTTCATCAGAGAGAGAGAGAAAGAGAGAGAAAAGGAAAGAGAGAAAGAGAGAGAGTGTGAGAGCAAGCCGCCAGGTCCAAGATTCAAACCATGGTCAGCCATGTGGGAGTCCAGCACTTTAACCACCACACCACTTGCTGTCTTTGCAAATACCACAATTGTTTATTGGAGACGTTAACCGTTCTGGACTGTAAGGAGCAATTGCTGGATGCAAAGTATCTCCTTTATGGAAAGTGAGAATCAGCGAGCTTTGCTTTGCTCCCTGTTGGTTTGACTCTTCAGGCAGTGGGAGGTGGAAAGGGCAGCACAGGCAAATAAAGCAAATAGAAAGAACTCGGGGCTCGTGATTTGGGCAAGGACACGTGAACTAACCTGCCATTTGTCATCAAGTACTTTAGAAATGTTAATTTTATTACTGAACAACGAGTCTCAGCTTGACTGATGAAGTCTTGGTAATTATTTTACATCTATCTGAAATGATGCACCGAAGAAAACCAAGTACACGTTTCCTTAACTCGCACCTGGCAGCAGAGCTGGTGTCTCTTCTTGCTCAGAACAATTAAATCCGTATCTGCTGCAGGTTTCAGCTGATGCTGGCCTTCAGGTACGTTTCTTCCATTCTTTATTTGGCGAGGTCTCCTTTGGAGGCCAGATGTCGATCACATGATGGTTTCGGTTTACCTTCCTGGGTCAGGTCTAGATCACTACCTTAGCCTGGTTGGTCAGATCAGTGCCTCCACAGGACGCCATTCACCACTGGATGCCAGTAAAGGACTGTGACTGAAATGCAAAGCTTGAAGGGAACCAGTTCTAGGAGGCCAATAGAATAACATTAGAAATGGAAGAATAATTCCAATTTTCCGGATTTTATCAATTCCAGTGATGACTTTAAATTAACATGTAGATGATCTGTGGATTTTTAAAAAATTTTTAGTTCCCTAATGGGTACATGTTATCATGATCTGAAAATTTAAAATAATGAAACTCAGAGAACTTAATTATATTTTAGTTAACTATAGCAGGACTGATTATGATCCAAGGTCGCCTGACTTCCACGTCTTTTGCATTCTCCTTAGACTAATCGCAGATTTCACTTGAAGGCTGAGGGCTTCTTTCTGAGAAGTGGTTGTATATTGCCTTCTTGCAGTGAGGAAGAAGGGAGAAGTATAAAAGAAAAAAAAATGTAAGAAAATAAAAGCTACTCAGTCACAAGTCAGTCATCTGGAAACATGGTATTTCCTGGGTTCTCCAGCAGAGGGCAATAAAGAACCTTCTTGTAAGTGATGCTAAGTAAATTTTAAATGTTCTCATTACCAAGAAATGATAATCATGTGAGGTGCTGGATATGTTAATCAGCCTGATTTAATTATTCCACAATGTATAACGACATTACATTGTACTCTGTAACTTCACGTATTTGTTATTTGTCAATTTTTTAAACAGTGAGTGTGGGACCAGACAGTGGCACCATGGTAAAAGGCAATGCTCTATATGGCTGACCCACATGGGAAGGTTCCTGGTTCAAGCCTTGAGACCTCTGTGAGTAGAATGGGCATGCCCTTGCTTAAGATCTGGGACTGGCTGAAGGTAGGGAGTTGGTCGCTGCATAAAGATCCAGTTGGAGGTACTATCTCTCATCCTTTTTCTTGCTCTCTGTCTCTCTTGCTCATGGGAGAAAAAAAAACTTAAAAATTTTAAGTCAGTGGAAGTAACAGATTGACAGTTCTGAGCCTAGACCATAAGATGCTGAGCATGTTTCTGCTCACCTCTCTTGTGCATCTGCCATCACCATGATGAGTGGGTTGTACCCTGGATACCACCTATTTCCCTCAAAATGAGAGAGCAGGGTCTGAAACACACAGATGGCCTGAGCTGATCCTGAGCTCACCTGATCAGTCAAACCTAAGCTGACCTAAAGACAGACAGACAAGAAATAAAAACTTTTGTTGGAAGCTACAGAGTTACATAGCAATGTTATGAAAATAGTTGACTAATATCACTACAATTGTCATTGGTGACCTTACAGACAGTTGTTTTGCAGCAGTGATGAGGTGGAAGCCTGATTTGGAAGCCTGATTTGAAGAGTGAGAGAGATGTTGGAGGAAAAGGTGGGACAAAAACAGAAAGGAATCAGGAACAAGCCTTTTTTTTTCTCTTTAAATTGCCAAAGGCTGTGTGTGTGCACATGAGAGAGTGAAAGAGAGAGGGGAGGCACCCTCAATACGACATGGTAATGCCATAATCCTTTCCCTCCATTTAT
>NW_006159811.1:5814708-5819772 GCF_000334495.1 Tupaia belangeri chinensis
TCCCTACATTTCTCCGTTCCATCAGGATTTGGGGTATGTGAGCACACGTGCCTGCATTTAAGCCCAGGTAAGCCATGTGGGGTCCAGCTCCCTATGTAGAGGACTTAATTGTTGTACTGCAGAGCCAGCCCAGGAAGAGGTTCTTTTGTTTTCTTTTAGAATATATTTAAATAACATGAGGATGGAGGGATGGAACTAATCAGGAGGAAATGGTTAGTTATAGGAGAGCAAAGGATAGTTGGCAGTGAGTGGTTCCTGAGATGGCAAAAAAAGATATGATTTTAAAACACAAGTGGAGGATGTGATTTTAAATCCTTGGGTGGATTGGTTTGATGCAATCCGGGGAGAATATAAAATCTAACATTGAAAAATGAAACTGATAAAGATGGGAGAAAATGAGGGTAGTCTTACAGATCTGGTGGGGAAAATTTGAACGTGTTCCATCTATTCATTTTAAGTGATTCACTTCTTTTCTTTGAAGTTGGGAACAATATTATTTGATTAAAATTAGGCTAGAAACCAATCAGACTGCTTCCCAAATGGTATGTCTAATATGTAAGAATCATACTTCCTTGTCTTATGCCTACAGATAAATATTCTTCAAAGGTTCATAGTTTGGTTTTAGGGGACTGGAAGACCTAAACATGGGCAAAACATTGCTGAGAGAAGTGAGAGAAGTTGCATTTAAATAGAGAGATATACTATGTTCATGAACTGGAAGACTCATTATAAGATGTCAATTCACTCTAAACAGATCTATAGATTTGACACAATTCTTTTTTTTTTTTTTTTTGGAGAGGTTTTTGCTATAGGGCGCGTGCGCTCACCAGATAGAGACATAGAGACAGAAAGCGAGAAATCACCCCCTGGGGGGATGGTCACGCCTCAATCCCTTCTCCTCCATTCTCCTCTCAGGATCTTGGGCACACACGCACATGCACCCGGCGTGAGTTTTAAGCCACCAGGTCCAGGACGCGAACCGCGGTCAACTACGTGGGAGTCCAGCGACATAGCCATTAGGCTAACTGCTGGTTCCCAATTTGACACAATTCTGATCAAAATCCTTTTTTTGGGTAGAAATTGACATTCTAAAATTCATACGAAAAAGAAAAGGACTTAGAATTGTCAGAACAATTTAGAAAGAGAACGAAGTCAAAATACTCCTGCTATAAATTTTAAGACTTACCTTAAGCTACACTAAATCAAGACTACGTAGTACTGATGCAATGATACATATGTAGATCAATGAAAGCCAACACTACAGAGGTATACCAATACATAAATTGGTTAAAGTTTTTCTTTTGACAACTGACAATGTAACTCAGTGGAAAAAGGATTTCATGTAAACTAGATTTTTCTTTTCTTATTGCTAGAGGGTATGGGCATATACATGTTCATACACCAGAGAAAGAGGGAGAGAACCCTCCCGATGAGGTGCAATAACATGTGGTCATGCTATAATCATTTTTCCTCTATTTCTCTTTTTTTGTCTTAATTAATTAATTTATTCATTTTAATTTGCAATAGGGCATGTGCACTGACCAGAGGGAGAGAGGAAAATGAGGGTTCAAGCCACCAGATCTGGGACTCAAATATGATCAGCCATGTGGAAGTCCAGCACCTTAACCACCATGCCACCTGCTGCCCCCTTTCCTCCATTTCTCCTTTCCATCATGATATTGGACAAACATGCACACACACCCGGTATGTTTTCCAAGCCACTGGGGCTGTGATTTGAACTGCAGTCAGCCATATGGTATCCAGTTCCCAATACACACTGCTTAACTACTGTGCTACAGGGTTGGTCCTATAAAGTAGATTCTAATGTAGATATATGGAGCCCAAATAAGGACACAAAAAAATCTGTTTCATATCATTAGCCTTTAAGGAAATACAAATTAAGACAAAAGATCAAATGCCTACTATAATGTCTAAAATTTAAAAGACCGACAATACCAAGCACTGGCAAAAATGTGAAGCAACTGGAACTCTTATAAAGTTATAAAGTTAAGTATACATCTAACACATGACCCAGCAATTTCCCTTCTAGGGTACTGACACCAGAGAAACAAACAAACAAAAAAAACATGTTCCCACAAAGACTTGTATGTAAATATTGGCAATAATTTTATTTTTAATAGCACAACACTGGAAACAAATCAAAGGTCCATCCACTACTAAAGGAATAAACAAGCTGTGGTCTGTCTATACAATGGAATAATATTGAGCAACAAGGAATAAACCAAACTAGCAATAAATTCAATAGCATGATGAGTCTCAAAACCATGATGCAAATTGGAAGTAGCTAGATAGGAGGCTGAGCATTGTATGGTTCCATTTATATGACATTTTGTAAAAGACAGCCATGTAGGAGATAGGGGCTGAGGCTGTTCTAACTAACTGACTAAACTGAACACCTAAAGATGGATTTTACTATATGCTGTAACTTAAATAAACCTTATATAGAAGTAAACAATCTTCCTAGATGAGTTTAATATATTCTGAGGGTTGAATAATGCCTGTGAAACTTCAGTAATGTCTTAATTACCTGCAGGGGTTGTGAGAGATTTTTTTCTCACAAAAATTTTCTTGTGGGGCCAGCAGATGGTGTTGTGGTTGCATCACTGGACTCCCACATGACTGACTGCTGTTCGAGTGTCAGACTTGGTGGCTTGAAAATCATGCTGGGTGTGCGTGCATGCATGCCCACGATCCTAGGAGGAGAATGGAAGAGAAGAGATTGCAGCATGGTCATCCTTCTGGGGGTTGATTTCTCACTTTCCCTCCCATTCTCTTTGTCTCTCTCTGGTGAGTGGCAAGAAACCTCTCAAAATTTTTTTTTTTGGGGGGGTTACTGACACCAATCAATTCTCTAATTCTTGGACACCAACTGGGTGTCCAATGGTTTGATCCAATTCAGTTCAGTCATGACACTATCTGTAGTTAGCACAGATATGCCAGGTTAAAGGTTCAGCCCAACAAGAGTGCCCACACTTTGGATGTCAATTACAAGTGGGATACCCAAGCTACCCACATTTCTGCCCAGCAGCTACAAATCTGGGAGTTTCCAGAATACCCCTCTTAAGTTTGACAATTTTCTGTGACTCACAGAACTCAGGAAAGCACTTTACATACTATTACTGTCTTATTACAAAGGATTCAACTCAAGAACAGCCAAATGGAAGAGACAGATAGGATATGAAACGGGGAAGCAGGTTGTGGAATCTCTCTGGCGAGAGAAGACTTCAGGGATAAGCGGGACACTCCTATCATTCAGGAAATTCCAAAGGTTTTAGGAATTCTGTGCCAGGAACCAGGGACAAAGACCATTGTATTTCAAATGCATCGTATTTCTCCCTTTCTGTTGGAAAAGCAGAATCTTTTCCTCTGGGGCCTGCTGGGTGGATGGATTTGAGCAGCACACTTGAGGCCAGACTCACTACAGATTTGCTGCATTCTGCTAAGAATTCCTTGTGCAGCTTGGCCCGATCCTAGGAGGAGAATGGAAGAGAAGAGATTGCAGCATGGTCATCCTTCTGGGGGTTGATTTCTCACTTTCCCTCCCATTCTCTTTGTCTCTCTCTGGTGAGTGGCAAGAAACCTCTCAAAAATTTTTTTTTTTGGGGGGGTTACTGACACCAATCAATTCTCTAATTCTTGGACACCAACTGGGTGTCCAATGGTTTGATCCAATTCAGTTCAGTCATGACACTATCTGTAGTTAGCACAGATATGCCAGGTTAAAGGTTCAGCCCAACAAGAGTGCCCACACTTTGGATGTCAATTACAAGTGGGATACCCAAGCTACCCACATTTCTGCCCAGCAGCTACAAATCTGGGAGTTTCCAGAATACCCCTCTTAAGTTTGACAATTTTCTGTGACTCACAGAACTCAGGAAAGCACTTTACATACTATTACTGTCTTATTACAAAGGATTCAACTCAAGAACAGCCAAATGGAAGAGACAGATAGGATATGAAACGGGGAAGCAGGTTGTGGAATCTCTCTGGCGAGAGAAGACTTCAGGGATAAGCGGGACACTCCTATCATTCAGGAAATTCCAAAGGTTTTAGGAATTCTGTGCCAGGAACCAGGGACAAAGACCATTGTATTTCAAATGCATCGTATTTCTCCCTTTCTGTTGGAAAAGCAGAATCTTTTCCTCTGGGGCCTGCTGGGTGGATGGATTTGAGCAGCACACTTGAGGCCAGACTCACTACAGATTTGCTGCATTCTGCTAAGAATTCCTTGTGCAGCTTGGCCTTGCAGCATCTCAATGTCCCAGAGTTGCATCCTATGTTGGTCCAAATTAGCCTGTATTTTCTCTATTATTCTATTTTACTCTGAGTTTTCATTAATTTGTGTATATAGGTATGTATGTGTGTTGTCATAAACTCTCTAAATTCTGCCTCCCTGTTTCACAGTTCTTCCTTTCCAGACCAAAACTTACTCAGACCAGGGAAAGGGCCCCTTTCTTCAGACACTCCATTAGGTGACCAAACACATTATCCTGCGTCTACATGTGGTCATTGTCTCTGTCCTAATCAGGCTGAATACCTCTGCATCTACTGTGACTTTTGGGGAGTGGGTGCTTGTGTGGTAACAAAAGTGTCTATACACCCTCCCTGGCCCTGTTTTCGTTTCCCTTTCCACATTGTCCCACATGCCACACTCCCACTTGCTCAGATCCTCCTGGGACTGGACTCCACGTGTGAGATGCCTCAGCCCAGGGGAAGCTGAATGTACTGTAGCTTCCGCTTCCCTGCTGGCTTTGACAAGACCTGAAAAGGAGGGAGGGTAAAGGGGACGAGGGAAGAAGTACATGTAGGGAAAAGAAAACTTTAGAAGTCTAGTGTGATGATTAAGAGCATTCACTTAGGGACCAGCCCATGCCCTGGTTGGGAGAGCTGAATCCCACATGGGCAATTGCTTAGTTCAAACCCCAGATCAGGCAGCTTAAAGAACATGCCAGGTGTGTGTGTGTGTGTGCATGCCCAAAATCCCGAAAGGAGGGATACATAAAGGAGGAGGGATTGAGGCATGACCGTTCCTCATGGGGATGG
>NW_006159811.1:5819803-5842377 GCF_000334495.1 Tupaia belangeri chinensis
TTCCCTCTCTTGGAAGCATGTTTGTCCTCGGGAAAAAATGAAAAGAAAAAAAGAGTATTCACTCAGGAGTCAGATGGCCGTAGGTTTGAACTCAGGGTTGTCTGTTATATGATGGAGGTCGAGTAAAGGTCGATTTGCCTCAGTTTCTATTGGTGGTATCTACCTCCTATAAAGGCAGCGTAGTGTAGCAGTCAGAAGCTTGCACTCTGATGTCACACGGGTTCAAATCTTGGCTTGTTGTTTATCGGCTGTAAGCCTTGAGAAAATGAACTGCTTTGTGTTCTAGTTTTTACAGAAATAAAATGGGACGATAACAGCAGCTGCCCCATTTGAAATGGTAGTGCTCCCTATTTGAGGCTCCTGAATGTCCAGCTACATTCTCTAGGATGACCAAAATCAAACAGAAAGTGAAGCGAGGGCCAGCAGATGGCAGGGAGGTTAGGGCAGCTGCATCCCGCATGGCTGACTCTGCAGAGTCCCACCCTGGCAGTCTGAAAGTCACACTGGCCGTATGTTCGCACCCAAAATCCCAAGAGGACAAGGAGAAGAGATTGCAGCATGACCACCTCCCCTGGGGGTGTCTTCTCACTTTCCCTCTCTCACTGTCTCTTTCTTCGTGCCCTCTGTCTCTCTCCAGAGAGTGAAAAAATAAAAATAAAAGTAAGGAAAAGAAATTATTCCTGATCTATAAACATTGAAGTCTGAAAAACAGTAATATGTAGGACTTTGATGACATTTTATAATCTCTGTGTATTTCTTTTTCTTTTTTTGGAGACGTTTTTGCTACAGGGCATATGCACTCGCCATAAAGACAGAGAGAGACAGAGAGACAGAAAGTGAGAAATCACCTCCCAGGGGAGATGGCCACACCTCAATCCCTTCTTCTTTCTCCTCTTGGGATCTTGGGCACGCTTGCACATGCGCCCAGCTGAGTTTAAGCCATCGGGTCCGGGACTTGAACCGCAGTTGGCTACATGAGAGACCAGCGACATAGCCATTATGCTAACTGCTGGTTCCCTCTGTATATATATATATATATTTTTTTTTTGGAGAGATTTTCACTGTAGGGCGCGTGCGCTCGCCAGACAGACAGAGACATAGAGACAGAAAGTGAGAAATCACCCCCCAGGGGGGATGGTCACGCTGCAATCCCTTCTCCTCCATTCTCCTCTCAGGATCTTGGGCATGCACGCACACGCGCCCGGCGTGAGTTTTAAGCCACCGGGTCCGGGACATGAACCGCGGTCGACTACGTGGGAATCCAGCAACATAGCCATTACGCTAACTGCTGGTTCCCGTCTCTGTATATTTTTGTAATTAAAAAAAGTAAATATTGAGTTGTACCCAGAGACAATAAAGGATTTACAGGTACTTTTTATTCCCTTACAAAGTGTATTTAATAAAAATAAATAAAAAATTTTAAGAAAGAAAAATTTAAGAGGGAGCCAGATATAGCTGAGAATCTGAACATGTAGACTGGGGAGTTAGATCCCTCGGTTCCCCAAGCATCTGGTTAAGGTTAGAGGACACAGACAGGACTTGAGCTCAGCGCAGTGCTCAGAGAGCTAGGCTAATACCACGGAAGGACAGGGCACAGGGTTTAAGTGTCCTCTTTTGTTTGTCAAACTGAAGTAGAACTTTGTCAGATGAAATAGTGGCACCTTTAAGATTCAGTGTAATGATATAGTGAAAACCAGTTTTGCCTCTAAGAGTTTGGTCTGGAGGAAATCCAGATTAGTACGTTAGGGGAAGAGGGCTCCCATAGGCAAGCATTTCCTACTGTGTTAATATCAGAAACTACTTGACTCATTGGTTACCATGTAAATTCAGGTCATCTGTAAAAGGCAAGTGATACTGAAGCAACGGTTAACATGATCAAACCCGCTTTCACTATGGCGATCCAGATGTCTCAACTGGAGTAAATGCTCTGAAGAAGACATTGCTCATAATGAAGTGAAATGTTTGCTTAAGTTTATTGAATGGCATTAGAGTAATCGGGAACATGAAACAATTTGAGACCAGAGGCTCCCCTCCCTAAAAAAATTCTGTGCAGAAGATGTGTGGGAAAAAAAGTGTGCCAAGGTGACTGTGTAAAAGAATATATTATACATCATGTTTTAAGTTTTTCCTGAATATTCTATGAACTTAAGTCTGGGGATCCTCAAATGTTATTGGTTGTAATGTGAGACAATTGATCTTACAAAGGAACTCTTCCCGAGTAGAAGGGCTCCGTCCTCCTCGGTAGAGGATTTTTAAACAGAGGGCATCGCCTGCGTGGAGCCCTCTGCTTCTCGTCAGGCTGACGTGGCATTGGTTTTTTTGAGTAGCTTTTTTTTTTTTTTTGGAGAGGTTTTCACTATAGGGCGCGTGCACTCGCCAGACAGACAGAGAGAGACAGAGAGACAGAAAGCAAGAAATCACCGCTCAGGGGGGATGGTCACGCAGCAATCCCTTCTCCTCCATTGTCCTCTCGGGATCTTGGGCACACACACACGTGCCCGGTGTGAGTTTTAAGCCACCGGGTCTGGGACGCGAACCGTGGTCGACTACGTGGGAGTCCAGCGACATAGCCATTACGCTAACTGCTGGTTCCCTTGAGTAGCTTTTTGGGTCTCTCACAGACCCTTGCTTCTCTTAGGTGTAAAGTGATGGAAATATACTCTTTATTTTTCTTAATTCAAGCCACATGCTCATATTTGAGTTTTAAATCCTCATTCCCTTATTTTCTTTCTTTTTTTCTTTTTTTGGAGAGGTTTTTGCTATAGGGCATGTGCACTCGCCAGAAAGACAGTGAGAGACAGAGAGTCAGAAAGCGAGAAATCACCCCCCAGGGGGGATGGCCATGTCGCAATCCCTTCTCCTCCATTCTCCTTTTGGGATCTTGGGCACGCACGCACACGCGCCTGGCGTGAGTTTAAGTCGCCGGGTCCGGGACTCGAACCACGGTTGACTACATGGGAGTCCAGTGATGTAGCCATTATGCCAACTGCTGGTCCCCATTCCCTTATTTTGAAGGGAAATTTAGCACTGAACAACAGGTATGTTAGCAAGAAAAGCCTATGTGATGTATAAATAAACAACCTTCCTTGAAGAAACCTCCCTTCCTGATGAGTAAGAATGCCAACTCTTAGAATAGGGTAGTTCTTTTTATTTGGGTAGGGCAATTTAGCTAAGCACAAAACTAAAATCCAGAGCAGGTATGAAGGTGGTCATGGGGGAGAATGCATGTATCCTTCCTTAGTTGTAATAGGGACATCGGGCAACGTTTCTCTTAAACGCTGGAGCTTATTGAGATAAAGCCTTACTTTTTCTGTGAAATGAAAACAAAAAAAAATCATATTTAGAAAAACACCCACTGGAAACCATAGCTTTTCCCTTGGAGATAGCAAACAAGGAATATTCTACATATGGGCTTCCAGTTTAGTTCACCGAACTGGAATGAGTCACCTCCCTCCACTAGGTGATAAGCAATGACAGCAAAAACCAGACATTTGTCTTAGGAACTTCTCATCCATTTAAAATGGTGCCCATGTTGACTGCTCAGGAAAGGGAAACTCTTCAGTGAGAAATGGAGACGGGAAGCCCTTGATGTGCCCGACTTACTTAATCAGTTTTGCGACCGAGTATATCCATTTGGTTTGAGGTTTCAAACATACAACTGACTTATTCTTCATCCAGAGTCTGAGGAAAAATAAACAGAGATCAAGCAATGTAACAGTGTAGTCAACTTCGTACCTTTAGGGGGTTAGGTACAAACATAATTATTCCTAGATGAAGTAAAATTGGCGTTGGGCAGCTTGGAGTCAAGAAGAGATGATTCGTAGCAGACGGTCTGAAGAATAAGAAAACATTTATTTCCAGATCAGTATGTGTGAGCAGGGGAGCGGAACCCGAAGTTGACATGTTACATGACAAGTTACATGTCAGAGGTTAGTATTTTGCTGATAATCTTTACATGAGTTGGAAGAGGACCAAATTGTTATCTCCAAGGCTGGCTCATTTCTAAAGTTATATCACAACATCTTTAACATGCGCTTGTCCATTGAGCTTGGGAGGATAGGATAGGCTAGAGAAAACACTCTCTTGAGGACCTTTCAACTGAAAAAAATTCGATGAAATTTAACATGGTTAAGGTTAACAAGGTTGCAGAGCTGACTAATCTAAGCAACATCTGCATTTCATCGAACCCCCGTTAGCAAGGTGTACCCTGCTCTAAATAACTAAACAGAACGGAAAAGGCAGTAGTAATTAGTAGTGAGTAGCTAATATTGATCACACACTTAATTTGCCAGGCACTATACTATGCTCGACAGGTCACAGGGGATCTCAATTCATCTCACAAAAATCCTGTGCTAGAGGAAGTGTTATTTCCTCACCTCCCAGTGAGAAATTTGAGGCCTGGAGAATTTCAATCCCTTGTCCAGGATTGCATAACAAATGCAGAAAAGAGCAAGGTGGAAATGAAGGGATTCTGACTCCAGGCCCATAGTTAGCTGCTGCTTTCGTGAGCGTGAACTCAGTGGCTATGAAACATCAGACCCGGTGACAAGCCCTTTCCTACAGTAGAAAACATAAGTCTCCCAGGTGATAGAAAACTGGAAGCGTCTACTCTCGACTGGTGTGACCTCAAACAAAGCACGGTTTCCTGATGTCTCATTTCTCTTAGCTCTAAAATGACAATAGCGAGGTCCATCCCTCTACCTTTGAAACTCTGCCTTTCTAATTGCATCTTTGAGAGGTCAGAGGTCACAGAACACTTGTCCCTCATGCAGACCCTTCCAGTTTGGTTTCTGAGTTCATGTCGTACAGATGTCTCACTGTCTGGGTTCATGGTATTTTCACCCTCTGACTGGTATGAATTTGATTTGCAAATCATCCTAAGGATTTACAGCTTTCTTCACTATATCTGAAATGCAGAATTTGTTAAGAAGATATGAAGTAACTTTTGTTTTTTATCATTTCATAATGATTACCATTAAAGCAGAGAAAAGAATGCGTGTTTTCTTCTCTTGGTTGAGAAATAGACTTGAGCCATGACAGAGGAAATGCAATCACAAGAAAAATCAGTTTTCTATACAGTCCGTAGAGTTGTTCTAAGATAGGCTATGGCTAGATTTTACATCTCTGAATTCAAAGGCAATAATTGTGGTTTAGTTAAAACTTTCATTAAAGAAAGACATTAGTGAAACTGTAATGCCTTTTAATGAAAATGCCCATATATATTTTTGATATCCCACATTTATTTTTTTTTTTTAAAGTGGCATGCTACTGGTCCAAGGCCCAAAGCGCTGGTGTCAGAATGGGACAAATTGCAAACGTCTGAAGAAGTTCTGGGAAAGAGCTAACGTCATCGTTGCTCTGAGAAAGACACTGCACCTGACGCTGCAAAGTTGTGAAGAAAAGCTTTTGGAATGAGGAAAATGGTGGTGGAGTCCTGCTCCATCCCTTTCTAATGGTGTGCCACTGAAGGTGAGTTAACCTCCCGGAGCTTCAGTTTCTGCATCTGCAAAGGTGTGGTAACAAACGTAATTTAATAGAGTTCCTGAAGGAAGAAATTGAATGAGTGCATACATGTAAAGCACTGGGCAAAGGGCTGCTGCAAAGAACGTACTTCCATATTACTGATACCCTTCATTTGTTTGAAAAACTTTAGCAACACTCACAGTAACTCTGAGGTTCTTGGGTGGAATACTATATTGCAACGTTTGGTCTGCTTTCCATTGGAAGAAAGAAATCATCTTTATTGTTCTCTTGCAACTTACATGATTTCTTTGTTTGGACAACCATTCCCAGGGGGTGTGATTTCAATTCGTTCAATTTGGCGTATCTGGACCAACGCTCCCGTGCTATGGATACATCTGCACCTCAAGTTTGTGTTATAGGCCTCCAGAACACCTGTAAACACAGAATTAGTTGTTTTTAACTCTTTGGAATATAAATCATCATAAACCGAGTTACTAATTTTTCAGGCTATGTACTTGAAGATTGAAAACCTTTAATTCAGCACTTCCGCCCATCTGCCTTTAGTTTGTATCTTTCTATTTGTCTTTGCTTGAGGGTTTTCAAATGTTTTATACCAAAACCATGAAAATCAACACAACATTTGGGCTGCAGGGGTCACGCAGGTGAAAGTGACTGCATCCCCCAGGGCCGACTGCCCAGTTCAAATCCTGGCAGCTTGAAACTCATGCTAGGCATTCGTGCCCAAAAATATCAAGAGGAGAATGGATTGTAAGTGACCATCCCCCCCAGGGGTTGATTTCTGACTTTCCTTCTCTCTTGCTCACTCGCTCGCTCGCTCTTTCTCTGGCGAGCACATGCACCCTATAGCAAACTAAAAAAAAAAAAAAAAAAAAAATCAAACAAACCACCAAAAAACTACATTCACTGAAATTCATGGTACCCAGGTAATTGTTTATGTAATAAAATTTGGGAACTGCCACTGTAGGAACTTACAATTCTATTGTAATTAGTGTAGTATAAAACCAAATGACCTTACTTCCAGCATGTAAAAACCCAGGTCCTGTTACAGAGACCCAGGAGCAATGCCATAACACACCCCCCACTTCCATTTCTAAGAAAATGCCACAAAAGGTGTTTTTTTGTTGTTGTTTTTGTTTAATATCTTGGTCCTCTAGGTGCAAATCATTACCAAATGAAAGTCAAACAGAAAAATACGACAAAAGTGATTAGCACTAGATATTTTTATAAGTAACTCATCTCACACATTGTAATAAAATCTAAGTGCTTTTTCCCCCCAATCATTTCTCGAATCCTTTTTGGCCAAAGTGCCTACTGCCACACCAAACACATATTTACAAATAAAGGGCCCAACTCTTACGGTGTTTATCATTTAGTGAGGGAAACAAGTGAGTAAGCCAAAATCTCACACAGAAGGTTGTATATTCGTAAAGTTTGGGAACAGAGGACTTACTAATAGCTAACTTTGCCAGGAGAGTGGGAAAGGTGCATGGAAAGGGAGGTAAATAGAAGGCTTGAGGAATAAGCAATAAGCAACCATAAGCAAAGTAAAATAGAACCAAAAAAACACTGACAAAAGAAAAAACCCTTGGCATTTTAAGGACAAAAAAATCTGTCCTCTAAACCTGAGCAGACTGTTTCTTCCTACCCGTGCATTGGTCTCTTCACCCAAATAAAAAGTTACCACTTCAACTAGGTGTTTATCAGTTTGCGCCGAGAGCCACTCTATTCAACTTGGGAGTGTGCTGTTCACAGAATGTGTACTTCGCCCCTTGTACATGGAAAACATTTGAGGTCAGATCTAATCACATGGAATTGCATTAAAAATGTTCCCTGCAGAGATCAGCAGGTAGCATAGCAGTAAAGGCGCTGGACTCCCACATGGTTAACTGCGGTTTGAGTCCAGGACCCTATGGCTTGAAACTCAGGAACATCTATATGTGTGCCCAAAATTCTGAGAGGAGGTGCAGGAGAAAGGATTGCGGTGTGGCCATTCCCCCGGGAGGTGATTTCTCGTCTTTTCTCTCTCTGTCTCTCCGGTAAGCACATGCACCCTATAGCAAAAATCTCTGAAAACAAAAAGAAAAAAATGTTCCCTGTAGAGGAACCTCAATTGAGGTCAGTACTCTATAAACACTATAATGGCTTTGTTCAGAAGGGGAAGCAATGAGAGGCAGAAAAAAGAAGAGATCTATGTGAAGAGTTATCACAGCAGCTGAATCTAAAAAAGACCAGGCATATACACACCAAATATAAACCACATGAACACTGGGCTTCCAGTATCTCCTCCTTCTATGACTAAAACCTTGAATAACACGCATGCATCTGGTTCTAAGTGTTAAGTCTTAGCAACTTCCTTATAGAAATCTGGAAGCAATGGAGTTTTTTTTTTTTTTAATTTTTTTTTTCTTCCCTTCAGCCAGATTTCCTCCCAATTTTAAATTGGAAAAAAAAAAAATGGAAATGAGTGAGGACCATTTCTGCTCAAAGGACAGTGAAAACGTAAGTGAAAGTTCTCACCATGCACTGGAGACAGGCTGCTGACCAGCACCAGGAGCAGCAGGGATGCCGAGGCGTGCCTCATTCTGCCTGGAGGTGGAGTTCAGGCTCCAGCTCTGAGTCCCAGCTGTGGGGTTGCAGCGCCACACACTTCTATTTATTTACCCCAAGAGGGGCCCTCCCCCTGCCTGTGTCGCCAGTAGGTCAGCCACATCATCAGTTTTAAAAGCCCCCAAATATTGCTGAGTTGGCTTTTTTTTTTTTTAATGCCTCTTGCAAACTCTATGAATTTGCATCAGACTACTATGAATATAAGAAAATATTTTTTGAAAACGGAAATGTAAGTGCCAGGAATGCTGCAAGAGTTTGAGGGTGAGGGGAGAGGAGTTCAGAGGCTCCTTAGCACTCTCTTCAGGATCACCATGGGTGGTTGCTTCTGTCAGTGCAGGGTCAACCAAGTTTCCCAATAGCTTCATTTATTTATTTATTTAGATTTTTTTCCTATAGGGTGCATGCACTTGCCAGAAAGACAGAGAGAAATCACCCACAGGAGAGATGGCCATGCCGCAGTTGCTTCTCTTCCATTCTCCTCTCAGGATCTCGGACATGCATGCACATGTGCCCTGCATGAATTTTAAGCCACCGGGTCTAGGACTTGAACCACGGTCGACTACGTGGGAGTCCAGCGACATAACCATTACACCATCTGCTGGTCCCTCCAATGATATGTAAATACACGTTCCCTGACATTAGGGACTCTGTTGAGCCCATCATCGTGTCCAGCATCATTGTGTCTAGCTGTTGGTAGGCGCTCAGGAAGTATTTTCACACCTAATGAATGTCTCCTCATATGCAGATCTCATATGCTGATCCCGCTGCTGTTTTTCCTACCACACTTTCCCACTTATTTTACTATATGAGATGTGTGATTACTCATGTAAGGAGAGACTGGATAGTTTTGAGGAGGAAGAGACTCTTCCTGGCTCTCTATGTAAGGTATTGAACTCGAGAACCGTGCATCAGTGGAAGGAATCACAAGAACTTCATCAGAGCCAATCGCTGGAATGCAGTCTTTTTAACCAGACCCATTGAGCCACTGGAAAACAGAAGGTTTGGTCTTTCTGGTGCAACTTCCTGAACACTGTGGATGTTAACACCCTAGCTGCTCCAGCACAGATGGGCATGGGGACAGGCACATGCCACATGGCCTCCACAGGACGAGCAGCTCCCTTCTGGCAGAATGACCGCGGTGACCGGGAACTCATCCATCATGTGGTGGCCCTTTCCACTGCTGGACGGTTCTCATCCTTGGGAAGCTCTTCCTTATGTCTATGTGAAAGCTGCTTCCCTAGTCATTCGGTCACTTTTCCCTAGCTCAAGCCCTTACCACTGCACAAAACAGTACTGAAGACTCTTCCATGGAGCCACACTCCGAATGTCTAAGGCAGGGTGTGTCAGTCGGGTCCTCTCCAGAGTAAACGCTGAAATGGATTGGGGTAAAATGGTTTATTTGGAATACCTCCAGTGATCAGTAAAAGAGGGGAGGAGGGAGAAATGGGTAGAGTGGGCTGATCTGCTAGTCCGTGAGCATGCAACAGGACCCTCCAGATAAAAGACGGTCTGTTAGAGCAGCTCCGCGTGGGCAGACATGTCAGCCCGGCGACCCCTGCCATGCATTGTCATTGGCTAGGCCTCCTCAGACACAGCATGGTCTCTGATAGGATGCTGAAGCAGACCCCAGGAGAGTTCATAGCTGGAGACTGCCGGCTAGCTCCACTCCTTGCTGCTGGCCAGCAGTTCTTTCTCTAAGGGAGATCTGAGCAGTGTACACATTAGGTCATAAATCTCTTCTTCTTCTTTTTTTTTTTAGTGATGTTTTTGCTATAGAGCACACGTACTCACCAGGGAGACAGAGAGAGACACAGAGAAGGTAAGAAATCACACACCTCCCCCCATGGGGTTGGCCACACTGCAGTCTCTTCTCCATTCACCTCTTGGGATTTGGGGCATGCATGCCCATGTGTCCAGTGTGAGTTTCAAGTCACCAGGTCCAAGACTCAAACCATGGTCAGCCACGTGGGCAACCAGCACCTCAACCACTATGCCACCCACTGGCCCTGACACCAGGTTATAAATCTTACACCAGGTTAGAGCACAAAGGAGGGAGACATCTGTCAATAACTTTGGGCAGGTCAGTGAATTTCCCTGTACCTCATAGGTACCATTTTCAACATGGAGATGTGAATACTAATTTCAAAGGATTGTTTGGGGAATGAAAGTATCTTGTCTTCAGAGTGTTCTGCAGAGTCTGGAACTTCAGATGCACCCAGCAGAGAGCCTGTCTCTGCCTTCATTTGTCCGTCTAGCCATCTATTTATCCACCCACACCCATTCACCTATCATTGATAGGTTTTACTAACCTCCACTCCCAAACTCACATGCACATACTTCAAAACTAAATACCCACATTTCTTCGAATTTATAGCACACTTTGTAGCTCCCTTACCACCTCAGTTTATCTTTTTGCAAACTGTTGATCTTTTTCACTGTTTTTCATAAATCATGACCACACTTCCTTATGTCTCACCATCACCTTCTCTGACTCTCAGCCACACACACACATCTGAACACTGCGCTGCTCCAAGTTCGGCTGTGCCAGTACAACAGACAGGAAGCCCATCGCCTCCTTCATCCTAGGTGCCATTCCCCTGCTAATGCGCTCCTAGACTGAACGGTATTCTGGTCACTTACATTGAATTGCCAGGCAGTATCGTTTCTTTTTCTTTGAACATGGTCCATTTTTGACCATGTTTCGTTCATTTTACTCTTGAGCAATTTAATCTTGGCCCCCAAGTGTCGGCGTTTTAAATTTGCCTCTGTTTTAAGTACTACGTATCTCCGTGTTAGAACAAAACTGAGTGTGGCTTACAGTAAGTGGAAGAGTACGGGGGAAAGGAAGCAGAGAGCTCTGAGTAAACCCAGCAGAGCCCGAACTCTCTGCCCTCAATGTGATCTTATTAAAATAGAGCCACTAGGTTAAGGGACTAGTTCCAGAACAAGCCTAAATCTCATTTTGGTCTTTTTAATGCTTAGAGTTCTGGTTCTGGATTTAACTTACACTGACCAAAGAGGCTATACATGTACGTCCTTATGCCAAGATGGGGCTGGACGCTGGGCAGCTCTCTGATGGCCAGAGATTCTAGGAGTTTCAAGTGAGAAACTCCCTGATATCATCTATAGAAGGGGAATAAATTTCAAAAAGGTTGAAACCAAGGAGAAAATAAATTATCTGAACCAATAGATCTGGGTCTTAAATGGAAACACATTAAAAAAAAAACTTTTTTAGATACCTTTTTTTAGATACCTTTGTTTAGAAGCATAAGAACATATAATTTGGTTTATATCAAACCTGATTTTTATGCTCAGATAACCTTAAAACTCAAAGGAAATAAGAAAATTAGGAGGAAATTTTTTTTCCCCCCTTGACTTTGGAATAAAATCAGATTTTGCCTCCAGATCTAAGAAAACTGGGTAGTTCAGTGCCTTGCTCCTCAAATTGTGGTCCAACTGACATCATCAGCTTCACTTGGTTAAAAACTGGGGCATCTCGGGTTCTGTGTTTTTGTTTTGTTGTTGTTGTTGTTGTTTTGAGAGATTTTCACTATAGGGCGTGTGTGCTCACCAGACAGAAAGAGACATAGAGACAGAAAGTGAGAAATCACCCCCCAGCGGGGATGGTCACACCCCAATCCCTTCTCCTCCATTCTCCTCTCGGGATCTTGGGCACGCACGCACATGCGCCCGGCGTGAGTTCTAAGCCACCGGGTCCGGAATGCGAACTGTGGTCGACTACATGGGAGTCCAGCGACATAGCCATTATGCTAACTGCTGATTCCCTCGGG
The DNA here is from genome assembly GCF_000334495.1 of Tupaia belangeri chinensis. Classification (NCBI taxonomy): domain Eukaryota; kingdom Metazoa; phylum Chordata; class Mammalia; order Scandentia; family Tupaiidae; genus Tupaia; species Tupaia belangeri. The sequence goes on from NW_006159811.1 coordinate 5,831,686, forward strand.
TTCTGTGTTTTAACAAGATTCCCAGGTGATCTGAATGCACTTTAGAAATCAGGGCCACAGGGCCCAGCAGAGCATTGGCTGCTTAGTTTGCTGTGACATGCCTATCTCTGGACAATCTCTTTGCACATAGAAATTAAGAGAGAGGTTTGGGCAGGTCATCTCCCCAGAACATAGTGCGCAGACACCTTGGTGAACGTAGACAGGACAAACGTGCTCACCGACACAGCAAGGCCGAAATGCTCTCATCACGTGGAAACGGCATTTCACGTAACACGGTGAAATGGCACCACTGGCCAAGTAGCTGCCAAACTAGTCAACGGGCATTGGCCAGAGGGCCCATGGCAGAGTTTGAAAATAACTGAAGGTATAAAATTTATATACTTTTAGGACCAACAGTTGGCATAATGGCTCTATCACTGCACTCCCATGTAGCTGACCGCCGTTCAAGTCCTGGACCCTGGTGGCTTAAACTCACGCTGGGCACGTGTGCATGCATGCCCAAGATCCCGAGAAGAGAATGGAGGAGAAGGGATTGCAGTATGGCCATCCCCCCTGGGGGGTGATTTCTCGCTTTCTGTCTTTCTCTATCTGGTGAGTGCACATGCCTTAGAGTAAAAACTTCTCCCCCTAAAAAAAATTTGTATACTTTTGGGAACCAGCAGTTAGCGTAATGGCTATGTCGCTGGACTCCCACGTAGTCGACCGTGGTTCGTGTCCCGGACCCGGTGGCTTAAAACTCACGCCGGGCACGTGTGCGTGCGTGCCCAAGATCCCGAGAGGAGAATGGAGGAGAAGGGATTGCGGCGTGACCATCCCCCCTGGGGGGTGATTTCTCACTTTCTGTCTCTATGTCTCTCTCTGTCTGTCTGGCGAGCGCACGCGCCCTACAGTGAAAATCTCTCCAAAAAAAAAAAATTTGTATACTTTCATACAGTTTAAAATATAACAGGAAGCAAGACAAATACCACTGTGACAAAACTGAAAATGTTATCTTGTGCCACTCAACTCAACTAAAAAACAGAAATGGACTCTATTATAAACAACTTTTTTTATTATCATTATCATTAGTTCACTAAAGGGTATGTGTGTTCACCAGATCAAGAAAGAGAGACTAATCACCCTCCAGGGGGATGGCCACACTGAATCCCTTCTCCATTGTCCTCTTAGGATTTGGGGCGGGAATGATTTTCACGCTGCTGGGTCCAGGACTTGAATCACACAGTCGGCCATATGGGATCCAACCACCTTAACCTCCACGTCACCTGCTGGCCCTAACAATGTCTGAACCCACTGAACATCCAATGTCTATTTGCTTCCATATCCCATACCTCTTTCAGAAGGACAGCAAAGTATTATAACATAACCTGGGGGCTGAGAGCACAGACCCTACTGTCAGGCTGCCTGGGTCTGAGTCTCAGCTCCAGCGCTCAGCTTGCTGCGTTAACTTCCCTAAACCACAGTTCCTCTTACGACAGTGACAGTGGGACTACTAGTGGCCACAGCATTCCAGAGAGCCATCTAGATCACTTAACAGTTTTTACTCCATCTTGAGTCCTTACCTTTGTGAAAATGCAGCAACTTAACGTACACCAAGAAACAACTTGGACTTAGTCAAGCTGCTGACATGAACGAAAATACCGCTTGGGCTTCAGCTGGACACGTACATAGTCTGCACAAATTCCCTGAGTTTAATGATTATGGATACTGTTAGGTCAAATAAGTGCTCCTCTTCTTCTTCTTCTTTTTTTTTTTAAGAATTATTTTATTTAACTTTATTTATTATCATTATTATTTTCCAGTTTGATCAGAGAGAGACAGAGAGAGAGAGAGGAAGTGAGAAAGCAAACCACCAAGGTCTGAGACTTGAACCGTGGTCGGCCATGTGGGATCCAGCGCTTTTAACCACCATGCCACCTGCCGGCCCCAAATAAGTGCTCCTCTTCAAGACTGATCACCCACATTCAATTTTTTATCCACTTTTTCCAGGAGTTACCTGTGAAGGTTTCTATTTGTTTGAAATGTACTGAAGTTTTACAAAGAGGTTGGGGCTTTTTTTTTTTTTTTTTTCTTGAGAGGTTTTTGCTATAGGGCACGTGCGCTCGCCAGACAGAGAGACAGAAAGCAGGAAATCACCCCCCAGGCCGCAATCCCTTCTCCTCTCGGGATCTTGGGCACGCACACACGCACACGCGCCCTGCGTGAGTTTAAGCCACTGGGTCCGGGACTTGAACTGCGGTCGACTACGTGGGAATCCAGCGACATAGCCATTACACTAACTGCTGGTCCCAAGGTTGGGGCTTTTCTGTCTTCATTTTCTTTTATCTGTTTTAAGGATTTTAAAGCAATAACCAATATACACTGAGCTGCATGCATTTAAATGGGTCTATTTGGACTAATTTGTATGGATGCAAATACCATGCACATTTTACCATTATTTTCATCTTGGGTGAGCAGCTTTTAACAGCCTGTTGTGTGCCACACACTGGTTTCAAGACATTCATCTACCGAAAAATTATTTCTCCAATGCAAGTAGATTTATATTTCGAACGTTCAAGGGCAGCAAATTCCACACAAAACTAAAACATATCTGGCCAAAACGTTACCTAGTAGGGTGGCGATTCCTCAGGTGACTGCTAGGTGGCGGTATTACTTACAAAAACAGTTTACAGGAGGGAAAAGGTCAGGTAGAGAAAACCCTGCTGCTGTGTGGACCCCAGGGCTGTGTTACATATTATTTCAATATTCAAATTATTTATTTGATATATTGTTTAAAAGTATTATGAGAATTATTCGATTTATTATTTAAAAGTAATGTTTAAAAGTATATCTGAGATGTTTTGATTAGACATAAATGCTCATTAAAGAGGGGAGAAAAACCCATAAAAATCTGAAATAATCATACAAATTCTGGGCCAAATCCAACTGCTTGGCCCCGAGGCCGCAAAATCAGATTGTACACCAGTCCCCTGGTGCACGAGCACATACATTAGGGCTCACAGCAGCTGAGCTGAACCTTCTGTGAGTAGGAAGTTTTCTGAGAACAGCAAGGCCACTGCATACCAATGTCAAAGTGGTGATGGAGGAACTGTGAACAAATACTTAATCTTGTTTCTGCAAAAAGAAATTCACAGAAAGGTTCTTGTAGGATTCAACTGAGAGCTGGGACCTGCAGTTGGCGCAATGCTGTGTCACTAGACTCCCATGTAGTTGACCTCGGTTCAAATCCCAGACCCAGTGGTTTAAACTCATGCTGGTCCCGTGTGTGCGTGCCCAAGATCCCGAGAGAATGGAGGAGAAGGGATTGCGGCGTGTCCATTCCCCTATGGGGTGATTCTTGCTTTCTGTCTCTCTGTCTTTCTGGCGAGCACTCACACCCTATAGCAAAAACCTCTCAAGAAATAAAGGATTAAACTGAGAGCTTCCAGAAGTCAACTGCAGGAGGATGTAATCAATAAATATTGATTGAGCCATTTTCTAAGCTGTGGGGTTGTTTAGTTTTGATTTTTTTATTTGTAATTTCACAACTAACTCATTAATTTATTTCATCTTATATCACACACACAAGTATGCAGTATTAGAAAGCCAGATAGGTCCCTTGGACTTTAAGAATTTGGGAGCAGAGGGCTAGAAGGTGGCATGGTGGTTGGGGTGCTGGACTCTCACATGGCTGACCGTGGTTAGAATCCTGGCAGCTTGTTTTCTCACTCTCCCTTCTTGCCTCTCTATCTCTCTCTCTCTCTCTCTCTCTCCCTCCTCTGGTCGAATTGAAGAATACTAATAAATAAATCAAATAAATAATTATTTTTAAAAAAGAATTTGGAAGGCTGACATAGGGTGTGTACCTATAGGGACTGCCCTACAGTCTGAGAGATCTCTCAGTGAGCAGAGCTGCTGCTGTTATTGCTCTAAGACAACCTAGCCAACCTCTAGTCACTAGGGCTAGGTTTTTAGATAGGCAAGTAGTTCAAACCAGTCCAAACTGGTTCAGACTGGTTCTGACCATTTCTAGATAATTCAAACCAGTACAAGTGGTTGAAACATGTTCATACTGGTCTATACTGGTTCTGACTAGTCGAAACCATTTCTGGCAGGGTCAAACTGGCTCAATCCAGTTCTGGCAGGTGCGAACCGGTCACAACCAGTTTATACCAGTTCTGAATGTCTCAAACCAATTCATACTGCTTCTGGTTGGTTCAAACCAGTTCTGGCAGGTTCCAACCAGCTAATACTGGTTCAGACTGGTTCTGACCCATTTGTGCTAGTTCATATTGATTCAAACAGGTTCAGATCAATGCTGGTCAGTTTGAATGGGTACATACTTGTTCTGGCAGGTTCAAACTGGTTGACATACATGTCAAAAGTGACACTGATACACGTGTCACATGTCAAGAGTGCCACGCATGTCAAACGTGACAGGTATCACATGCCTGTCCAAATTGACATGCATTTCACATGCCTGTCAAAGGGACACATGTTACATGTGTGCTAAAAAGTCACACACATGTCACAGACATGTCAAAGGTCACAAAGCATGTCACATGGCAAATGTGACACACGTGTCAAAATGGGCACAAATTTCAAAAGCAACACACATATAAAAAAATGTGATTAGTTTATTCTGTTTTGTACCAGTGGCCTGATTATTCTGTTTCTGACCAGTTTTGACTGGTTTGTACTGGATTTCGACTGGATTGTAGTCGTTTATATCCTTTCTAACTGTTTTATCTGGTCTGTACTAGCTCTGTTCTTTTGTTTCCAGTTCTTACAAGTTTATATCGGTTGTCTCAGTTCTGACCAGTTCATACCAATTCTGCCGGTTTATTGCAGTTCACGCTGAGTTAACTTGTTTGATCCAGTTATGCAGTACAGATATAAAGAGTAGAATCTCTTTAAACCATCTAATACTGGAACAGAACCAGTTCAGACGGACTGGTACCACTTTGGGGCAGGCAGAACCAGTTTATAAACCGACATAAACTAACTCGGTATTTATTTTCCTAGAAATTGTGTTTTCTTGGCACCTATGACTTTGTTTCCTGCGGCCTCAGCTGGCAGTGCACTGACTGGCATAAACGCAGATGGAGAGGCCAACTCATACCAGTTCTGTCTGACTCATGCTGGTTATGGCTGGTTCAAACTGGTTTGGGCCAGCTTTGACAGTTTTGGCTGGTTTAAATCAGTTCTGGCCAGTTCAAACTTATTCAAAGTAGTTCTGGTAGGTTCAAACCAGTTTTGCCAGTTCAGACCAGTTCTGACTAGTTATGGCTATTCAGACTGATTCTTGCTGGTTATGGCTATTTCAGACTGGTTCTAGTTGGTTCAAACCACTTTTAGAAGGTTCAGATCAGTTATGGCCAGCTCAAACTGATTATGGCTGGTTTTGGCCAGTTCAGATGGGCTCAAACTAGTTCTGGCCCATTCAGACTGGTTCGGACCAGTTCTGGGTGGTTCTGGCCACCCCAGACCACTTCTGGCCAGTTCAAACCTGTTCAAACCAGTCCTGGCTGGTTCAGACTGGTTCGAATCAGTTATAGCTGGCTCAGACAAGGTCAAGCTGATTCTGACTGGTTCAAGCTGGCTCAAACTGGTTATGGCTGGTTCAGACTGGTTCAAACCTTTTTTGGCTGGCTCTGACCAGTTCTGATTTGTTCAAGCAGGTTCAGACAAGTTGTGGCCAGTTCAGACTGGTTCTGACTTGTTCAAACCAATTCAGACTGGTTATTACTGGCTCAAACTGGTTACAGTCAGTTCAAAGTGGTTCTGGCCGGCTCTGATGGATTCTGACCAGTTGAAACCTGTTCTGGCTGGTTCAGACCAGTTCTGGCCAGCTCAAACAGGTTCTGACCAGTTCTAGCCAGTTCTGACTGGTTCTAACCAGTTCTGACTAGTTAAAGCCAGTTTGGACTGGTTCTAGCTAGCTCAAACTAGTTATGGTCAGTTTTAGCTGGCACAGACCAGTTCTGACTGGTTCGGACTGGTTCTGGCCTGTTCAAACTGGTTCTAATGGGTTCAAACTAGTTCTGGCCAGTTCTGACTGGCTCAAATCAGTTCTGTTGGTTAACCACCTTCCACATCTCAGGGGCCATTTCTCCCTGTACCATGCCATCACCTGAAACTTCTCCCAGTACCATGTCTCCAGGTGTATTGCTGGGTGTCATGACTCCCAGTATAACACATCCTGGTACCATGCCTCCCATGTCTCACAGTGTCATATTTCCTGGTAGGTACTATGTGGCACAGTGAGGGCAGGTGGCACAAGAAGACATAGAACCCAGCAATGCACCAAGAGATATGGTACCGAAAGATATGGTAGGTGGTATATGACATGTGACCATTTTAACATGCAAATGACATATGTGTCACTTTTGACACATGTGTGGTGTTTGAGACATGTTCATTTTGACTCGTGTGGTTTGACACATATGTTGGTTTTGACACATATGTCCATTTTAACACATGTGTTGGGTTTGAGACATGTGTTGGTTTCGACACATATGTCCATTTAACACATGTGTTTTTTTGACACATATGTCCATTTTGACATGTAAGTTTTGACAAATGTGAATTTAAACATGGAAATGACACGTGTGTCGGATTTGACACACATGTTTATTTTGATATGCATGTCAGCTTTGACATGGAAATGACATGTGTGTTGATTTTGATGCATCTGTCCATTTTGACACATGTGTCCATTTTGATATGTGTGTTGATTTTCACATGTGTGGATTTTGACACGTCAATTTCAACATGCAAATGACACTTTGTTTTTACATGTATGTCACTTTTCAAAATGAGTTCGAAATGTCAGAAAAAGAATTTTGAATATTCATAGTGACAAAATGCAATGAGATGTGATCAAAAACGGTTTCAGGAAATAAGAAAAGCATTTTAGGACATGAAAAAGGAATTTAATAGAGAAATAGACACTCTTAAAAAGAATCAAACAAAACTTCTGGAAATGAAGAATACAATGCAAGAAATTAAAAATCTCCCTAGAAAGCATTAAACAGTAGATTGGACCATGCAGAAGAAAGAATTTCTGATCTCAAAGACAAAGTCTCCGGTATACACCAAATCACTGAAAAGAAAGAAAAACAACCAAAAATAATGAGGACAATATACAGGAAATGGTTACAGCCAGTTATGGCTGGTTATGGCCAGTTCAGACCAGTTCTGACCAATTCTGACTTGTGTAAACTGGGTTGGACATGTTCTGGCTGCCCCAAACCAGTTCTGGTCAGTTCAAACTTGTTGAAGCTGGTTCAGTCTGGTTCATACCGATTCTGGCTGACTCAAACCAGCTACAGCCAGCTAAAATTGGTTCTGACAGGTTCTGACTAGATCAAAACTCTTCTGGCTGTTTCAGACTGGTTTTGGCTGGTTCAAGCCAGTTCACACTAACACAATAATTGTAGACCTCAGCACCCCATGGACTCCTTTGGACATACCATCTAAACAAAAAATAAAGAGATACAAGATCTAAATGATACCATACATGAAATGGACTTGACAGACATCTATACAGTATTTCACCAGCTATCACAAAATAGACATTTTTATCATCCCCATTTGGAACATTTTCGAAGATTGACCACATGATAGGATACAAAACAAGCCTTTACATATTCAAAGGTATAGAAACTATATCTAGCATTTTTTTTCTGATCATGATAGAATCAAACTTAAAATCAACTACAGAAAGAGCCCTCAAAAGTTCACAAACACATGGAAACTAAATGACCTTCTCCTGAATGACTTTATAGAATAAATTAAGACTGAAATAAAAAGGTTCATAGAAACTAATGATAGTGAACAAACAAGTGCTTATAACCTGTGGGAAACAGCAAAAACAGTTATAAGAGGGAAGTGCATAGCAATTAGTGCCCACAAGAAAAAAACCAGAAAGGTGGCAAATAAACAACCAAACAACAAAACTTAGGGAACAAAAACAACCAAAACAAAAAAAATCCAGGAGAAAATAAATAATAAAGATTTAAGCAGAAATAAATGAAATAGGGAATAAAAGAACTATACAGAAAATAAACAAAACCAAAAACTGGTTCTTTGAGAAGATAAACAAAATTGACAAACCGTTCTCTAGAAGAACCGAGAAAGGAATCAGATACATCAAATCAGCAAGGAAACAGGCATTATTACAGTGGATATAACAGAAATACAAAATACCATCATAGAGTACTATGAGCAACTACATGCCAATAAACAAGAAAATCTAGATGAGATGGACAAATTCCTGGACACATGTAACTTACCAAGATTGAACCAGGAAGAAATAGAAAGTCTGAACAGACCCATAACAAGCAATAAGACTGAATCAGTAATAGTCTCCCAACAAAGAAGAGCCCAGGTGCCATGGTCTTTACTTCTAAATTCTACAAAACTTTCAAAGAAGAACTAACGCTAATTCTCCTTAAACTATTTCTAAAGATTCAAAAGGAAGGAAGACTCCCAAATTCATACTATAACGCCTCCATCTAATTCCAAAACCAGACCAGGACATGAAAAAAAAAAGGAAAAGAAAAAAGAAAGGAAAGAAAACTTCAGGCCTATTTTCCTGATGAATATGGATGCAAAAAATTTCAGCAAGATACTATCAAATTGTATTCAACAATATTAAAAAGATTATACATCATGACCAAGTAGATTTATTCCAGGAATGCAAGGATGGTTCAACATATGCAAATCAATAAATGTAATACATCACATTAACAAAAGGAAAGATAAAAACTGTATGATAATATCAATCAGTGCAGAAAAAGCATTTGATAATATACAATATCCTTTCATGATTAAGACCGTAAAACTGGCGTTGAAGGGACATTCCTTAACACAGTAAAAGCTATCTATGAAAAACCCATAGCTAACATCATACTGAATGAGGAAAAGCTGAAAGCCTTTCCACTAAAAACTGGAACAAAACAAGGCTGCCCACTTTCTCCACTCCTTTTTGACATAATACTAGCAGTTCTAGCCAATGCAATTAGTTAAGAGAGTCAAATAAAAGGCATCCAAATAGGAAAAGAATTCAGATGATCTCTATTTGTAGATGATATGATGGTATACATAGAAAATCCAAAAGAATCCCCCAAAACCTCCTGGAAGTGATAAATAAATATAGTAAAGTGGCAGGATACAAAATCAATGTACAAAAATCTACAGCATTTTTATACACCAACAATGGACAAAGTGAGACAAAATTGAAGAAAGAAATCCCATTTACAATAACCACAAAAACAATAAGATATCTAGGAATAAATGTTACCAAACATGTCAAAGATCTCTACAAAGAAAAGTATGAAATAGTAGAAAAAGAAATGAAAAATAATATAAAAAGGTGGAAAATGTCCCATGTTTTTGGATTGGAAGAATTAGTATAATCAAAATGGCAATCCTACCCAAATTAATCTACAAATTCAATGTAATCCCAATCAAACTACCATAGATATTTCTCAGAGAAATAGAAAAAGAAACCATAACATTTGTCTGGAAGCATAGACGGTCCTAAATTGCCAAAACAATACTGTGCAAGGTGAATAAAGTAGGAGGCATCTCACTTCCCACCTTCAAAACATATTACAAAGCCATGATAATTTAAACAGCGTGGTACTGGCACAAAAACAGGCAGGTAGACCAATGGAACCTCCAAATAAACCCCAAAACATACAGGCAACTGATCCTTTACAGAGGACACCAGACAATCTAGTGGGAAAATAACTAAGTATGAAGTAGTTTGAGCTCATCAGAGCTTATGTAAACCATTTTGAACTGGTTTGAACACACCAGAACCAGTTAGAACAGGTTTGAACAAGTCACAATCTGTTTGAACCCACTGAAACCAGTTTTACCAGATGTGGAGTTGGGGAAGGATGAGAACCATTGGCTCTCACCAGCACCAGCACATCACAGAGCCAGACCACTGTCCCTGGCATTTCCATTTCAGCAGAGCTCTGGGTGGGCTGTGTTGCTTTCTGTAAGTGAATGGTCAGAGGAAAGCTTCTGAGCTACACAGGTGCCCATTAGCTCTGTGACAAAGCTAATAAAATGGATCATTTTGTTTTAAGTAGCAGCCCATTGTCTCACCATTCTTACTGTCCTTGTTTGCAGAGGAGAAGAAGCACTCCAATGATAGGGAGTATACCAAAGAAGTGGTGCCATAAGGGTCTTTGCCCTGGGCTCAAGGTTCTTAGGTAGCTCTGTACATCCAGGTGTCGAAGGCAGAAGGAGAAGTGGGCCTCTCTGGACCTGAAGCCCATTGTCTGAAACCTTGATCTTGTCAACGCTTCATGACATACTCTGGTAGATTCAATCCTAGCTCCATGTGACTCCAAATCCAGGGCTCTTCTCATTACAATGAGCATCCAAGCACCTGCACCTGCAACAGGTATTGCCAAGAGGCAGAAGCCATGTCTTAAGGAAAGACAGCCTTGCCTGTTTGGACATGGCTTTCAGTATAAATACCACGTGATCCAGCAGCCATGCTGAGCTTCTGCTGGTGCTCAGAAAGTGGCACCGCCATGGTTTATCTTCTAACCCAGCCCAATCTCTCTGTGGTCTATCCCTGATAACCCTGACCCTTGTCCCCTTACTTCCAAACAGCTTTCTGTCTGCCCCACTGGTTGATCACAGAGTGTTTTGCCCAGCTGGTACCACAACCAGGACAAATGTTTCCCT
>NW_006159811.1:5842534-5846501 GCF_000334495.1 Tupaia belangeri chinensis
TCCCTACACAAGAGCACCTTGTCTCCAGACTCTCCAAGATTCACGTTGGAATCAAGTGACCTAGATGCAAGAGCTCATCTTTCATAAACTGACCACTTTTTTTGGTCCTCTAGGAAAAGATAGTAATATCTGTCTACACAAAGATGCTATAGAACTTAACACATTTGAAAATACTGTACAGAATGATTTTTGAAATTTAAGGTAGTTTTCTATTTCACTCATGCTTTTCACTAGCTTTCATTCCTAAGTTCAGCTTCCTCAAAACGACAGAGCTTGGCTAGCTTGGCTTTGGAAGGCTAGGTCTCAGGGGGATGTCCACTTACATGTTGCGACAGCACCAGTGGCAAACCTCAGACTTTGGTCTGATTCCCAACAGAAGACATGCAAAAGAGATGATGCAAGGCAAACCATGAGGGCCCTTCTTACTGTAAATTGGGGGTAATTCTGCTCTTTCCAGCCTAGTTGGCTCTTCAAATGTTTAATTGGAACTCATCGATGGTTTCGTCTTATCACCAAGTGATTTATCACAGCCACGGTCAGAGAAATAGTTTGTTTCTACACATCTCCTCTGGTCAAGAGTATCTTACCTCATTGGTTTGGAAGAGTGAATGAGAGAGAAGAGTTGCCTGAGCCCCCTGAAGTGAGAGAGCATATTGTAAAAAGAGACCTTCAAGAGAACGGTAGGGAGAGGAGAGAAGGGTCTGAGTTGAAATCACAGCCCTGCCGTTGTGTATGAGTCATTGATCTCTCTGAATTTCTTCCTCTTTAAATTGGACCTAATAATACTGTAATGTACATTTAGCTGCCCAATGTTTAAAAGTTCTTGTTTTGGAGCAATCTCTTGTGTGAGTTTTCAGGGATAGTGAGGTTCCATTTGTACTATGGAATTTGAAAATGTCCCTAGTAGTCAGGGCACAAGACCCAGAATTTCCCACTTAGTGTTCTTTATTTTTATTTTTATTTTTTGAGAGGTTTTTGCTATAGGGCATGTGCACTTGCCAGAAAGACAGAGACAGAGAGACAAAAAGTGAGAAATCACCCCCCAGGGGGGATGGCCATGCTACAATCCCTTCTCCTCCATTCTCCTCTTGGGATCTTGGGCACACACGCACACACGCCCAGTGTGAGTTTAAGCCACTGGGCCCGGAACGCGAACCGTGGTCAACTATGTGGGAGTCCAGCAACATAGCCATTACGCCAACTGCTGGTCCCCCTACTTAGTGTTCTTACCCAAAACCTTCAATGTTGAGTTATTCGAAGTCTATGGCTTAGACTGGCCACGTGGCATGATCTTGGCTGGGTTCCTCCCACTTGTTCCTTCCTAGCTTCCACCTGAGCCTTCCCGTGGGTCTTATGAGCTGCCCAATGTCCTTCCAGTTATTTCTCTTATATTTTATTGTATTTTGACAAAATTTAATCATCTTTCATTATGTGGTATATAGTGTTATGATATACGCATCCAATATTGAATAATTGAATCAAGTTAATTCAGTATCTCTCACCTTGAATATTTATTATTTATTTCCCCATCTATCCATCCCTTTGTATCCTTTTGCCAACAGTTCCCTAGTCCCCCTCAGCCTCTGTAACGACCATCCTGCCCTCTGCTTCTGTGAGCTCTCACTTTTAAATTCCACATGTAGTGAGCACATGCAATACTTCTCTTTCTGTGCCTGGCTTATTGCACTTAGTATAATATCCTCCAGGTTCACCCATGTCATCACTAATGACGATTTACTTCTTTGTAAGGCTGAGTACATCCCACTGTGAATACATACCCGTTCTCTAGCCGTTCACGGGGACTTAGGTTGATTCTGTAACGTGGCTGTTGTAAATAGTGCTGCAGTGAACAGGGGCATGCAGATATCTCTTTGATGCACTGATTTCAAATCCTTTGGATGTATAGCCAGAAGTGGGATCGCTGGAGCATATGGTAATGATATAGTTCTTTTTTTTTCTGTTCAAGATAGACAAAATTACCATGATTTGTTCAGTTGTTTGTTGCTAGCAACCTAGAACTCTATGTTAACATACATTGCCTTTTTATAGATAAGAAGGGTTGAAGCTCAGAGTTTAAGTGAACTTTAAAGAAGAATGAGCTCTCGGCCGGGGCTCCGCCCCGCGCACTGCGCGACGCGCGCCGATCTGCTGGGGCCCCGGCCCCCCCTGCCTCTCCGGCGCTGGATGGCCTGGCTTGTGTCTGCCAGTGGCCACCGGGCCTGCGCATGGCCATCAGCAGGCTGAGGCCGAGAACAAGGATGAAGAGCTTGCAATTGTAAGCAATAGAAAAAAAAAAAAAACTTTCACACTGCAGATGCCCACAACACCATTCCTGGTAATTACAAGATGACTGCTGTGCCGCATCAGCTGATAATCATCCCTGCCTACCAGAACTGCTTTCCTGAAACTGCATTCCCTGGAGACTCACCCACAATTGTGGATCTGCAGGAGACCCTCCCTTGATCCAACCCTGAATAGAATCTATGTTCCCTATTGGTAAAAACTTTATGAGCTGATAATTGGAACTCGTGGCCCCTCTCCCTTTACTTGCATGTATCACTTTTTCAATAACTCTTCTGGAAGACAACTGTATATAGCAGAGATAGTGTAATGGGAGAGTGGGAAAGGGCAGAGGGTCAAACATAGGAAAAAAAAAGGAAGAGGAAAAAAACATATTTGTGTACATAAATATGAAAGTAGAAATGGAATATTATTGATGATAACATGCTTGATTAAGTCAAAAAAAAAAAAAAAAAAAAAGAAGAATGAGCTCTCAATTACAGGGTCCCGATTCTGAAGTCTGTCAGGCAGTGGGTATACACCAACTATGTGTCGGGCACTTACTGGCACAAGGCATAAATATAAACCAGGGCAGGGCTGTGCAAAGTGTAGCTCGAGTCCTGTTGGCCTCTGGGCCATGTGAAGCACTTGGACACAAGTGGATTCCAGAGTCCAAATTATAGAACTGAAATTTCTGGGAGCTGGAATAAGGCATTTGCATTTTTCATAAGATCCCTAGGTAAAATCATATTTACCTAGCATCATAGCTTCCTAAAGTTTAAAGTCTATTTCTGAACACTACCCATTAGTAGTACAAATAATAGTAAGAGTGTGTATGTTTAAAAAGTAACAGTGCAGTGTAATAACAGTGATAGTGTAATATAATTTTATATGGGGTAAATAGTATGAGCCAGGTAGTATTTCTATGGATAAACTTTTTAGAGCATGCAATAGCATTTAGCATTGCCTCTGAGGGCACAAAACAAAAATACTGGCCTTCTACTGGGCTTGGAGACTAGACCTACACATGACAATCCCATTTGACTTTAGAATGCCATTGTAATCCTGCCTCATGGAACTGTTGTGTGGCATCTTGACAGAAGAGAGGTTAGTTCATGGCCTACTGGCATGCCCACAGACTTTTTTTTTTCTTTTTAGTTGTAAGTACATGAGCAGAAAAGGAAGAATTGCAGTGGGATGTGTGTCCAGGAGAAACTTGTTCTTTAGGGCTTTCAGAGGTGAGATTATGATTATATTTTGATGCTGGGTTTTGCTTTACTAAATTACTATGTATGTGCAATTCTATTTAAGATAATTTATTTGTATAAAGGAATGATACTTCATTGGCTGAAATCATTGAAGAGTTCAAACTTCCCATAAATTACCTCTGTGAATCCCCCGCAACAATCAGCTGCTTTGAAGTGGGATAATGAGTTGAATAAGCACTTTTTCTCTTTTTTTGGAGAAGATTTTGCTATACGGTGCGTGCGCTCACCAGACAGACACAGAGAGACAGGGAGACAGAAAGCGAGAAATCACCCCCCAGGGGGGATGGCCATGCCGCAATCCCTTCTCCTCCATTCTCCTCTCGGGATCTTGGGCACACACACACACACACACCCGGCGTGAGTTTTAAGCCACCAGGTCCGGGATGCGAACCGCGGTTGACTATGTGGGAGTCCAGCAA
>NW_006159811.1:5848101-5854051 GCF_000334495.1 Tupaia belangeri chinensis
TCTCCTCCATTCTCCTCTCGGGATCTTGGGCACACACACACACACACACCCGGCGTGAGTTTTAAGCCACCAGGTCCGGGATGCGAACCGCGGTTGACTATGTGGGAGTCCAGCAACATAGCCATTATGCTAACTGCTGGTTCCCAACAAGCACTTTTGCCCTCTGCTCTCACATTGCTCTGCTAGAAGAAAAAACCCTTTTACCTTAGCCTGTTTTATTTCTTCCCATGGAAACTGGTTTCTAAAGACAGAAGAGACAGTCTCTAAAATGGCGTTTCTGATGTGTGGGGTAGATGATTAGCTATTTATATATAAATTTGGGTGTTATTTCCTTCTGAATTAAAAATATATCTTACTATCTACTGGAACGACTCAATGTAAAGGTCTCTGACTATCTTAAAACTCCCCCTGCAAAAGCCCCAGTGGCTGTGTCATACTTTAATGACAGTCGTCTACTATATATTTCAATCATCAAAAAGTATCTACAGAGCATGTCTCTGGGCCATGCACTTGAGGTGTACGGGACACGTGGGTGCGGGGAGTGTATCTGCAGGTGTTTGGCAGAAGGGAAGAAGAAAAAAGTGGGATTATCATCCCTATGGAGACGCAGGTAGTGTCTGTGTGCTGTCTGTCAAATTGAATGAACCTCTTGCTAAACTTCCTGTGTCTAATTGATGGGAAACAAAGGACAAATAAAATATGATACACCCACTGCAATACTATCAAAGCCATGAAAAAGAATGAAATTCTGTCATTTAAGGCAAAATGGGTAAGTATGAAGAATATTATGTTAAGTGAAATAACCCCGCTTACCAGCTCAGGAAGATAAATACCATATGGTCTCACTCACATGTGGAAATTGAAAAAAATGACTTTATAGAAGTAGTTGGAGACAGACTACTATTGGCTGGGCTAGAGAGAAGGATTGAGGGATGTTGATTAATGGAAACAAAATCCTAGACAGATAAAGAGGCACCATTTCTAGTGTTATAAAAGAGGGTTAATATAACTAAGAATAAGTTACTGTACATCTCAGACTAACTAAAAAGAGGTATGTTCCCAACACAAAGCAGTAACGCATAGCTGAGATGTTATACTCATTGCCCTGATTTATTCATTCTGCACTATAATCTGGTACTGAGAAATCACACCATGCAAATTTGCGTGCTATCACAAATATGGATATCAATGAAAAAGATAGATTTAAAAAAGAAAAAAAACACTGATATTCTAGAAAGAACTCCTGAGTTGATGTACTCCTGTTCCAGACCCTGATTTGTCATCAATTGCATGGCCCAGAGGGGGTAAAAAGTTAAAAAAAAAATTTAGAAAGCATTGAACAGCTTAGCTGATTGGAAACATGAACACCTTTCAAACTCTTTCCATGACTCCAGAAAAGCACACACACACTCTCTCTCTCTCTCTCAAACATTTACCAAATGCCAACCCTAGGGTCAGGAAGCAGAATTTGGATATAACTTTGAACAGTTTCTTACACCCTGCTCTATGGTCACAGCAAGGTCCTTGCAAATACTTCTGTAAATTACAAAATGTATATATTTTGTACTCATCTGCCACATCAGCCTAAAATTAGACTGAAAACAGAAGAGACAGAGAGGAAATTGCTCCAACTATGAGGGGTACTTTTCATTTCTAGTACTTACAGACAGCACATTCTCTAACCTCTTCCTGAGTGTCATTCACCTACATAACCTGCCGTAGTGTTTGCTTTCATTGGCGAGGAGCAGTGATTTACAAGGGTGCTCAGTTTTGTTTTCAGTTACCTGTTTGAGAAGGGAAGGTTGGGAGTGCTCAGCGTCTATGAAGTTAATCTAGGAAAAGAACTGGAGAAAGAGAAGCCTAGAGTGACCAAGAGAACAAAGATAGAGCCAAGTACATGTTAGCGGCTAGAGAAAACGAGTGTCTAAAGGACAGAACTCCAGCCAGATAAGTAGTTTTGGAAAGAAACTACTGATGATTTGCCAAGGACAAATAAGAAAAGATTATACAGATTTTCTTCTTTTTTTTTTTTTTTTTTTTGGTTATAGAGGATGTGCACTTGCCAGGAAGATAGAGACAGAGAGAGAGGGAAAGTAAGAAATTACCCCCTCAGGGAGGATGGCCACTCCACAGTCCCTTCTCCTCCATTCTCCTCTTGGGATTTTGGGTACGCACACACACACACATGCCCAACATGAGTTTCAAGCCGCCAGCTCCGGGATTTGAACTGCAGTCAGCCATGTGGGAGTCCAGCACCTTAGCCACTACGCCACCTACTGGCCCCAGTTATACAGATCTTAAATAATCCTCTGGCATGGGTGTCAGCTCTGCCAGTGATGCACTATGAGGCGGAGCTATGCTAACTGGAATATGAAGGTAGAATGACACTTAACTACCAGAAAGTGGTTCTCAGAGGTGGACAGCAGGTGGGGACCCAAATCCCTGGGGTCAGAACCTATCTCCTGCCCCACCCACCCTCATCATTGTGAGCTGCTTTTCTCATCGTAATTTGTCCTACCTCAGGGGTGGGAACGGCGTAAGACACAGTAAAGAATGTACCCGATTGCCCATAGCACTTGCTCGTTCACTAGACTAATGTGGTGGAGATAGGGAGACTAGGGCTCCCGAAAATTCAAGTAGACGTCACGATATTTAAAGGAAGAGAATTTCCCTTTTTAAAATGTCTTGTAGGTTCAAGACAGAAAGAAACTGAGAATACACAAAAGAGGCAAGAGAAAGTCCCCTTGGCTGTGGGTCTCAGGACCTCTGCACTGTCCCCAAATCTGCTAGAGTGAGGATGAGACTGAGCAGCTAGGCACACGCAGCGGACAAGGACGGGATGGTGACAAATGCTGGTCAGAGTTGATGCTAGTCCTAGGCGAGGGCTTCTTCTCCAGCCAGTTCCCTCCAAAACCAGGAGCAGAAGCTGTTCCTGGCACCAGCCAGTCCACACACTGCCGCCATCCCTGCTGGGGCCCTGCTTCCAAGGCCAACGTGTCGAGCAGTCTCGTGCCCATTGTCCTTGCAGCTGATCCCTGGGAGAGAAGCATCGGAGGACTGAGAAGACAGGTAGGCTGAAGCTGGAATCCTGCCTCTGCCCGTTAGTAGTTTCGTGGCCTAGGGCCTACTGCTCGCTTTCATGGAGCTTGGCTTTCTAATCTTTTCTTTTACATTTTTTTTTAACTTTATACATTTAATCACTGTGTATCTAACCTTTCCATGACAGTTAATGGAGACTTACACGAGACCAAGTAGGTACCATATTTGCTGCCGTGTCTGGCACACAGTGAGAGTTGAACATATGGTGGGGCTCAGTCTTTGTGAGGGCTCCAATTAAGCAGATTCTGTCTCTCCCTCCTTTGAGTCATTATTATATCAAGTACCACTTCCATAATTGCATCCACCCCAAAGGATCACACCTGCTCGATTTATTTAGATATTTTTGTTATAGGGTGCATGTGTCTGCCAGAGACACAGAGAGACACAGAGAGATAGGAAGTGAGGAGTCATCCCCCAAGAGAATGACCATGCCACAATCCCTTCTCCTCCATTCTCCTCTTGGGATTTTGGGCATGCACACACATGTGCCTGGTGTGAGTTTTAAGCTGCCAAGCCCAGGACTTGAACCATGGTTGGCCATGTGGGAGTCCAGTGTCTTAACCATTATGCCATCAGTTGGTCCCACACACCTGTTTATTTTAAAACATGTGCCCTCTTAGCTGGGCTGTGAGCTTTCTGCAGGACAAGAGCAAAGCTGATGGCTTCTTCATACTATAACAAACACATAGCACATGCTCAATAAAATTGTGTGGTATTGTCATGGTTCCTCGCAGGCTGATTGCACCAGGGAATGAAAGAAGGGGCTGGTGATGGGAGAGATGAAGTGAGAGACCGTCACTAACAGGGGAATGCTCCGGCATAGCACCTTTTCTTGTTTTGACTGGCTCAGCAAGTGTGATTCTAGACTTACTGGATTTTATTCAGAATGCCCGTTGTCTCGCTGTGTTAATAAAGGAAGTCTGGGCTGTATTCACTTCTAAAGAGCCAGGCAGGGAAGCCTCTTTCAAGTTTCAATACTAAGCTGCCGAGGGAGGAGTGACTAAGAAGAAGAAGCCCCACACCACCAAGACACATTGCGGTTTCCCATTATCTGTCACCTGCTGTGAAAGATGGAGTCCCCTCCTCCCACATGGCAGCAGCAGCCGGATTTGCAGTTTGTTTGTGGGAGCCGTGGTGTCAAGCTGTACTTCATGTTCACCCAAGTTTCAGTTTCTGTCTAGATTCAGTGCTTCCGTGGACTTTAACCTTTGCCATAAAATTTCCTCTAAGCTGTAGACTGTGCCCAAGAGCACTCCTGACTAGCACCTAACTTACAGGAAGGTGACGTCTCAGTCTTCTATTTACAGAAGGAAAACTGAGTTATTCCACTGAAGCCAGGAAAATATGACTCCCTAGCAAACCCTCAAAAAGCCTTTTTCCCCACTGTCAGAGACCCTGTCCTGAACACGCCGTCTCACAAACCGTGCTCTTAGCAGACATGCTCATATCTCTCCATGGGACTTGTTCTTACCTTCCTTTATGGGCATGGGAATTCCAGCCCACTGACCCACACTGCCTGCTTGTTAAATTCTTTTTATCTCAGTTCAGCTGGCCTGACAGGAGATATTTGGTGAGCTAGGCTCAAAAATCTTCGTGATCAAAGATATCACAAACCTTAACAAAGACATGTAGTCCTGTTAACATTGTGGCTTTAAGAATAGTCCACTCTCAGGGCTGGCAGGTAGTGTGGTGGTTAATGGTGCTGGATTCCCACATGGCCGACTATGGTTTGAGTCCCAGACCTGGTGGCTTGCTTTCTCCCTTTCCCTTTCTCTCTCTCTGTCTCTCTCTGGTCAAATTTAAAAATAATGATAACAAATGGAATTAAATAAATAAATAAATAAATAGCTCTTTAAAAAAGAAAGAAGGAAAGGATAGACCACCCTCGGGACCAGCAGATAATATAATGGTTATGTCACTGGACTCCCGCGTACTTGACTATGGTTCAAGTCTCAGACCTGGCAACTTAAAATTCACACTGGGTACATGTGCATGCGTGCACCAAATCCCAAGATGTGGCCATGGTCCCTGGCAGGTGATTTCTTGTTTTCTGTTTCTCTGTCCCTCTCTGTCTCTCTAGTGAACACATGCTCCCTATAGCCAAACTCTCTTTAAAAAAAAAAGAATAGTCGACTCTCTGGGCCAGCAGGTACCATGGCGATTTGGTTAAAGCACTGGACTCACTCTTGGTCAACCACAGTTGGAGTCTCGGACCTCATGGCTTGAAACTCGCGCCAGGTGCTTGTGCGTGCATGCCCAGCATCCCAGGAAGAGAATGGAGAAGGGATTGCAGCATGACCATCCCCCCTGGGTGGGGGGTGATTTCTCACTTTTCCCCTCACTGTCTCTGTCTCTGGTGAGTGTATATGCCCTATGGGGGGGGCACTCTCACTATATTTACTTATCTTATTAAGAACAATTTTTAGAAATGTGATTCCATTGTGTTCTTTTGCAGGCAGAACAAAGACTACCCTAGGAGGGCCCATTCAAGGGAGAGTTTGTATAGGCCTCTTAAGTATGAGATATGTCAAATTTAGACTTTCACCTTAAGTTCAAATGAGGTTGTACGTATTGTCACAGAAATCCAGAACAGGAGGATCCCATTATAAAATGACATAGCCTGAACTAATTTTAATAAGTTACTTTGTAAGCAGCATAATTATATTGTATTAAGTTCATTGCGTTTTATAAATGTTAATTTATTAAATGTAAACACTTACAATCTTGTATTTTATAACCATGATTCAACAGTTCTTCATTAAATGTCCTGGGGCTCAACCTCCAGGCAGTGCTCGGTGTGAACTGGCTTCATGATAATAGACTGAGTCCCTGGGAGAAGCACCCAGGAATG
>NW_006159811.1:5855338-5876388 GCF_000334495.1 Tupaia belangeri chinensis
AAAAAAAAAAGAATAGTCGACTCTCTGGGCCAGCAGGTACCATGGCGATTTGGTTAAAGCACTGGACTCACTCTTGGTCAACCACAGTTGGAGTCTCGGACCTCATGGCTTGAAACTCGCGCCAGGTGCTTGTGCGTGCATGCCCAGCATCCCAGGAAGAGAATGGAGAAGGGATTGCAGCATGACCATCCCCCCTGGGTGGGGGGTGATTTCTCACTTTTCCCCTCACTGTCTCTGTCTCTGGTGAGTGTATATGCCCTATGGGGGGGGCACTCTCACTATATTTACTTATCTTATTAAGAACAATTTTTAGAAATGTGATTCCATTGTGTTCTTTTGCAGGCAGAACAAAGACTACCCTAGGAGGGCCCATTCAAGGGAGAGTTTGTATAGGCCTCTTAAGTATGAGATATGTCAAATTTAGACTTTCACCTTAAGTTCAAATGAGGTTGTACGTATTGTCACAGAAATCCAGAACAGGAGGATCCCATTATAAAATGACATAGCCTGAACTAATTTTAATAAGTTACTTTGTAAGCAGCATAATTATATTGTATTAAGTTCATTGCGTTTTATAAATGTTAATTTATTAAATGTAAACACTTACAATCTTGTATTTTATAACCATGATTCAACAGTTCTTCATTAAATGTCCTGGGGCTCAACCTCCAGGCAGTGCTCGGTGTGAACTGGCTTCATGATAATAGACTGAGTCCCTGGGAGAAGCACCCAGGAATAATCCTGTCTTCCTGAGGGTGCTCCCTGCAGACCAGTGGACATGGAAGCGTTATCACTCAACTACTTCGGGGCCTGTGATGGTGTCTCAGATAAGTTGAAGCATTCAAAATATACATGGCCAAATGTTTTACCACAAAAATCCAGTTCTAAGAAAATGTTCTTCAAGAGGGCATGTTTGCCTATCATTAGTCATTGGTTGGGTTTTTGTTTTGCTTTGTTTTAGAGAGATTTTTGCTATAGGACACATGCACTTGCTGGAGAGACAGAGAGACAGAAAGCGAGAAATCACCCATCAGGGGAGATGGCCATGCTGCAGTCCCTTCTCCTCTAATCTCTTCTTCGAATTTTGGGCATGCACGCACTTGTGCCCTGGGTGAGTTTTAAGCCACTGGGTTTGGGACTTGAACCACGGTCAACTACATGGGAGTCCAGTGACAAAACCATTACACTATCTGCTGGTCCCATTGATTGTGTTTTTGAAAGCCATGGATTTGAGAGGCAACCTCTCTTGCCCTTATACCAGGAGTTTAATGGAAAGGAAATTGACGCTCCCAAGCACAGAGCTCACCAAGCATTCACCCATCATCAGGGTCTGAGGCTGTGTTAGCTAGACAGCCTAGCTGAAATGATTATACCCATTATGGGAGAAGTTTGTCTAATGTGGTAGAGGATGCGAGGAATCAGTAGGGCATCTTCTTGGCAGCTGAGGGCAACACACCAACTGCTCTGCAGACCTTGGCTCTATTTTGATGGGAGTCAACATTTTTGTAACAGTATTTCCTTAACTTAAAGTTCCTGACTCATGTCAACCAAGTCCCACTGCACTTGAGCATCCACACCTGGAGAGAGGTCTTAAATAACCAGAATACTAAGAACAAGGTTTTCACTATAAAGAAGCCTTTCTCTCACTTTCAGCTTTCAGAGAACAGCTTTTATATAGCCTGTTTTCAGTAGCCTGACAAGGAAGTCCAGAAAGCTGCAGTGACCTGACCTGTGTGATTTGGGGCTCTCAACAGAGAAGCCTGCAAGTGGTCACGGTTTATTGCAACACAGCGTGTTCAGCCCGCTGCGTGTCTTTTGAAGCCTTTGGAGAAGAAAGACTCTTCATGTACTGGTTCTAGGCAAGTCCAAGTTGTGCTTGTCAGTAAAGTATTTTAGGATGGGGAGGGCAACGGGTTCACGTGCCTGGATGGGGATGTGCTTACTCCGCTTTACTTTTGCCGTCAAGCAAAATCTAGAGAAAAGAAAGCTCAGAGTTCCCATCTTGTCCGAGCACTCACCTGAGGGCCAGTGTCCTTCCCTGGACTTTCTAGCACCTTCCAGGCAGCTCCTTCCTGACTGTCGGTGCACTCCCTGGGGATTCTGAGCTAAAGACAACGTTCCTGCTCCTCACTCAGCAGATGCTCTGGCATTTCCATGTTCCCAAAGTCAAATTCAGTTATGGTTTCTACCTGATTTCTCCAAACTGCTAAAGATGTGTCTTCTGAAGGTAATTCAGGTTTTAAGAAGACTTTGAAATAATCTGGAGTAACTATCGTGTATCAAATTGTGAAATTATTTTGATTTCCGGCAACAGCTGAGGAGAGAGTATCATTTTTCTATTCTTTGCATATCGGGATAATATCAGTGTAAAATTTTACCTGGAATGGCCTCTGTTCTCAGCCCATATCTGTTTCCTCAAATCTAGAGGGCACATGTGCTCTCCAGAGAGACAGAGAGACAGATAGTGAGAGGTCACCCCTCAAGACGATGACCACACCACAGTTCCCTCTCCTCTATTCTCCTCTTGGGATTTTGGGCACACACACACACACGTGCCCAGCGTGAGTTTTAGCTGCCAGGTCTGGGACTCAAACCACTGTCGACTATGTGGGAGTCCAGCAGCAAAACCATTATGCCATCCAGTGGTCCTGGAAAAGTGTTAATCAGTAGTTAGGATACAGATCCTGGGCACCCCTCTGTTGCAGCTACTACCAGTTTTTGAGGACTTAAATTTAAAGGTTGCCCTAGGCCATGGGGTGATGCTATTGGTCTGTGCTTTGGCCCTAAACTCAAATGTAGAGTCCTAAGCCATGGCACAAAATGGATCTCCACCATGAAAACTCCTCTCCCTTCCAGCTCAAGACCTAGCTCTCCTCATGGTCTCCTCAGTTCCATGTGGTTCTTTCTTGGCCTTCTGATCCAAGGAAGAGGTGACGAGGGAAACTGTGAGGTTCAGATGACTCTGTGTATCTGGAAGGAAGTATTTAAGCCTTTGTTCTTACACCAGAAGTTCCAAAGCTGGCAGCACTATGACCAGTAATATCCTCAGCCATGACCTGGAGTGTGGAGACAGTGAGGGTAAGGCCTTGAGATTTTCTGAGGTTGGATCATATCCCCCAAATCCACATTCCTTCTGTTGATTTTACTATTTAAATACCTGTGGAATCTGACAAGAACTACCCTACATTTATAGCCTACTAAATGGAAACCCTCTCTCTTCTTTGGCCCCATATATCAATCCTCCACAATGTAGCAAAATCTTCTTTTTTTTTTTTTTGAGAGTTTTTTACTATAGGGCATGTGCTTTCGCCAGAATGACACAGACAAAGAAACAGAAAGCGAGAAATCACCCCCCCGGTGATTTCACGGGGGGATGCCCATGCCACAGTCCCTTCTCCTCCATTCTCCTCAGGATCTTGGGCACGCACGCACATGCACCCGGCATGAGTTTAAGCCACCAGGTCTGGGACTCAGACTGTGTTCAATTACATGGAGTCCAGAGACATAGCCATTACAGCAACTGCTGGTCCCTACTAACTCTTTACTGAATGAGTAGGTTTGCACCAAAGTATATAGAGGGAGGGGATTTGTCCTCGAGGGAGATCTAAAAAATGTTGAATAAGTTCTTTCTAGGGAAAAGAAAAAAAGAAAAAAACCTCTTTCCACATATTTTGAAAAATTGCTATGTTGGGAGAGTCATGTTATGGGGTTTTACCCCTCCTTTCCTATTTTTCTATGTTTTCCAGGCAGAAAAAAATGGCAAAGCATTGAGGAAAGTGAGAATTGAGGAAAGGGTATTGTTTTTGATGACTTTCTTCTTTCTTTAGGGACCTTTGGAATAGAAGAGTTTCAGTAGAGTAATAGAAACCAAAATTGCAAGCAGTTCAAGGAATAGGAAGTAGAGAGACGGCAATGAATATAGATAACTCTCGACAAGTGTGTGGGCAGAAATGAATGGGAGATGAAACAGCTGACTGGAGAACACGAATTAATAGAAGATTATTTAAGTTGGGAGGAAATCTTTATAATAGTGACCAGAAAATGTCTATAGGCTGAAGGGACGTAGGCAGAAGGAAGAGATGCAGAGGTTCAAGAAGCTGTTTCCTGAGACAGGAAGGAAGGAAGATGGTACATAGCAGCTAATACATACTCAATAGGTATTTGTTGAATGAATAGAGATCTAATTCAGGGGAAGGTAACTCTTTTTTTTTTTTTTTTTTTTTTGGGGGGGTTTTTTTTATTAGGGTTGTGGCCTTTCCGATGTGCACTTGCCAGAAAGAGACAGAGAGACAGAGAGACAGAAAGCAAGAAATCACCCTGGGATGGCTGCATTGCAATCCCTTCTCCATTCTCCTCTCAGGATCTTGGGCACATATGCACACGCGCCAGGTGTGAGTTTAAACCACCGGGTCCGGGACTCTAACCGTGGTCAACTGCATGAGAGTCCAGCGACATAGCCATTACACCAACTGCTGGTCCCCTGGGAAAGTAACTCTTATCATGAGTGATAGTGCAAGGTGATGCACCAGGTCCCATCTCAAGGAGTCCCAAGCAACTTAGAGACAGTACTTATCCCCAGGGATGACTATAAAGCCATTAACAAGCAATTCTGACAACAGCAAACTGGATTTTTTGGTGAAATTCCTCTATTTTTAAATTTCAACAAGTAGGGGTCAGCAAATGGTGTAGTGGTCACATTGCTGGACTCCCACATGGCTGATCATGGTTCAAGTCCAGGACCCAGTGGCTTGAAAATCATACTGGGCACATGTGCATGCATGCCCAAGATCCCAGGAGGAGTTTGGAGGAGAAGGTATTGCAATGTAGACATCCTCTTGGGGGAGTGATTTCTCACTTTTCCTCTCTCTGTCTGTCTCTCTCTCTGGTGAGTGCAAAAACCTCCAAAAGGAAAAAAAAATTCTGACAAGTAATTTAAACAAAAGTCAGTGAAATAAAAACAGCCTGTGTTCAGTCAATTGGCAATCACTTGGTAACCTGCTTTGTAACACTTCTTTCTCTGTAAGTATAGCTGTTGGTATAGCATTTAACAGTTTTACTAATACATAGTTTACAAATACAGTTCACCCATTTTAAATGTACGACCCTACTGTTTTTGTTGTTGTTTTGTTTTTTTTTCACTATAGGGCGCATACGCTTGCCAGACAGACAGAGAGATACAGAGAGACAGAAAGCGAGAAATCACCCCCCAGGGGAGATGGTCACGCCACAATCCCTTCTCCTCCATTCTCCTCTTGAGATCTTGGGCATGCACGCACACGCGCCCGGCGTGAGTTTTAAGCCACCGTGTCCGGGACGCGAACCACAGTCGACCACATGGGAGTCCACAACATAGCCATTATGCTAACTGCTGGTTCCCAGACCCTACTGTTTTTAGTAATTTCATATATATGTTCAGTCATTATCAAAGGCAACTTTTCACTGTCATGCCGCTATCTCCCATTTCTCTAACCCTAAGTAACCACTGATCTACCTTCTGTCTCTATAGTTTGCCTACTCTTGATGTTTCATGTAAGTAGAGTCATGTATATTATTAATATTATTATTTTATTTACTATGGGGTGTGTACGCTCTCTGGGAAGAGGCAGAGAGAGAAAGTGAGAAGTCATCTTCCAGGGGAGATGGCCACATTGGAATCCCTTCTCCTCCATTTTCCTCTGAGGGCTCTGGGCACACACACACACACACACACACACACACACACACACATGTACCCAGCATTTTCTCTAAGCCGCTGCGTCTAGCCTTGAACCATGCAGTCAGCCATGTAGAATCTGGCTGCCTTAACCACCACACCACCAGCTGGCCTGTGACTGGCTTCTTTCACTCGGAGGATAGTGTCTTTTAAGCGAGGAAGGGGGAATATGAAGAATCTGGAAGTCTTTTCATCTTAATAAAGAGAAAAATCAGGATATCTCAACACCAAAAAGAGCAGGGAAGGCAAAACTAGAAATATATCAAGATGGCTTTCTGCAACCACTTAAACAGGGCATATCAAGAATCAATCTGTATGAGGGACCAGTAGTTAGCGTAATGGCTATGTCACTGAACTCCCATGTAGTCGATTGTGGTTCAAGTCCCAGATGCGGTGGCTTAAACTCATGCCAGGCATGTGAGCGTGCATGCCCAAGATCCCGAGCGGAGAATGGAGGAGAAGGGATTGCGGTCTCTCTGTCTATCTTTCTGGCGAGCACACGCGTCCTATAGCAAAAAAAAAAAAAGAATCAATCTGTATGAAACAACCCGCATCAGGACTGATAATAACTTGGTACGTACATGTTTGGCTATATCAGTTATTAACACAGTCGAGATCTGGTCTGACTACCTGTGTCCTTTCTATTGTTAAAAATAATAAATATTGGGACCAGCAGTTGGCGTAATGGTTATGTTGCTGGACTCTCACATAGTCAACTGTGATTTAAGTCCTGGACCTGGTGGCTTAAAACTCACACTGGGCATGTGTGTGTACATGCCCAAAAATACAGAGAGGAGAATGGAGGAGAAAGGATTGTGGCATGGCCATCCACCCTTCAGGAGAGGGGATGATTTCTTGCCCTCTCTCTCTCTCTCTCTCTCTCTCTGCCTCCCTGGCACGTACACATGTCCGATAGCAAAAATACCTCTCTCTAAAATAAAAATTATAAATATCAACTTGGACTGATATAGCCATTTTCAGAATGTTACCCTGGAGTAAATCCTTGATTCTAGTCACCAGTATTGCTCAGAGCAAGTGAAACAGAGTGGTCTGAGGATTTTGGGTGGCTGGCCCTAACATTCAGTGCTATCAGCTTATAAAGAAGAGAGTCATTTAAAAACATCCACTGCAAAGAAGCAGTGTATTTTTAGGAAGCTGAGGACATCATTCTTTTTTTGTTTTCAAAGTATGAAAAGAGAAGTTTTAATAGAAAAGTAAAGACTTCTAAAAGGGAAGAAATACACCCCCATGCCCGAAAGGCATGTGGGTGAGCAGCTGCCAGGACAACTGCCTAGGGCATGAGGTTGGTGTTCTCTTTATCCTGGGGATGCGTAATGAATATTTAACAGAGAAGTTCTCTTATAGTATCTGGCTTCTTTGGTTTCCCCGACTTTCCCCAGTACTTATGCATTTCTTCCAGGTGAGGAATTTAGTTATTCTTAAAGGAATAATTAAAAAAAAAATAAAAGTTGTCCTCAATGGCATACCAAGGAAAGACAACCTTTAAATTTTCAGTAAAAACCACAGAGCCCAAGAGTGTCTTTACAATATGGGATGTTGGAGGTATCACTAATAAGGATTGCTAGATTACCGGGAAGTCCCACAGTACAACACACAGAAAATATCAACAACTTTCTACTTATAACAGAGGCAGGCCTCACGAGGGTCTCCTCACCACTAGTGATCAAGGGACAGCCTTAGATAAACAGGGGGCCTATATCCTGTTTATCTCATTAAAAAGATGGTCCTCACTCTAGTTTTCCAAAATTCCACCCACAGAGTGACTCTGTAAGAGCCGTCTAGGCAAAACTATAGTTTGACAGGTAAGCTGTTTCAGTTAGGGTTCGATGAGTATCTTAGCACCAAAGCAAGAGTGCCTCCAGTGAGTCAGAAATGTGTCTCTCTGTCAGGTGTCAGCTTGCGGGAGTGATTCAGGGCTGGTGGCAGCTTTCCACGGTCTTGACACTCAAGGCCCTGTCACCCTGTCACCTCACAGCTCTGCCATCTCCAGAGTGTGGCTCTTGTAGTGGCTGGAGTTTTGGCCTTAAATTCTCATTTTCTGCAGCAGGATGGAAGAAAAGATGATGAAGTTTGAAGAAACGTGTTGGCATGTTTTTTTTTTAAGGATTTAATTTATTTTATTTTTTTTCCTTTTTATTTCTATTTAAGGATTTAATTTATTTTTTTTAAGGATTTAATTTATTTTATTTTTTTTCCTTTTTATTTCTATTTATTTTATACATTCATTCATGCTACCCAGCTTACAAAGGGAATATTCCAACATGTGTACATTTCTCACCAGTCTGGCTCACTATACTAGGAAGTTATCTTCCTCTACTCCTTCACCCGCCCTGTATATATCATAATTTTTTTAATTTAACCAGAAAGAGAGCAAGAAAAGGAAAGTGAAAAAGCATGCCACCAGGTCCAGGACTTGAACCATGTTCAGCCATGTGAGCATCTAGCATCTTAACCACCATGCCACCTGCCAGCCCCTGCAGGGTCCTTTAAGATGGGCCTCAGACACCACCATGCAACACTTCTGCTTATATTGCAGTGGTCAGAAGTAGTTATCTGGCCATAGTGAGCTGCAAGAGAAGTTTAGAATTGTCACTGCTATTCTGCATGATTATTTACCAGGTATAATAAATTTGAGATTGTGATTAAGCTGGGTAAACTAGAGAACATGAGGGCTGATCCTTAGTGGCTATGACAGACTGTAAGCTGCCCTTCAATATCCACATTAAATATCACATTAAAAATGTGAACAAAGTGTATTAGATTTGTCATTTATTAATAATCAAGAACTTGAGGGGCTGGCAGGTGGCATGGTGGTTCGGGGTACTGGACTCCCACATGGCTGACTGTGGTTCGAGTCCCAGACTTGCTTTCTCACTTTCTCTCTCTCTCTCTCTCTCTCTCTGGTCAAATTAAAATAAACAAAGATAAATAAAATAATTCTTTTAAAAAAATCAAGAACTTGAAAAAACAGGACATAAAATCAGTTCTATTGCCCAGAGAAAAGAGGAAGGAAGTGAGAAGTGATCATACAGCAGCTGGAACAGATATGGAGGGCATCTGATCTTGTTTCCTTGGTTTGGATTTGAGAATGATGAGATCCAGAGAGGCTAAGTGGCTTTGTGTGTGTGTGTGTGTGTGTGTGTGTGTGTGTGTGTTTGAAAGAGAGATTTTTGCTATAGGGCGTGTGTGCTCGCTGAAGAGGCAGAGAGACGAAATCACCCCCAGGGGGGATCGCCACACTGCAATCCACTCTCCTTCATTCTCCTCTTTGGTATTTTGGGCCCACACAACTCACACCTACCCCGTGTGAGTTTTAAGGCACCATTTCTGAGACCTGGAGACTGTAACAAAGAAAGCAGAGGTCCTGTTTATTCCTCTGGTGTCACTGTCAATCCTGGCATCTACGTCAAGCCTCCAAAGTCTGTCCTGCCTCTGGGCCGCATTCCAGTGGGTTATTGCGCCTTTGCTTGGGCCTTTGTGGTGATGGGGTGCTACTTTGACGAGACCCACTTCCTCTGCTTTAGTTGTTACGTGCTAATTACCTTTGATAATGTCATTTCTAATGTAACTCAATGGGGACTGCTGATTATATACCCAAAACCATTCTTAAGGTTGTGCTTGTGCTCATAGCTGACTGGTTGATAAGTGTTACTCCTTACTTTAAGAGGATATTTTAGGATGAAAAGAAACATTCAAAAATTACCAGATGGGGAGACCTATGGCTTCAAAGTATTCTGGTATTTTACATCCTAGTGGAAGAAACGAAAAGTACAAATTGAAAAAGAACTGCAAAGGTACGAATTTTCACATTCCAAGACTTTTTCTTTCATTTAAAACAAAGTACAGGGACCAGCAGATGGCATACTGTTTATGTCACTGGAGTCCCACATAGTTGACCGCAGTTCCAATCCTGGACCCAGTAGTTTAAAACTCATACCTGGTGTGTGTGTGCGTGCATGTCCAGAATCCTGAGAGGAGAATGGAGAAGGAGGGATTGTGGGGTGGCCATCCCCCCCGGGGGTGATTTCTCACTTCTGTCTCTCTGGTGAGGACACACCCTATAGCAAAAAATTCCTCTCTTAAAAACAAAAACAAAACAATGTATGATGGTAAATTTAAATTTACCATGATAATCGTAATAAACAAAAGGTATGAACCAAGGGATTAAAAACACAGCCCTAGTGGTAGAGCTGATGTGTCTTAAATTGTACTGGGTCTCTAATACGATGACTGAAGGAGTATTGCCAAATAGGAAATCAAAGTTTTGTACAATCATTTGCTTTTATAACAGGTACACTCTGTTACACCCCTAAGTAGACCAGCAAACAAACGGTAAGGACATATATTTCTAGCTTTGGATATTTTACGAAATTTTAAATCCATATTTTGTAGCAAAATTTTTTGAGAGTCTTTTTTGCTATAGGGTGCCTGCTCTTGCCAGAAAGACAGAGACAGACAGAGAGACAGAAAGTGAGAAATAACCCCCCAGGGGGGATGGCCACATTGCAATCCCTTCTCCTCCATTCTCCTCTCAGGGTCTTGGGGACGCACGCACATGCACCCGGCGTGAGTTTAAGCCACCAGGTCCGGGACTCGAATTGCATTTGACTACATGGAAGTCCAGCAACACAGCCATTACACTAACTGCTGGTTCAACCTGACACAGCCTCGTAAGAATTCATGCAAAATGTGCTCGTGAAGCAAATATCATACTATCCCGAATGGGCATACACATTTGAATCTCCACAGGCACGTTTTTATTAGTTACATCCATCCAGGAAGGAGTGTTTTCTGCATCAGACTTGAGCTGAATCATGCAGAAGTCCATCTGAACCCTCAGTAGAGTGTCCATGGATTGATGCATAGGCCCAGATGTTGCAGAGTATGTAGGATAAGAAAGATCTCTGAAAATGTAAAAAACAAAAAAACAAACAAACAAAAAACAACAAGGTCTTGGGGTCAGTAAGTGGCATGGTGGTTAAGGGCACTAGACTCCCACATGGCCGACCACAGTTGGAGTCCCAAACCTGGTGGCTTGCTTTCTCGCTTTCCCTTTCTCTGCCTCTTTGTGGTCAAATTGGAAAATAATAATAATAATAAAGTTAAAATAAAATAACTCGTTAAAAACCAGCCAAGGTCTTGTCCTCAGAGAAGGCTCTGCTAGGTTTGTGGGATTTCCATGCTACGTGTACCTCTATGTAGCAGTGATTTCATCTCCTCTTGGAAAAGTAACTACATACCTACTTAGTGGACTGCAGCTTCTATAAAGCAAAACCTGCCTGCCATTCTTCAATCAAGTGTTCCTTTGTCCTGCAATCCATATTCTACCTCTACAACACCAGGTAGCAAGTGACAATGGCCATGACAGATACAGATAATTATTTAAGACCTCTTACCTGTTAGGTTGTGAGTACGTTGAGGGCAGGATCCACTGTGCTTTACACTTGATGTTTAAACAATTGTTGGATGCTATAGGAAAGCATGAGAAATAGCAATTAATTCTGTCTCTTCCATTAAAGGAAGGTGGAGACCCTCTCACTATAAAGACATCTGAGATGGCCCTGCAAACATTTTTTTCTGGTGCAAATAATTTTACGAACAAGTTTTCTTAAACGAGGCACAAACTCATGCTTAGTGAATAAGCCTGTAACACAGAGAAGATTCCGAACTCTTGAGAGTCTATGAACACCAAAGCCCAGCATTATCTTTTCTTGATAGGCCTAGGTCGAACATGAGTTTGGGGAAGGGATGCGGGAACGTGTGCAAAAGCTGTGTGATCCACCTGCACCTAATTTATGTTCTCCCAGTTGTTTGAAGTGACAGCCCAGAGCGATGGCTTTTATACATGTATTTTAAGCTGCAGAACCTCTTCTTTTTGAAAGTAAATTCTTACCCATAACTCCTATATTTAAATTCAAACAGGCAAACGTGAAGACATGCCCATTGAAGCAGTAGAAAGCTAAACCCTTCCATTCATTTCCCTCTCTCCCTAGAAGACATTTGAGCCACATCAGTTGAGCCACACGCTCCCTGGATCAGCTTGAAGACCACTCATGACCTGACACAGCCTCGTAAGAATCCATGCAAAATGTGCTCGTGAAGCAAAAATGGTTCTAGGAAAACCCCACATGGGCTCCTCAAGGTCTGAGGATGTTTATGTTCCACTGCCCCCCCCCAGCCCTTGGGGAATGGGGAACTTTGCTCCATAAAGGATTGCACCACGGGACACAGCCTTTCCCCTTTCACTTCTCCACCAGAGTCCTTTCTGCACATTATCTGCTTCATCATGTGTCTCAGAGTACAAGGCTATTTACTTGGTGGGGAGCCATATGTTGTCATTAAGAGGCTGGGCAATACTTCACCTCATTCTGTCCTAGTTTCCTCATTGGTGATACAGGAGCAGGAATAGCACCTGTTGGTTGTGGCTGGGTTAGATGAGATGACTGTAAATCTCTTGGAACAGTGCCAGGTACAAAATGAATGTCTGGTGAATGCTAGCTAGCGTTAGAAGCACAGTATGTGTGATGCGGAACATCTAACCTGAGAGGTTCACTCATTCCTTTTGCCCCTAGTTTCCTGGCTCTCCTAAACTCACCTTGCTGTCTCCAAAGCAAACGTGTTGCCTCAGTGACGGTGCCTTCGCCCGTTCCTACGCATGTGTCAGTATGAGACCTGCAGGGCACCCAGGTGCCACTGCTGTCCCCCTGCTCTCTCTGCCGCAAATCTTTCATGACAACTCCCAGAAGCTTCTAGAAAGTCCAACTTTTGTTAGATCTCGTTTTCCCAAAAGATGCTTTGGTTTTTATCTTTGCTAGTTTTTTTTTTTCTTTTTTCTTTTTAAAGAGAGGTATTTGCTATAGGGTACATGCACTTGCTAGACAGACGAAAAAATGAGAAAGCACCCCCCCCTAGGGGGGATGGCCCGGTGGCTTAAACTCACACCGGGCGCATGTGCATGCGTGCCCAAGATCCCGAGAGGAGAATGGAGAAGAAAGGATTGCCGTGTGGCCATCCCACTGGGGGGCTGTTTCTTTCTCACTGTCTTTCTGGCGAGTACACATGCCCTATGATAAAAAAAACTCTCCCCCACCAAAAAAAAAAAAAAATTGTGTGTGTCCCAGAGATAGCTGTTTATTCCTCCTGCAGATAATAGTTGTAAACAAAAGACAAGAGATTCTAGCTAACAAACCATATGACAGATTCCTGTAGAAGCAAAAATCCTATCTTCTTTCTCTCCATTGGGGAAGGAATTGACTCTGTTATTCCTTGGATTCCCCTGCAATAGTTCATTTTAATAAACATCCCAGAATCTGGTCTTTCATCTCTGTCATCAGGCTCATAAGAAAGATCTCAGTATTCTCAACAGTGCTGTAATTACTAGATATGGGGAGTTTAATTGTTCACTTCTCAGTACTTCTTTCATTGTGGTATGAGATTCTTTTTTTTTTTTTTTTAAGAGGTTTTTGCTATAGGGTGTGCGTGCTAGCCAGAGACAGACAGAGAGAAAGAAATCACCCGCCAGGGGGGATGGCCACGCTGCAATCCCTTCTCCTCCATTCTCCTCTTGGGATCTTGGGCGCGCACACACACACACACACGCCTGGCATGAGTTTTAAATCACCGCGTCTGGGACGCAAACTGCGGTTGACTACATGGGAGTCCAGTGACATAGCCATTACGCTAACTGCTGGTCCCCCGACTTTTATTCTCTCTTAATGCTGATTTCTCCCAGAAGAAGAGTTTGAGATTGAAAAATAATAATTATAAAGATTTTATTAGGAAATGAGCAAAGTAGAAGGTTATGTTATTAAGTAAGCCAAATACTACAGAGGTCCATTGGAGATGAATACTCCAGAAAACTCTGAGCCACGGTGTAAAACACACAGTACAGGGTGACCTCCCCTGAGGGCTGACAGAGCCAGGACACTTAGGCATGGACTCCAGTCAGTCACTGACTGAGAATGCCAAGAAGCAGGTAAAGTTCCACCCAGCCTGTGAACCCTGGAATGGAAGGTGACAGGGACACATATAGGCAGATGCAGGGCATCTGCTGTATCTGTGAGACATGATCTGGAAGAGAGTCTTCAAAACAGACAACTCTGGATTCGAAGATCATAGTCAACAGTGATTCTGGACAAGTTCCCATTTCAGCTTCAGTTTCTCATCTAAGATAGAAATACCACCTTCAGGGTTGTTGGGGTCATTAGAGCTGTATGAACCTCAGTGCCTGGTTTGTGGTAGGCACTAATGGACAGCCATTTGTACAGAGCTGCCGTGAAGCTTTGTGTGTGCGTGTGTGTTTTTGAGGTTTTGCCTTAGGCTACATGTGCTCACCTTGGGGAGAGAGAAAGTGAGAAATCACCCCCCTTGGGGGATGGCCATGCTGCAATCCCTCCTCTGCTATTCTTTTACTGGGATCTTGGGCACACACACACACACACACACACACACGCACTCAGTGTGATTTTCAATCCACTGGTCCAAGACTCAAACTGCAGTCGTCGGTGTGGGAGTCCAGTGACATAACCAACACACCATCTGTTGAGCCTGCCATTAAGTGGCTTTTAAAACACTACTTCTCAAACTTAAATATTCATAGGACTCACTTGCAGGTTTTGCTGGACTGCAGATTTGATTCAGCACATCTGGGCAGGGCAAGTTCTGCCTGTCTAACAAGCTCCCAGGTGATGCTGGCCCCTAACCCATACTTTGCACAGCTAGATTGTAAGCTTTGCCTACGGCCACTATATATGATGTCATAAAATATTTTCCATGGATTTGTTGAGTTTACTCATAGCTTAAAAAAATTGATAACTGTGAAAGCTGTTGGCCTTATATAGAGCCTAACCAGCTGTGTTAATCACCAGTAATAAACTCAGCTGCCTGGAGTTTGGGGCCAGAATGAGAGAGGAAGTGTAGACTAATAAATATATAACACGACTCCAACTTGGCTCTTCAGACTCAGCTCAGAGCAGAAAGCAATGCTCAGCGGGGGACAAAACTATAAATATGACAACCAAGACCTCAAGAGCAATGGGCAAAGAGAAACAATGAAAGAGAACAAGGAACGTAGGAGCATGTGTGAAGAGCTCCATGTGGAAAACAAGAGTGGTCATGGGTGAGAAGAAGCGGTTTCCAAGCAACATGTATAGCTAAGATACAGAACGAACTTTCTAGAACCGTAATGCAAGAGACACTAAACAAAAAATCAAACTAACCTCCCTAAAGAAATCCAGCTCTGAGCTCCTTAGACAGTTTATGGAACAGAATAAAATCTGAACTTATCAGAAAAGATTTTTTTAAAAAAAAAAAAAGTATCCAAGATTTCATCATAGAGATTGAAGAAAAGAACCAGCAGGGTCTACTGCTAATGACCAGGTTAGAGAAGATACCTGGACTAGTGACGGAAATGGTGAATTGAACAGGATTCCTGAAGACTTCCTAAGATAAAGAAACCTGACTGGAAGCCATTGACCCATGACCCTTTCCCACCTGACTGCCTATCCATCTTACTTATTTTGTTAAGTTTCATGGTCTATTTGTATGCTAACCTAAATTTGTTAAGTTAGACAGCATTTTTAAAAAGCTAGATAAAGTTTTATTTAAATTTATTTAAATACATATATACGATAGATAAGGATCTCCATGTCATCGTAGGAAAACGTAAGATAAAAATTGCATCATTATTAAAGAATGATGGGGGGAAAATGGAGCTCTAAGGCATATCCAAAATTAATGTCACCTACTTTGAGTGCCTCAAAAGGCATTTTTAGGAGAGCCAGTGGTTGGCATGGTGGTTAAGGCACTAGACTCCCATATGGCCAACTGCAGTTCAAATCCCAGACCTGGTGGCTGGAAATGCACACCAGGAGTGTGTGTGTGTGTGTGTGTGTGTGTGTGTGTGTGCGCACGTGCATGCCCAAAATCCCAAAAGGAGAATGGAGAAGAGATGGTGGCATGGCCACTTCCCCTAGAGGTGGTTTTTCACTTTTTCTTTCTCATCTGTCTGGAGAATACACATGCCCTATAGCAAAAAATCTCTCTGAAAGAAAAAAAAAAAGAAGACTTTGTTTAGGAGTTTGTACTGAGGGAAATAGGGCTTGATTAAGAACAACAGCTGACAAAGCACTTTTTGTCCCCAGACTGAGGAAGCATGTGGTCAGAGATAGGGTCATGCTAGGAAGATGGAATTTGAAGTCATTCAAAATTTAGAAAAGGAACTAGCTGTATGGGACCAGCAGTTAGTGTAATGGCTGTCACTGGACTCCTACGTAGTCGACCGTGGTTCAAGTCCCAGACCTGGTGGCTTAAACTCATGCTGGGCGCGTGTGCGTGCATGCCCAAGATCCCGAGAGGAGAATGGAGGAGAAGGGATTGCGGCGTGGCCATCCTCCTTGGGGGGTGATTTCTCACTTTCTATCTCTGTCTCTCTCTGTCTGGCGAGCGCACGTACTCTATAGCAAAAACCTCTCAAAAAAAAAAAAAAAAGAACTAGCTGTACGACTTGGAAATACTCCAACCTAAATATATTTTTACTAAATAGAATTGAGGTAATGATTAAATGAGATCACTCATAAAGGTAATTTATGTACACTCCTTAGCACTGGGCCTGAATCATAGTCATTCTTTGACAAGTAGTAGATATTACATATACAATACAGAAAGGAGAAAGACCAGGCAAAAAAAAAAAAAAGCAAGCTCATTGTTGTGGTTACTGGAGTGCTTATTACCAGGAAGTTCTAGGAGGTGAAGGGTCGCTGGAGCTCCAAGCTATCTGGAGGCATGCTTCATTTTACACCTTCAGTCACACACATCCACACATACACAAAGCAAATTTTAGTCCCTGCATAGAAGAAAAGAGTGGATGGTGCTGTGATGTACCACCCAAACCCCTCTCAGGAATAGAGAAGCTATTGCCTCAGTGTCTGGGAGTGCCTCCCTATGAAAAGAGTCATACTGATCAGAGTGGTCCACGTCCAGTGACTAATATGATAGGCTCAGTCTTCTCACTCTAATTGGAACAGCTCGGAAGGGCCATTCCACCTTGAGAAATTTCCACGAGTCAATCGAAGCTTCCTTTGTTCTACATCATATCCTAGTTTCTCCCTTCTCCCCTCCACATCCCTCTCCTTCACTTTCCCCAAAGAGAAAGGCCAGGTCTTTCTCCTTTCTGTTTTGTATATGTAATACCTAGTACTTAAATGATGACTGTGAGTCAGGCCCTGTGCTAAGGAATACACATGAATTATCCTTCTGATCCAAAGGCACTCCGAATTGACCTCTCATGTGACAATCACCATCTTAGAGTCTGCTTGCTGGAGAACCAACCTGTGACAGGTGCACTACTGGAGGGTAGGTGGAGGACACGCACCTTCAAGGTAGTTGTGCAGCTGTAAAATAATCTCAAGTGACAGGCTGGATGGTATACCAGTGGAAGAACATGCATCCATTAGTGCTAATATCTGCCATTGGAGAAATGTGAGGGAAATATCAACTACAAAGACAATAGAACTGGGTGGCTTTGAAAATAAAAATTTTAAAAATAAGCTAAGAGTGAAAGCCAAAGGTCTATTTTGTAGCATATAAATAATAGCTTGTCTCCTTCAAGTGAAGGGTTGAGAAATCTGAAAATAAAGCCTGGGCAGTAAAAGTAGTTGAACTCCAAAGAAGGTTAAACTCTCAACCTAGACATAATTGATATGCCAAGGTCTTTGATTTAGTAAAAATAAGTCCCTTAATCCCTTGACACTTGGGATAGAGGCACTGCCATGGATGCTCCTCATATCTTCTATCTCCATATTCTCTTTTGTCCTACAGAAGTGGTTCACTCCTCCTTTGGTCAAAGGCAATGCAGAAGTCTTTCCTCTGCAAGTCAGTAAGTCCTGCTCAGAATCTGGTGCCACCTACCCACTTGGCTGTTGGGCCTATAGCTAGGGTTAAGTTGCAGCAAATACAGTTGCAGCTCCTTTAGAACTATATCCTAAAGGAGCTCCAGGACCTAGCCATCTTTTATAAATAAGAACTGGAAGAGTATAGATGGAATTGGTTTCTGAGGGTTCTGGATCAAGAAGTCTAAGACTATTGTGTGAAAAGTGAGTTTATCAATTTGGGATATTCTTCCAGGATACATAATTTAAAATTCTAGCAAGAGAGACAAGCAGATGGTTTCATGGTTATATTGCTGGACTCCCACATTGTTTATTGTGGTTTGAATCCCAGATCTGGCAGCTTAAAACTCATACCAGGCACATGTGCATACGTGCCCCAAATCCTGAGAGAATGGAGAAAGGATTGCAGTGTAGCCATCCCCCCCTTGGGGGGGGGAATTCTTCACTTTCTCCGTCTCTCTGGTGAGCACATGCACTCTATATCAAAAATCTCTTTAAAAATAAAATGTCCTGGGAACCAGCAGTTAGCGTAATGGCTATGTCGCTGGACTCCCACGTAGTCAACCGCGGTTCGTGTCCCGGACCCGGTGGCTTAAAACTCACGCCGGGCGCGTGTGCGTGCGTGCCCAAGATCCCGAGAGGAGAATGGAGGAGAAGGGATTGCGGCGTGACCATCCCCCCCTGGGGGGTGATTTCTCGCTGTCTGTCTCTATGTCTCTCTCTGTCTGGCGAGCGCATGCGCCCTACAGTGAAAATCTCTCCAAAAAAAAAACAAAAACAAAAATAAAATGTCCTAGCAAAGACATGAAGAAATGGTACAAACACACTCCCAAGTTGGTTCTTATAATGACTGTAGTGGTATTTTCTTCTTTCATCATTTTCAGTATCTTTTCTTCTTGACTAGTTTAATTGGAATCTTAATAATTTTCAAAGAACTAGTTTTTGGTTTCATTTTTTTGTTTTCTGTGAATTAGTTTTTAGT
Source organism: Tupaia belangeri chinensis (assembly GCF_000334495.1). Classification (NCBI taxonomy): domain Eukaryota; kingdom Metazoa; phylum Chordata; class Mammalia; order Scandentia; family Tupaiidae; genus Tupaia; species Tupaia belangeri. Next base: position 5,873,943 of record NW_006159811.1, read on the forward strand.
TTTTAGTGTCTTTGATTCCATTAATATCTGCAGTTATTTTCTACCTTCTACCTACTTGACTCTGTTTTTTCTATCTTCTTAATGTGGAGTCTCACATTATAAATTTTAGATTTTCATGTTTTCTACCAAAAGTACTTAAATCTTTAATTTTTCTTCTTATCACTGCTTTAATTGCAATCTACAAAATAGAATGCATTATATTTGTATTATTTAGGTAAATATATATTCTAATACTCCTTGTGATATGCTCTCTAATATATGTGCTGATTATAAGTGGGTTGTTTTCTCTAAATATTCGTGAATTTTTCAATATCCCTTGTTATTAATTTTGAGCTCATTCTGTTGTGGTCAGAGGACAGACTCTGATTTAAATGCTTTAAGTTTCTTCTTCTTTTTGTTTTCCATGCAGACTTTTTGTTTAATAGCATACAAAACTGGTCACATGCACAGTCTGCATATTAGTCTAGTCAAAATTTTACCAGTCCAGTCTGAGCTGGTCAGAACCGGTTTGAGCAAGTTGGAACCAGCTGAAATTGGTTCAAACCAGCCTGAGCCAGTCAGAACATGTCTGAGCTGGTCAGAACTAATTGGAACGAGTTTGACCAGGCCGCAGCTGTCTAGAACTGGTCAGAACCAGTCTGAGCCAGTTGGAACCAGCTACAGCTGGTCTGAGCCAGATGGAACCGTTTTGAGCTGGTCAGAACCGGTCTGAGCCAGTCAGAACCAGTTTGAGCTGGCCAGAGTCAGTTTTAGCTGATCACAACCAACTGGAATGGGTTGTAATCAGTCAGAGCTGATCAGAACCAGTTTGAGCTGGTCAGAACCGGATGGAACCAGTCTGTGCCAGTCAGAACCAGTTAGAGCCAGTTGGAACCGGTCTGAGGCAGTAACAGCCAGCTGGAACTGGTCAGAGCTGGTTGAAACTGGTCAAAACCAGTCTGTGCCAGTCATAACTGCTCTGAGCCAGTTGGAACCAGCTACAGCTGATCTGAGTCAGTTGGAACCATTTTAAGCTGGCCAGAACCGGTCTGAGCGGGTCAGAACCAGTTTGAGCTTGCCAGAGTCAGTTTTAGCCGGTCACAACCACCTGGACTCATTTGAGCCAGTCAGAACTGGATGGAACCAGTCTGTGCCAGTCAGACCCGGTTCGAGCCAGTTGGAACCAGTCTGAACCGGTCTGAGCCAGTTGGAACCAGTCTGAACCGGTCTGAGCCAGTTGGAACCAGTCTGAACCGGTCTGAGCCAGTTGGAACCAGTCTGAACCGGTCTGAGCCAGTTGGAACCAGTCTGAACCGGTCTGAGCCAGTTGGAACCAGTCTGAACCGGTCTGAGCCAGTTGGAACCAGTCTGAACCGGTCTGAGCCAGTTGGAACCAGTCTGAACCGGTCTGAGCCAGTTGGAACCAGTCTGAACCGGTCTGAGCCAGTTGGAACCAGTCTGAACCGGTCTGAGCCAGTTGGAACCAGTCTGAACCGGTCTGAGCCAGTTGGAACCAGTCTGAACCGGTCTGAGCCAGTTGGAACCAGTCTGAACCGGTCTGAGCCAGTTGGAACCAGTCTGAACCGGTCTGAGCCAGTTGGAACCAGTCTGAACCGGTCTGAGCCAGTTGGAACCAGTCTGAACCGGTCTGAGCCAGTTGGAACCAGTCTGAACCGGTCTGAGCCAGTTGGAACCAGTCTGAACCGGTCTGAGCCAGTTGGAACCAGTCTGAACCGGTCTGAGCCAGTTGGAACCAGTCTGAACCGGTCTGAGCCAGTTGGAACCAGTCTGAACCGGTCTGAGCCAGTTGGAACCAGTCTGAACCGGTCTGAGCCAGTTGGAACCAGTCTGAACCGGTCTGAGCCAGTTGGAACCAGTCTGAACCGGTCTGAGCCAGTTGGAACCAGTCTGAACCGGTCTGAGCCAGTTGGAACCAGTCTGAACCGGTCTGAGCCAGTTGGAACCAGTCTGAACCGGTCTGAGCCAGTTGGAACCAGTCTGAACCGGTCTGAGCCAGTTGGAACCAGTCTGAACCGGTCTGAGCCAGTTGGAACCAGTCTGAACCGGTCTGAGCCAGTTGGAACAAACTACAACTGGTCTGAGCCAGTTGGAACAGTTTTGAGCTGGTCAGAACCAATCTGAGCCTGTCAGAACTGGTTTGAGCTTGTCAGAGACGGTTTTAGCCAGTCACAACCAACTGAAACCAGTTTGAGCCGGTCAGAACCGGATGGAACCAGTCTGTGCCAGTCAGAACTGGTTCGAGCCAGCTGGAACCAGTCAGAGCTGGTTAGAACCAGACAGAACCAGTCTGTGCCAGTCATAACTGGTCTGAACCAGTTGGAACCGGTCTGAACCGGTCTGAGCTGGTTGGAACCGGTCTGGACCGGTCTGAGCTGGTTGGAACCGGTCTGGACCGGTCTGAACCGGTTGGAACCAGCTACAACCGGTCTGAGCCGGTTGGAACCGG
>NW_006159811.1:5876813-5882518 GCF_000334495.1 Tupaia belangeri chinensis
GTCTGAACCGGTTGGAACCAGCTACAACTGGTCTGAGCCGGTTGGAACCGGTCTGAACCAGTTGGAACCAGCTACAGCTAGTCTGAGCCAGTTGGAACTGGTCTGAGCCGGTTGGAACCAGCTACAGCTGGTCTGAGCCAGTTGGAACCAGTCTGAGCCGGTTAGATTCAGCTACAGCTGGTCTGAGCCAGTTGGAACCAGCTACAGCTGGTCTGAGAGAAAGCAGTGACACTAAAGTCTGGTGGGCACTTTGGTTTCCTTTTGTGAACATCCTAGACTAGAACTTTGGTAAACAAGGCCTCTATGGCTAAGATTGTGCGTTAGGATAGACTGTTCACAGTAAACATTTAAAAATATATCTTCAAGATATTTCACCAAAGAATATATACAGATGATAAATATGCACATAAAAAGATGCCCAAAGTGGTTAATCCTTAGGGAAATGCAAAAGAAAACCACAGAAGATAGTAAAGTAACCAGATTCTGAAAGACACATGCTGTATATCCCCCTTCAATATAGACCGAATGTCTGCACTGTATGATAGAAATGGAATGATCTGAAGATATGATAATAGGGAGGATAAGTGTAGATACCAGAGACTAAAAGGAGGGGATTAGAGGGCAGAGCTGGGTAGGTGGGGCAGAGGAAAGAAACACTTAACAAAAAAAAGAATGTAAATTTCTCTGTTGAAAATTACATACATGGTAATATACTTGATTTGGTTGTGTTATATTACAAGCCTATGTTGAAAATCATATTGTGTGCTATAAAAATGTACAATGACAGAATCGAGATAAAATTAAAATCCACAGAAGATAGCATTTTTCTTCTGTTTTTCCATGCAAAAATGCAAAATGACTTTTCCAACAATCCAATATTAGAATGGCTAGAATAAAAAATAGTGATGATACCAAATAATGATTATGTGGAGACCCTGCATCACTCATACACTGCTGGTTGGAATGTAAAATGATATAACCACTCTGAAAAGTTTGGAAGCTTTTTTAAAAACAAAAAATCCAAGAGTTTGGCAATTTCTTTTAAAAAATAAACCATGCAGCTATAATAGGACCCAGAAATTGCACTCTTAGGCATTTATAACAGACAAATTAACACTACGGTCACACAAAAACCTGCCCAAAGTTGTTTATAGCAACTTTATTTATAATAGTATGAAACTGGAAACAACCCAGATGTTTGCCAGCAGGCAAATGGTTAAACAATGACACATCGGTACCACAAAATACCATTCAGCAATAAAAAGAACAAATTATTGATACACGCAACAACCTGAATCTCAAGAGAATTATGCTGAGTAGAAAACTGGTCCAAAAGCTTACATGCTACATGATTTCATATATGTAACACTCTTAAATAATAAATAACCTACAATTTTATTAGCGTAATGGCTATGTTGCTGGACTCCCATGTAGTCGACTACGGTTCGCGTCCCGGACCTGGTGGCTTAAAACTCACACCAGGCATGTGTGCGTGCGTGCCCAAGATCCCAAGAGGAGAACAGAGGAGAAGGGATTGCGGCGTGGCCGTCCCCCCTGGGGGGTGATTTCTTGCTTTCTGTCTCTCTGTCTCTGTCTGTCTGGCAAGCGCACGCGCCCTATTATGTGGAGACCCTGCATCACTCATACACTGCTGGTTGGAATGTAAAATGATATAACCACTCTGAAAAGTTTGGAAGCTTTTTTAAAAACAAAAAATCCAAGAGTTTGGCAATTTCTTTTAAAAAATAAACCATGCAGCTATAATAGGACCCAGAAATTGCACTCTTAGGCATTTATAACAGACAAATTAACACTACGGTCACACAAAAACCTGCCCAAAGTTGTTTATAGCAACTTTATTTATAATAGTATGAAACTGGAAACAACCCAGATGTTTGCCAGCAGGCAAATGGTTAAACAATGACACATCGGTACCACAAAATACCATTCAGCAATAAAAAGAACAAATTATTGATACACGCAACAACCTGAATCTCAAGAGAATTATGCTGAGTAGAAAACTGGTCCAAAAGCTTACATGCTACATGATTTCATATATGTAACACTCTTAAATAATAAATAACCTACAATTTTATTAGCGTAATGGCTATGTCGCTGGACTCCCATGTAGTCGACTACGGTTTGCGTCCCGGACCTGGTGGCTTAAAACTCACACCAGGCATGTGTGCGTGCGTGCCCAAGATCCCAAGAGGAGAACAGAGGAGAAGGGATTGCGGCGTGGCCGTCCCCCCTGGGGGGTGATTTCTTGCTTTCTGTCTCTCTGTCTCTGTCTGTCTGGCAAGCGCACGCGCCCTATAGCAAAAACCTCTCCCCCCCAAAAAAAGACAACATAAGGGACCCTTTTGGTGGTATAGTATCTTGACTGTATCAATGTCAATATACTATTGAGACAGTTACTCTACTTTGGCAAGATGTTACCATTTGAGGAAATTGGACAAAAGGCACAGGAGAGCACTATGTATTTTTCACACCTGCATGCAAATCTATAGTTAACTAAAAATAAGAAGTTTAACTTAAAAAAATATACCTCTAGAACAGTGGGAATTTGAGTTAGGACCTAACTCAGACAGGGCATAGGTGGCAGATGTCTGGGTAGCATAGGGCTTAGATATGCTACTTGATCCTTCTCTCCAGTCCCTGAGCCTGCAAAATCCTGAGGTATCAGATTTATCAAAGACCCTCTAAAAATCTTCATAGAAGCAGCACTAACTGCATTTCTGGCATCACTCCAGAAGAAATAAATCCTGTCTTCCACCCTCCTAAAAACTGCTTTGCATACTACAGCAAGATAACTGGAATTGCAAAAGGGGAAATGCTGAGCATTTTCTTTCCTAGCTAAGATACTCCCTCCATACTGTTCTTACAATGTTCCCTTCCACAGAGAGAAGGACAGGGAAAAAGTCCCTTCAGAGGATATGCATCATGTGGCCATAAACATTGTCATAGGAAATACTGAGAGCATTTTAGGAACCATTCTTTGTCCAATACCTCATTTATATTTTATGTTCTGGGGTGCCACAAAAAGCAGTTGTGTAACATACTCCTCTCTTGATATCTTCATAATTTCTTCAATATATTCCTTCCTTTCTAGGCATATCTTGTCCATTGGAGCCATACTTAGCTCTCAAGTCTCAATCTTGCTCCGTTGTATTTTCCAGAAATTAGAGCAAACGGTGCCACAAAAAGCAGTTGTGTAACATACTCCTCTCTTGATATCTTCATAATTTCTTCAATATATTCCTTCCTTTCTAGGCATATCTTGTCCATTGGAGCCATACTTAGCTCTCAAGTCTCCATCTTGCTATCCGTTGTGTTTTCCAGAAATGAGAGCAAACCTTTCTCTTCTCACATGCTCTTTTGACAGTCTGACCAATGCAGACTGGCTTAGATTGGTTCATACTGGTAATGACCTGTTCAGCCCAGTTCAGCCCAGTTCTGACTGAGTCATACCCTGATTCATACCACTCTGACCATGGTGTTCAGACATGCTCAGATCCATTCAGACCAGTTCTGACCAGCTCAGACTGGTTCACACCACTTCTGACTGGTTCAACCCAGGTCAGACTGGCTCAGACCACTTCAGACCTGTTCATACTGGTTCAGCCCTGCTCTAACAGGTTCAGTCTGCCTCAAACTGGTTCATACGGGCTCTGACAAGCTAAGGCTTGTTTTGAACAGCTCAGGCTCTGAATGTTTGAAACTGGTTCATACCAGTTTAAACCAGTTCTAATTGATTCAGATTTATATCAGTTCTGACTAGTTTGACTAGTTCTGACCAACTCAGACCAGTTTCAAATGGTTCTGAAAGGCTGGAACCAATTGATTCTGAATGATTCAAACTGAATTCAACTGGTTTTGAACAGTTCTGACCGGTTCAGATAAGTTCAAATCAATTTATACTGGTTCTGACTGGCTTAGACCAGTTCAGACTGGGTTCTAACAGTTTAGACTAATTACAACTGATTCTGACTGGTTCAAACAGAATTCAACTGGATCTGATCAGTTCAAACTGACTGGTTCTGACTGGCTCCAACCTGCTCAAACCAGTTCTGACTGGTTTAAGCCAGATCTGACCAGGTCAAACTGGTTCCGGTTGGAATCGGTTTGGACCAGGTCTAATTGGTTCCAGCATTACTGGATCAAGTCAATTCAGACTAGCTAAAACCTGTTCCAAATAATTCTGATTGGTTCAAATTGGTACCAGCTGGTTCTGACAAGCTTAAACTGGCTCTGACTGGTTCTGACCAGCTCAGACCAGTTCCAACTGACTCAAACTGGTTCTGGCTGGCTTACACTGGTTCCAACCAGTTCCTGTTCGTCTGACCAGCTTAGACTGGTTCTGGCCAGTTCCAGCTAGGTTTGACCAATCAGAACCAGTTTGAGCCAGTCAGAACTAGCTAGAACAAGTTTGAGCCAGTCAGAACCAACTGGAACCTGTCTGAGCTGGTCAGAACCAGTTTGAGCCATTCAGAACCACCTGGAACCAATCTGAGTCAGTTAGAACCTGTTTGAGCCAGTAAGAACCAGCTATAACTGCTCTGAGTTCAGAAGTGGTTTGAACGGTCAGACTGGCTAGAACTGGTTGAAACCAGTCAGAGCCAGTCAGAATCAGCTTAGACTGGTTCAGACTGGTTCCAACCGGCTCAGACCAGTTGTAGCTGGTTCCAACCGGTTCAGACCGGTTCCAACTGGCTCAGACCCGTTCAGAATGGTTCCAACCGGCTCAGACCTGTTGTAGCTGGTTCCAGCCAGTTCAGACCGGTTCCCACCGGCTCAGACCGGTTCAGACTGGTTCCAACTGGCTCAGACCAGTTCAGACCGGTTCCAACCGGCTCAGACCAGTTGTAGCTGGTTCCAACCGGTTCAGACCAGTTCAGACTGGTTCCAACCGGCTCAGACCAGTTATAGCTAGTTCCAACCGGCTCATACCTGTTCAGACTGGTTCCAACCGGCTCAGACCAGCTGTAGCTGGCTCCAACCTGTTCACACCAGTTCAGACCGGTTCCAACTGGCTCAGACTAGCTGTAGATGGTTCCAACCAGCTCAGACCGGTTCAGACTGGTTCCAAACGGCTCAGACCAGTTGTAGCTGGTTTCAGCCGGTTCAGACTGGTTCTAACCGGCTCAGACCCGTTCAGACCGGTTCCAACCGGCTCAGATCAGTTGTAGCTGGTTCCAACCGGTTCAGACCGGTTCAGACTGGTTCCAACCACCTCAGACCAGTTGTAGCTGGTTCCAACCGGCTCAGACTGGTTCAGACTGGTTCCAACCAGCTCAGACCTGTTCAGACCGGTTCCAACCGGCTCAGACCGGTTCATACTGGTTCCAACCGGTTCAGACTGGTCCAGACCGGTTCCAACCGGCTCAGACCAGTTGTAGCTGGTTCCAACCGGTTCAGACCGGTTCAGACTGGTTCCAACCACCTCAGACCAGTTGTAGCTGGTTCCAACCGGCTCAGACTGGTTCAGACTGGTTCCAACCAGCTCAGACCTGTTCAGACCGGTTCCAACCGGCTCAGACCGGTTCTCACCGGCTCAGACCGGTTCAGACTGGTTCCAACTGGCTCAGACCAGTTCAGACTGGTTCCAACCGGCTCAGACCAGTTGTAGCTGGTTCCAACCGGTTCAGACCAGTTGTAACTGGTTCCAACCGGTTCCAACTGGCTCAGACCGGTTCAGACTGGTT
>NW_006159811.1:5883918-5905350 GCF_000334495.1 Tupaia belangeri chinensis
GGGCTCGAACCGGTTCTGACTGGCACAGACTGGTTCCATCCAGTTCTGACTGGCTCAAATGAGTCCAGGTGGTTGTGACCGGCTAAAACTGACTCTGGCAAGCTCAAACTGGTTCTGACCCGCTCAGACCGGTTCTGGCCAGCTTAAAATGGTTCCAACTGACTCAGATCAGCTGTAGCTGGTTCCAACTGGCTCAGAGCAGTTATGACTGGCACAGACTGGTTTTGACCAGTTTCAACCAGCTCTGACCAGTTCCAGCTGGCTGTTACTGCCTCAGACCGGTTCCAACTGGCTCTAACTGGTTCTGACTGGCACAGACTGGTTCCATCCGGTTCTGACCAGCTCAAACTGGTTCTGATCAGCTCTGACTGATTACAACCCATTCCAGTTGGTTGTGATCAGCTAAAACTGACTCTGGCCAGCTCAAACTGGTTCTGACTGGCTCAGACCGGTTCTGACCAGCTCAAAACGGTTCCATCTGGCTCAGACCAGCTGTAGCTGGTTCCAACTGGCTCAGACTGGTTCTGACCAGTTCTAGACAGCTGCGGCCTGGTCAAACTCGTTCCAATTAGTTCTGACCAGCTCAGACATGTTCTGACTGGCTCAGGCTGGTTTGAACCAATTTCAGCTGGTTCCAACTCGCTCAAACCGGTTCTGACCAGCTCAGAATGGACTGGTAAAATTTTGACTAGGCTAATATGCAGACTGTGCATGTGACCAGTTTTGTATGCTATTAAACAAAAAGTCTGCATGGAAAACAAAAAGAAGAAGAAACTTAAAGCATTTAAATCAGAGTCTGTCCTCTGACCACAACAGAATGAGCTCAAAATTAATAACAAGGGATATTGAAAAATTCACGAATATTTATCCCAAATTGATAAACTCTCTTTTCACACAATAGTCTTAGACTTCTTGATCCAGAACCCTCAGAAACCAATTCCATCTATACTCTTCCAATTCTTATTTATAAAAGATGGCTAGGTCCTGGAGCTCCTTTGGGATATAGATCTAAAGGAGCTGCAACTTTAGTCTTGGTTTAAAGCCCACTGCTTCAGAAAGGGCTCCCCTGAGTTGCCTAAATTGTTTTTTTCTGATCATCTCTCTCATGGCTGTTTTCTCTTCCCTCATGTTTACCTTTGTCTGTGTTTTGCTGGTCATGGTCTTTGCTTACACCACAGCGTATAAGCTTCTTGAAGCTAGGGACCTTGTGTCTTCTCTCACTCAAAACACTAGTACTTGGGCTAAATGCCAATCATGTAATAAATTCCAAGATTTGATCATTGAATAGGTACATTTCAGCATCACTTTATTCAGGTTTTAAATTACCATGAAGTTTTCCTCCTTCAAATGTATTTTCTATTGTTTCCCTTTTAAAAACTGTTATCATCACCTACCCTGGAATTAAGCTAAGACATAGATCATATTTTACATCATTAAGCACTCCATAGTATGAAGGTATATTTATACAACGAGTTAACATTTAGTCATGAAACATCTTAGGTGAATATTTAACACAGAAAGAATTAATATATTAATGTATGTTACCTGATGCATGGTGTAATTTCATAAAGTAAAAATGTTTACATATGATTAAAGTATATGAGAACATTCACTACTCACTAACAGTGTTATGGGCTGAATTGTGTCCCTCCAAATTCATAGCTTGAAGTCCTAACCCCCAATATCTCATGTGTATTTGGAGAATAGGGTTTTTTTTTTTTTTTTGAGAGGTTTTTGCTATAGGGCACATTTGTTCACCAGAAAGACAGAAAGCAAGAAATCACCCCCTGGGGGAATGGCCATGCCACAATCCCTTCTCTTGGGATCTTGGGCATGCACGCACACGCGCGTAGTGTGAGTTTAGGTCACTGGGTCCAGGACGTGAACCGCAGTCTACTACATGGGAGTCCAGCAATGCCATTATGCCAACTGCTGGTCCCCTGAGAACAGAGTCTTTAAAGAGGAAATTAAGTTAGAATGAGGTTATTAGGAGGGACCTAATCTAATATGGATGGAGTCCATATAAGAAATTTGAACACAGATATGAATGAAGGAAAGACCATGTGAAGACCGTGGAGAAGACAGCCATTTATAAGCTGAAGAGATAAGCTACAGGAGAAATCAACCTGTTGACACCTTGATGTTGGGCTTTGAGACTCCAGGACTGTAAGAAAATAAGTTCCTATAATTCAAACCACCTGGTATGTGATACTGCATTATGACCACCCCAGCAGTATGGTGTGATGGTAAAATCATGAGCCTTTACTGTTTGATTCTCCATGTAAAACTAACTACACATTTTGTAACTAACATTATTTAATGACATGCTGCACTAAACTGATAGGTAGAGATGGTTTGGAGTGGAACTAATGAGAAAATAAAGAAGGGGCAAGTCAGTTCATTAATCCCCCCCGTTTGTCACTGAAGACTCCGGCAATAAAAACCAGATTCACAGTTAAAGTTGATTTGATTCAAAGTCCCTTCCTGGTCAAAGAAACGTGTGCCGAACAATTAGTGCTCTGAAAAGACTGATCACTAAGCCAAGAAGGCCTGCATGTTACCTGGGAGTGAATTTTCATCATACGTCATGACTCGGTAGTGCAGCAATTATGCTTCATTTCCAAGTCCTTGATTTGAAATTCAGAGAATAATCCAATACGTTTTTTTTTTTTCAGTGATTATTTAGAAACAAATTCCAGACCAGGACTGCCTCATGTCAAAAGGAAGATGGACATCAGCTCTGGAAGTGGCCCAGGCAATAGAGTTTGGGGTTGACACATTCAACCTCTCACCTCATTAGCAGAGTCAATGTGTTCATACATCTTCTCCTTTCACTCTGTTGAATAAACGGAACAGGTCAAGAGTCAGAGATGATTAGATAAAATCTGTTGGCCCTGGGGACCTTCATCAACTGGTTCAATTCTCTCATTTCATAAGGGAGCCAAGTGAGACCCTGAGATGCTCAGAGTAAAGCATGTGCACATATGTGCCTACAGGATATTTATAGCAGTCTACCTCAGTCCGAAGTTAGAGATAAAGGGTCCTCAGAGACACACCAAACCTAAAATTTCTCATGCTACGAACAGAACTTTGGATCCTCTTGATACGCCTTGCCTAATATATCAGAGGGAAATAAATTTAAGAGATGTTCCAAAATTAATTACTTATCTTATACAGTTGAGCTAAAAGTTAAAATTCTATCAGTGCTATATCTGGAAAACCTAAAGAGATTGATTAGATTGATTAACAGTTGGAGAAAGCTGCACTATAAATGAAAAGTAATTCAATCTCACTAGTAAATATTATTCCATAATAACTCTTTTGATAAATTATTTCCTCTCTGCAACATACAGGTACTTTTTTTAATTTTTTTAAAGTCTGGAATTTATAAAGAAGAAAATGCGTTCCTTTGAGACCTAAAAGATTAACTATATATTCAACTATAGTGTATTTCTATCAGACATACTCTCAGGCCTTAACCATATGTCGACATACTTTTTTTTTTTTTTTTTTTTTTGCTATAGGGAGGGGGAGAAAGACAAAGAGGGAAAGTGAGAAATCCCCAGTCCTCTTTCCTCCATTCTCTTCTTGGGATTCTGGGCAAATATGCAAATATGCCTAGCATGTTTTTTCATGCTGCTGAATCTGAGACTTGAACCACACAGTTGTCCATGTGGGATCCCGCACCCTAACCACCAGACCACCTACTGGCCCCCATACTAAGAATTTTTTTTAAAAAAATAAAATGTCCTGGCCATTAAGAAAAGTTCAGTCTGATGAGGGAATCAGATATATGAGACACTGGTGAAAAAGAGATCTCAGGGCTGTGATGAGAAAGTATTATTCTCTTTTTTCCCATCTACCTGTTCTGACTTGTTCTTTGAGTTTTGGTTCAAGGAAGAACAAATTCCTCCTGCCTCTCAGAAAAAATCTAGGACAGGTCTCATGACTTACAAAATTATAAATCAAAATTAATGTCCTATGGTTACTTCTAAAGACAAAAAGATTTGTCTTGGTAAATGAATACCCTGTCAAAGACTCCAGTTTTTGTTTAAAGATTCCCTGGGAATGACTCTGTAGTGCAGTACTTAAGAGAGCTGGATTCCACATGACTGACTGTGTTTCAAGTCCTAGCCCCCCAGGGCTTGAAAGACATGCTGGGCACATGTGTGCTGCAAATCCCAACAGGATGGAGAAATGAAGGAAAAGGAGCATAGACGAAACTCTTAGCTTATTGACACCTTGGTCACCAGGCCTGGGAAAGAGAAAGAGCCTTCCACTCTGGGACCAGCTGTTGGTGTAATGGCTGTGTTGCTAGATTCCCATGTAGTCGACCATGGTTCAAGTCCTAGGCCTGGTGGCTTAAACTCACACCAGGTGCATGTATATGCGTGCCAAATATCTCAAGAGAGGAATGGAGGAGAAGGGATTGCGGCATGCCCGTCCCCCTGGGGTGGGGGATAATTTCTCGCTGTCTCTGTCTTTCTGGTAAGCTTATGTGCCCTATAGCAAAATCCTTTCCAGGGGGAGGGGGGAGTGGGGAGAACTTTCCACCCTTTTCCTATGCCCACAGCACACTAATAACCCTCTTTTGTTGTGATAACACTCGGTATATTTCAAAACAAGCTACATTTCTTATTTGAAGGTACTGATAGCTCAGTATGGCTGTGGTATGTAGTTAATTGGATGTATGTGTTTAAGATTCATGCTATGTTCCAATGTGGCCTTTTTAATTTAGGATTAAAAATATATATATTTTATATATTTATATCTGAAATGATGGAGGAAAGAGGAGGGAAGCAGGGGGAAGGGGAAAACCTCAGTGAGAGCCTCAGGTGACCCTGCGGGGAAGCTGTAAGAGCTAGACTATCCTTCTAAGATGGCCCGAGTTGTGCTGAGATGGTCAGGCTTCTCTGCTCTCATAGATCAATCATGGACATGGGCTGGGCTTGGAGGCAAGACCTGATCAGGTGGCTCCTTGCAGCTGAGACGCCTGAAATTCCTGACAGCTAAAGACTTCGTTAGCCCAATTCCAAGATTTCCCTTTATGGTCCCATAAATATTTTATATATTTTATATTTTAAATATTTTGTATACGATAGTCCCAAAATTTTTACATATTTAAATATAAAATTTTTTAAAAATTATAAAAAATATAAAATGTATTCTTTTCTAAGTGATCAGTGCTTTTTAAAAAAATTATTTAACTTTGAGACCAGCAGTTAGTGTAATGGCTATGTTGCTGGACTCCCATGAAGTCATCAACCACGGTTCTAGTCCTGGACTCAGTGGCTTAAATTCACGTTGGGTGCATATGCGTGCGTGTCCAAGATTCCGTGAGGAGAATGGAGGAGAAGGGATTGCGGCATGGCCATCCCCCCTGGGGGATGATTTCTTGCTTTCTGTCTCTCTGTCTCTCTCTGTCTTTCTGGTGAGCGCATGCACCCTATAGCAAAAACCTCTCCAAAAAAAAAAGAAAAAAATATTTAACTTTATTTATTTATTCACCTATTTCAATTTAACCAGAGAGGGACAGAGAGAGAGAGGGAGAGAGAAAGTGAGAAAACAAGTTGCTAGGTCCAGGACTCGAACTGTGGTTGGCCATGTGGGAGCTCAGTGCCCATACTTACTGCACCACCTGCCAGCCCCAGGATTAGAATAAATATTTAAACCACAGTCCACATTTGTTCATTGTATTTGGACAGGTCGGCACCTGCCCTGCTGCTCAATGAAAGGTGATGGTTTGCTACTACATGACTAGTTGACTGGCCAAAGGGGTGTGCCAGATGAAAGGGTCTCCAATCCCAGGTCTGGGCTTTGCTACAATGCTTTTTTCCATGCCAGGTATTGTCACACGTCAGGTTCTCTCAAGAATTTGAACTAGGAATTACCAAGAGAAAGGGATAGAGGTGTCAGCTGCTAAAAGACTATTCACGAGGTGGAGTTTACTGTTACCCTTACTACAGTTCTGAGTACCAAGGCTCACTCCCTCAGCCGGAAGATCCAGAGCAAGAGATCATCCTCGAAAACAAAAAGCTTTAGCAATGGTCATTCAGTGAACTACTCCAGGCAATTCCACTCCCCACAAAAACCACAGAGTGAAATTAGTCATGTCTGACTCACTGCTCCTTAAAATGGCCCTGTCATCCAGGGACCCCTTATGTTATACGCTCACCTAAACTTTGGAGTCCTGGTTTTTAATGTGTCTACAAAACCACATTTGAACATTTTAAATGAAAAAAAAAAAAAGGAATGTGAAAATAAATCATTATGGCTTCTGATCAACTTAGGAGAATTGGTTATCGTATTCTCATCATCTCAAACAAAAGCAAAGAAACCACATCTGGGGTTTCTTATGAAAAAGCTGACAATACTAATAAATGTACACCCTTCGCTGTTACTTCAGAAACTTAGATCATGGGCTACTGTGCAGCTTGGCTTTCCCGGAGAGCAAATTCTGAGATGGAGTTTAACATCCAGCAGGTTTATGAAGAAGCAACCCTCCAAAATGGAGGAAAGAGGAGGGAAGCAGAGGGGAGGGGAAAACCTCAGTGAGAGCCTCAGGTGACCCTGCAGGGAAGCTGTAGAACTAGACTGTCCTTGTAAGATGGCCCGAGTTGTGCTGAGATGGTCAGGCTTCTCTGCTCTCATAGATCAATCATGGACATGGGCTGGGCTTGGAGGCAAGACCTGATCAGGTGGCTCCTTGCAGCTGAGACAATACCTGAAATTCCTGACAGCTAACGACTTCATTAGCCCAATTCCAAGATTTCTCTATATGGTCCCAGCTTTAGCACTGAAAGATCTCACCCCTTGGGAAATTCCTCAACTCAGGTGAAATAGAAGCGTCAGTCACTCTACTGTCTGTCAATGGCACCACAAAGACTGACCAACAAGTCTTTGATTGAACAGATGTGAGATGGTCATGACACCATGACAGATTCCCTAGGACTCCAAAGACTCCAGTGGATTGAAGGAAATGCTGTATGTGGATAATCATGCCAGGCGGACTTGCTTAGAACCAAGAATTGACCCAAATACCTTCTCTCCTGTCTCTCAAAAGGTAGTGGCCACACGAATTCAGATCATTCATCTTGGAGTGGACTCACTGAACCTAGACTAACGATACCAGCGTCTGTCAAGTTACTCTACACACTTTTCCCATGCTAAGTTTTCCTCTACAGCGGATTTCCTATTCTCTGCCAGCTATGGCACATTCTCCTAAGATCAACCTCACGAGGAGCTGATAGGCTTGGAAACAATTACTCTATGCCCAAATCTAGAGGAAACAGGCTCAGTATCAAAAGCGGACAGCACTTTTTAGTTAAATGCCCCGTGGTGGCTGATATTTTAGTAAACAGTGACGTTCCTCACCCGATTTAAGCTGATGCTGTTGATGTTAAGGTTATAACAGTGACCAGGTATGCAGGAACACAAAACAAAAAGATTACTTGCAAAACAGCTGGCAAGATAATAGCTTTGGTCATGAAAGTGGGAATGTAGAACAGAGCTTAACTCCCCTTTCCACTCAAGCATCCTGGCCTGACCCCTTCCCCTCCAGCCTCCCCCTAGACCCTCATCCCTTATTCTTTAGCCGAAGAAGCTTCTATGTCAGTCAGTATATTTCTCTGGCTGATTATCGCTAAGAGCCATACCTGTGAAACTCACCAAAGCAATAAAATAGCACAATCTCACTTGCTAGTAAATAGGTAAGTGGCGTCCAATGCGCCTCCGAGATAAACTAGCAAACGTGATTGCTCATAACGCACACTTAGCAATGGTACCTTACGTTCAACGCATTCCTATCGAAAGGTTTTTGAAAAATGGTCATTTAAAGAAAATTTTGTGTTGTCAGCTTGGGGAACTGTGTGCGAATAGTGCACACACTTGCCTCATTTGTCTTCTCACTCTTAGGATGATAGATGGCTGAGTTTCCTACTGGAGTGCAACTCGAAACCACGTGTATGACCCACAGGTGACTCTACAGCTTTGACTAGGTTGGTATGTTCTTTGTTGGTGTTTGGCTGCAGTTTTTGGTTTTTATTTTTTGACATAAATTCTTTCTAATAAATGTTACCCTTAAACTTAGTCTAATTGTGCAAATAATTCATTATAATCATCTCAGTGAAAAATGAGCATCCTGTAGACAGAGAAGTGAACTGTAATTCAATGACATTTTGGAGCAATCATTGTTTTACAAAGAAGTTCTAATATAATCATTTTGCACATAGAAAAAAAAACAGAATTCAAACTTACAATTTGCTTTTGCTTGGTTGGATTATCAGAACACTTGAGAGAATATTAAAAAGCTATTTTCTAATAAGGAAAACAAATAACCTTGTCTAATATTAATACTTTTATTTACTGAGTTTAGAAATGGGTAAAAGTTTAATTTTCTAAAGAAGTTCATTTTACTGATTGCTATCAGATGATTATACATTGGTCAAAATTGTTTTTGTCTTTTTTAGAGAGATTTTTGCTATACGGTATGTGCGCTCACTGAGAGACAGAAAGCAAGAAATCACCCCCCAGCAGGGATGACCATACCACAATCCCTTCTCTTCCACTCTCCTCTCAGGATCTTGGGCACGCACCTACATGCACCTGGTATGAATTTTAAGCTGCCAGGTCTGGGATTTGAACTGTGATCAACTACGTGGTAGTCCAGCAACATAACCATTACAGCATCTGCTGGTCCCTTGGCAGATGGTTATTTATATTTTTCTCCCCATTGAAACAAAAATAATTTTCATTCGGCATGAAAGGAAGATAATGTAAACCTTCCTGTGTATGTACTAGATGCCAACACAGTTGAGGAGCCTCACATATACTCCAAGCAGACATAGCTCACCATAATTGATCAAATCACAGTCTGTTACTGGTTACAGATGAGAATGGTGTTACTATTAAGCACAGAGAAGACTGAGTGGTACTTAAGACCTGATGTAACACGGACACCCAAATAACTCACTGGTCTGGAATCAATTTCTGACTTTGTCATTCCAGGAAAGGGAAATGGAAAAAATAGAAGGATGGTCCAGCCATGCATGCTGCCATTTAAAATGTGTTACTTAATAGATATTTTGATGATGCAAACTGAACAACGTAGAGAAAAAAACACTGGCACTGTTTAAGTTGTTTATGTCCTTATTCAGCAAATAAGATCACCTCCTTGGTGCCAGGCCATGTGCTAGACAAATAAGACAGCTTGTTTTTACAGAATAGAGGAAGCAGCATGTGAGCAGATCCCAGAAAATGGAGTCTCTACAAGGCGGGGATGAGGCAATGGGGAAGAATTCATTAGGAAAGTCTTACTTTCTGAAAAACACTTGCTCAGAGTTTGATTCAGTGGAAAATTCCAAAATAGGAACTGGAAGAAGGGTAGTTCTTAGAGAAAAGGCACATTTGAGAAAACAGCAAGCAGTGCGGGATGGCTGGTGCCAAAAGGCATAAATGGAGATATGACAAGGAGTGAGTCCGAAGACCCTGGGGAAGCTAGACTCCGAAAAGCCTCTCACACGGTGGGTTGATCCCATCAACACGGGTGAGACAGCTGAGGTTTATATGCAAGGCAGGGTAGCTATTAGGTCAGGAAAGTCATAGAAAAACAGAAAAATACATCATGACTTTCCTGATGACCTAAGAGTATGTGCCCTCTCATCTCAGAATGTGTCTGAAAGGAGGAGGACATGTACTATTCAGAGTTTCCACTAGAGGTATCTACCAAGTGTTTGATCTAGATAATGGTTTGTTCCTGCCTCCCCACCACCACCACCACCAGGGTTTGTGTGTTAAAATACAGTTACTAATGTTAATAGAATTGGGAGACCTTTAAGACCACGACCCGCCTTCAGTGCAGGCAGGAACTATCCAATCAACTGGGAAAAGAAAGGACAAACAGAAGTGGAAAGAGTTTCCTGTTCCTTTCTCTCTCTCTCTCTCTCTTTCCATGAGCTGCCCTTTCTCTGCTTCCATCAGCCATGTTGAGGTGAAGCACCAGAGGCCAGCCAGTTGTTAGCCCCATGCCTTTGGACTTTCTAGCCACGAAAATGATGAGTCAAACAAACCTCGATGCTTTAGAAGATGCCCAGTCCCACTTAGCAACTCTACAATAGACTAACACACCAAGAAAGAGTAAATGTTGAGGACTTCAATTATTTCTACCTGTAACACCACATAGTGACTCATTACGCGTGCTATGAGTGTGCACTTGAGTGGTAAGATGTGAGTACTTCTGTATTCCCAATCCCATTTCACAAATCCTGTTTCCTAGGGTGATCTTGAGCAAGGCAGTGAACATGAAAGTGGGTGTAGCTCTGCTCTCCTGACACCCAAAAGGAGTGACTGAAAAGTCTTGCCCTACTCCCCACTCCACCAGTACTGGTCTTTTCTGATCTCAGTTTTCTCCTTCCCTGTTCCACTCAGAAACACTTAAGTTTTTCATTTCCTTGCATCTTGACCAAAGAAGGAAAGATTACAAACCTAATTAGCCTATTAAGCAATAGTATTATAATTATCCTGTATAACATCTCCATTTTGAAAAGGATGATCTCTGGGACCAGCAGGTGGTGTAGCAGTTATGTCACTGGACTTCCACATGGCTAACCATGGTTCAAGTCCCAGACCCAGTGACTTCAAACTCACATCAGGTGCATGTGCGTGCATGCCCAAGATCCCAGGAGGAGAATGGAAAAGAGATTACAGTGTGGCCATACCCCCTAAGGGGTGGAGTATGTGTAGCTGGGAGGTCTTTCCTTGGGATATAAATTACTAGCATCAGTCATCATTGGTCTCCTCTTCCAGTCTTGGAGATGTCAGCTGATCATGGATTCAGATGGTTTTCCTTTCTTCCACAGCCCCTGGGTCTGCTGACCATCCTCTGCGTGAGTAGCAGGCTTTGAGCCAATGAAGAGCTCCAGAGTGCAGTTTAGACATGCCAGATGTCATGTTTTTAATGCATGATAAACAATTCATCTGATGAAGTGTTGTTCTGGAACACCCAGAGGGGCCAAGATTGGATAAAGCAGTAGGTAGACAGGAAATGTGGAGGCATCGAATATACAGAATGAGATAAATGACACACACCACCAAAAGCTCTGACAAAAATATCCTCATGGGAATGGGCATTTGACTACTTTTCTTCTTTGCTCTTTAAGAATGTGGAGTGGTAAGTGATGGAGTTAGACTATTTAGAATCTCAGCTTTTTATAAATGACATACATTAAATAGAAATTAAATGGTGGATGACTGACATTCTTGAAGGAGTCCTAACTTGTACTTCACAGTATTTCAAATAAAATGCTTTTTTAAGTTTTATATCTGCTTATGCTGAGGGCAACCTGGAATCCTGGATTCATAAAAAGCTCACTGTTTTATGTAGAGGCAATAGTTCTGGCTTCTAGATGGGAAAAGTCTTAAAATTCTGATGTATTGAGACATTTGGGGGTTTTTGAACTCTGTATCTGAGTTACATAACATAGTACTATTAAGAATCATCCATCAAAGTCAAGATGCCTGAGGGACCACCAACTAAGCAGAGAGCTGTCTCTTGACCAGTCATTGAGATTGCTAGCATTTGTTCAACTTTCAACTTCAAAAAAGCAACAATGGTCCAAACAGTACCAGTTATCACAGGGCTCAGAAAAATAAAACTAAAGAAAAATGGTAATCGGTTTTTCTCATTTGGCAATAAGATTCAAAGAGTTCATAAGCAATAGCTCATCTTAAATGAAGTAAAGGAGGGCCGTTTTTACAAGCAATGCAAAAATGGGAGCCAGCAGTTGGCATAGTTGGTTAAGGCACTGGACTCCCTTGTGGTTGACTGTGGTTCAAGTCTCGGATCCAGTGTCTTGAAACTCAAACCTGGTGCATCTGTGTGTGCCCAAACCCCCAAGAGAATGAAGAAAGAGGGAATTGTGGCATGGCCATCCCCCCCAGGGAGTGATTTCTCACTTTCTATCACTCTGGCAAGCACACACCCCTATAGCAAAAATCTCTCAAAAAGAGAAAGAGATGCAAAGATGACTACACTGGTTGGTCTACCAGTTCATTCTAGGCTGCCTGTCTTTGGTTTTCCAATAGCTGGAAAATGCCTAGGTTTGAAATATACAAAGATGTCATCCATCACTGCATTATTAACTTAGTTTGTGAACCTTCCTTGAGTTACTCGGTGGTCACTGCCACTATAGTCTCAAATCCAGATACTGCCATTTGCTTCATTCTCTCCCAGGGCATGACTTCCATGGTGCTATCATTGCAACAGTCATAGCACTGCCAAGGTTTGACCTGCCCAGACCCATGAGGCTCTGGTTTACCTAACAGATACCTGGAGTGGTTAAGTAACATAATCCAGAAATGAAGGTGAGCTGTAGTTCATAGAAGTTTTTGACCAGTGAGGGACAGAAAACAGATGGCAGCTGACAAATTCCATGACCTTCCTCCTGATTTCCCACCTGAGGTTGCCAGGACCCAGTGACATCCTTCACTCTTGCTGCCTTGGAATTGAACCCTCTAACAACTTATTGCATGTAAGCTTTGCCTCAGACTGTTTTCTAGGTCTAAGACATTTATACTTTGTGTTTTGCTAAAGTGAACTAAATACAACTTTCCCCACTTTGGTCATTGACTTTTTTAAAATTTAAATTTATTTACATTGATTCACTGTACATCATTACAGCATACAAAATGAGATTTTCCATCCAGAATACACTGTACATTGGCTCAATCAAGCACATCAACATGTGTTATTGTCAACAAATAGTTTTTTCATTTCTTGTGTCCTGTATGATTTTGCCTTTTTTCCCCATCCTTGATTCCCTATCTCACCCTCTGCAATCTCCCACTCTCCTCCCACACTGTCTCAGGTATCCATGGCTGCTTTCTATGCCTTCCCCCACCCCCTTTTATTGATTGACTAAAGATCTTAATTAATCTAATTATTTTCAATAGCAAGTGCAGCTGATATATACATATTCATGAACACAAGTCTGATTTTAGGCATAAACCTCAGTGAGTAGAATGAACATTTTATAAAGTAGCACCTAGCTGGGGCTATAAAGCTTACTGCAGTCATCAAATAGATGTTTTTAATGCCATTTTTTAATTTCAAGAAAAAGGTTTTTTTCTGAAATAGTTTTTTTTTTTATTTACATTCATTCCTTAAGCATCGTCACAGCATACAAAATCTGATTTCCCATCCAGAATATACTGCATAGTGGCTTAATCATGTATGTTATTGTCAATAATTTTCCATTTCTAGTTTCATATGTTTTTTTACCTCTATTTCTGACCCTCTGTCCTTTCCCATCCTCTTCTCATAGTGTCTAGAGTTGTCTTCCATTCCTCCTCCTCCCCCCCCACATTTTATTGATCACACAATTTCTTAAATAATTTAACTACTTTCAATAGCAAGTTAAGCTGGTAATTTCAAGAAAAGCAGTTTTAATTTTAATAAATCAAAGAAATGCTAAGGAACTTTGCTTAAAACTTAAAACCAGGAAACAGGTTAGGCTTCTGTCCAAATAGAAGGTACATGAACCTGTCGATTGCTGACTTTTTACCACTGGAGTTTCCTTAAGATTGGGATGGTAAGGAGAGCTAGTCCTTGTTTAAGGAAGTCCATGGGATAGTTAGACCTTTGTTGAAGCCATTATAACACCAGAGGTACCCCTTTTCAAATTCTGGAACTGATGTGATAGTGTGAGGAAAAACAAGCTTGGTATTCCTTCCTAGAGCACAACAGAGCCAATTGATTGTCCTCCTCGTCCGAGATACCAAGAGTGGAAGCCCCCAAGTAGGGAGGCCCCCTGATCCATTTTATTCCATCCAAATTCAACTATGTCCGTTCTTCTTTCTTAAACATGTATGCTTTATCAAGAAGTGCAGCTTTGGCCCTACCTCTGGGAGCACAGTCAATAGCACACTGAAATGCAACATTGACAGTCACGTGGCTGATTGCAGGTCTGGATGCCCTACCTGGTCAACCTGAAACATGCCAGAGATGTGCACATGCCCAAGACCCTGATGAGCTGGAGGGATGAGGGAAGGGGATCACAGTGTGCCCAGACTTGGTCAAGGGTGCTTCTTGCTCTCTCTTGCATACAGGCATGCACTCTATCATGAATAACATTGAAAAAGTAGTGTAAGTTTCAATGTAGTAAATATCAATAGATACAACAAATATGAACAGAAGTATTTTTGGAGTCATCAATAATTTCTCAGAGGGTAAAAGGATCCTGAGACCAAGTTAGAATATCTCCAGCGCTTAGCACAAGAAAAGCCCTATCACAGACAACTCTGTTCCATGTCATATACCCTTTATCCTATCTTAGCTAACCAGTTTCAACCACTTTGTAATTTGTGAACAGTTGGTAAAGGGGAAGATATGCTGAGGTATCATGCATTGTTCTACTCATACATCTTCTTGCTAATCGGTCAGGGAAATTCTTACTGTAAGAGTTCAGCATCTCAACATTTTATCTCTCTAATCATTTTTTATTTCTGCTGCAAAACTTTACTGTTCTTGATACTATCATTTTTCTCCCCGGTGTTGCCAGTGTAAATGGGCCATACTTGAGCTCCATGACACACTGAACTGAAAGAACACCTGCCCTCCGTCTTCAGTGGGATGTTTGGGGTTTAAGGGAGTTATGACAAGAACTATTACTCAGAAAAAGGGTGGTGCTTCAGTGTATGCCATGAATAATTCCTAATGTTATTTTCTCCTTTAAGTTTTTTTTTTTTTTTCAAAAAAAGAATTACATATGTATGTATTTTAAATTGACTAGAGAGGGAGACAGAGAGAGATGGAAAGTGAGAAAGCAGGCTGCCAGGTCTGGGACTCCAACCATGGTCAGCCATGTGGGAGTCCAGCATCTCAACCACCATGCCACCCACTTGTCCCTCTTTTCCTTAAGTTTTATCTAACACATTAATATAAGTCAAATAACACTGAAATTTTACAATAACTGTACCAAATATTGAAGTAATTGACATTTAAATCTGGTTAACATACAGGATTCCAAGAATATATGGTTTTAGTTTGATTTACTGTTATGTTTTATAGAAACTATTACCCAAAAAATGTGGTACTTCCATTTAATTCAGAACTTTATGCTGGGAATACTAATATTTGTAGCACATAAGCTAGTAAAATGAAGTTTATACCTGTTTTGTTCAATGGAAACTGGACACTGGAATTTCCTTATCCCAACCCCCTGGTCTATCTCTCACACATGCACACACACACTCATACATCTTCCTTAAGACACAAAAAAATCAAGATCTAATCTAGGAAACTAACTCTTCCCACTTCACCATAATTGTAATCTCTCCCACCTTCCAAGTAAGTCATAGAGTCAATGATTCTTCAAAATTCTTGCATGCTCACAAACATGCGGGAGTTGACTTTCCATTTCTTGCCATCTATTTTGAGTAACTACTAAATTCTTGGCATCACAGTGGGCTTTAGAATACAGTCAATGAAGCAGACACCAACCCTGTCATCATAGAACCCAGCCTAGTCACCACTAGTCTAGCAAGCACAATGGACTTTGGGTTGTACTAATGCCTCACTATAGTAAACATCTCAAGACAGGGACTCACACTTCCCCCTTCAATTCTCAATGAGCTTCATGGTTTGATACCAGTGCATGTGTCAAATTGCTTTTTAGCTACAAGTATCAGAGTCCTGAAGTAAAAGAAACATCTGAGGTGCACTTTTGTCAGGAAATAAGAATCCAGAGGCAGCTGACTGAGTGCTGGCGACTCAACAATGCTACCTCTTCTGCCGTCTAGAAGTTGTGCTGTCACCCAGAGCCACACGATGACTGCAGAAGCATCAGATCTACACATGGCAAAGTCCAAAGGTGGGAAAGGGGACTCGAGATGCTTTCACTGGCCTCTTTCCTTTTATCAGGAAACATTCGCAACGTTTGTCTTTATGTGTCACTGGCTATAACTGGGCCACTTAGCTACCACAAGCCAGCTGTCCAGGAGGCAGGGCGACTGAACCACTGATGTAGTCAGTGTCTACTGAGACAAGGAAAAATGGGGAAGGCGAGTGCCCATGAGGCAGGTAACCACCAGTGTTTGCCACAAAGGGGTATTCGTATTTGTTAAATGAAGGCCATGAGAATAGAAGGTCAAAGATCAGATTAGAATAGAGGACAGGACAGTGACATGGATGGTAAGTATCCCTAGGATGACAGGAGGTAAGTCAGATACTATGACCATGTCCAGGTTCCTTCAAAGACTCTGTGTGCATCTGGGGCTTTGGGGGAGGTTTTATAAAAGGACAGCAATGATGGCAAGTGTAAAAGAGCTTAGAGCAGGCTGTCAGAATGGCTGAAGATCCATGACTTGTGGGTGAAGAATCAGAACACTGATCCCAAGTTCCATCTCAAATGTTAAGCTCTTCTGGGAGAATGGGCAGATTCCTCCCAGGTGAATGATCAAGAAACTAGCATCTCCAGGTTTCAACCAGAGGAAGAAAGTTTAGAGGTAGTCTATTTTGCTGTTAAGTATATAGAAAAATTTATTTCTAGAGGAAGAAAAATGACAGTTGCAGTAGATAGTGGAAGTGTTTAGGAGAATATATATGTGTGTATATATATGTGTGTATGCATGTGTATTTGTACATACATATATCATTTGTATATATATACAACGTGTGTATATACACATAAATATATACATATATACACACGCACACAATTTGATACAGCTTAGAGGGTGGGGAGGGAAGCAGGCAAGAGGAAAGGAGGATGAACAAATGGGCAAAAGTCAATTTCCTACAAGGTTTCTACTCCAGAAGTTGGCAGAATGACAGGAATTCAGGGGAAATCAGAGATAAAGAGAAAGATTATGGTTAAAATGAACCGAATCTATAAATTATGGCTCTCTAGTGTCAAGTAAACCAACTTTAACGGATTGCTTAAGAAAGAGCAGGGACGCTGAACAGACTCTAAGATTAAGCGAGTGAGGCCTCCAAAAGTGACAAGAATTGGACCCTGGGAAACTGCCAGAACTCCCCCACTCTGTTTCTACATGTTCAGATGATTTTTCTCTGCTCTCATGGGCTATTGATGGAATAGAGCCACTCTACACTTAAATTGACATGCTATATTCCCAGCCATCCACTAATATGCTGACTTAATTCCAAGTCCTTGCACAGGGTCTGACTGATCCTCTTTGGGTCAGGTGGCATCTACCCAGCCTCAACGAAGGCCATGGTGACACGATTGTGGAATATATGTACAGTTTCCAGGAGCTCACCCCTGAAATGAAAGGAAAAGGCAGTTCTAAGAGAAAGGGTATTCTCTATGCCATGCAGACATCCCAGGTATCTGCGCATACAGAGCTGAGGTAGGATGGCTTGGTACACCTCTGCTGTGCAGGAGTCTCTGTGCTCATCGAGGTCAGCTGTAAGATTGGAGGCTCTCCTAGAACCCCGCTGGGGTTCACATTTCCTTCAGTTGGATCAGTGGGTATCTAGAAAGGAGAAATAGAACACCAAATGG
The DNA here is from genome assembly GCF_000334495.1 of Tupaia belangeri chinensis. Classification (NCBI taxonomy): domain Eukaryota; kingdom Metazoa; phylum Chordata; class Mammalia; order Scandentia; family Tupaiidae; genus Tupaia; species Tupaia belangeri. The sequence goes on from NW_006159811.1 coordinate 5,901,438, forward strand.
CAAGGCCAGTTACCAGAGATCGTCACATACTTCATGTCAAAGGTGCTTGGGAGAAGAGGCTGGCGGGAAGGAAGGAACCACACACTCATCAAGAACAGATAAAGGACTGATTCTTTCACCAATAAGGTTGTCTAACAAATGGTCCTGCTACTGCAGATAAAGAACATGCAAATCTTGGGGCCAGCAGATGGTGCAGTGGTTAAGGTGCTGGACTTCCACATGGTTGGTCGCAGTTTGAGTCCTGGACACAGCAGATTGAAACACACTGGGCAAGTGTGCCCCAAATCCTAAGAGGAAAATGAAAGAAGGGATTGAGGCATGGCCATCTTCCCTGGGGGATGATTTCTTGCTTTGTTTCTCTGCCTCCGGTGAGCACATGTGCCCTATAGAAAAAGAAACTTAAAAAAAAGAAAAAAAGTGCAAGTCTCACCTCAGGGGTCACAAATATGCTAATGGCAGGAAACAATGTTTAGAAGTGGTCAATAGCTGCTTCTTAACTTTGAAGTTCTCTTTTAGGAGCTGCTATAGGGATAAGCTTGCAGCTTTAAATTAAAAAATAAAAATGAAATGCCTTGGAAAAGCCAGTCATGTATCAATATAATAGATTTGGTAAGATAGCATGAAACAGTAGAAAGAACCCTAGATTTAAAATGAAGCCAGACTTGGAATTCTAGCTGCACACTCTGGGTTACCTCAGGAAAGCACTTACTCCTTTCTTGAAAAGCAATAATGGCAGAGATTAATGTATTTTTAACTGACGACTTTACAAACTGTGAGGATCAATTACATTGGCATAGTAGCGGGTGGGAAACAGCTAAACTCAATAGAAATGTTAATTATTTAGAAATTGGAAGATGACTTTATATAATGGACTCTCTTCTAGAGAATGAATGCTTTGGGGATTGGGGGAATAGAGTTGGGTGGCAAGTACTGAAAGTTCAGGGCTAGTCTTGTTGAGACCAGGTATCAGCTGGGAAACTTCCCCTTATAAAAATGTTCTTTAAGTATCAAGCAGGCTTCTCTGTAGGATTTTCACATTGCTAAACCAGATAGAAACACTTACAAACTTGTATGACAAAATGGCATTGACTTGGTCAAAAGTCTAAGGAACTCACTGAGCAGCCAGTTGGTGTAAATATGGAGAATTCTCTTCCAAAGACTTGACTTGGCAGAATGAAGAGAGGGAAGTATATGGAAGCCCTTACTCAATGACTCTGGACCAATTGTGCTCGGAAGTCTGTGGGTAGGGGGGATGTCCTAGAAATGAGTGCTTGGGGACTTTTTTGTTTGGGCATGCATCTGACCTGGAGGTCAGAAGGACCACAACAGGAATATCCAGACACAAACAGGCTTGCAGAAGGCAAGACAGTACCTTGCACAGGGTTATATTTGTTACTTTCAACTGTTCCAGGACCTAGTTGGTTTTCTTCAGGCAAGCCCCTTTGGCCTTCTCGGGATCAAGCCATCACATTTCTTGTTTTCATTTCATATTTATTGTCAAGGCTCTCAGGATTCTTGTTTAAAAGATGAGATAGCAAGATAGAGCTTGAGTTGTCCTCAGACAACAGAACATTCTGTGACTCTGTGCATTCCACTGGCCAGATATCCAATCCTTCCTGAGAGGGTCTCAGGAAAGTTCTAAAGGGCCATGCAGCTCTCCTAGCAAGACTCTGGATGTTCTGAGCTTTCTGAACAGTGAAGACATGAATAGTAGATATCGTACACAACAGGGTGGTTGATGGATGATCTAACCACTGGACAGGATTGGCTTTTAGATTGGCCTTTACATGCAATCTTGCAATGTTTGTTTTAAAAGAAATAGGAAGGATTGAGGCAAAAGGACAATGGAGGAATAGAGGATATGTTTAGAAGTAAGGCTTAAAAATCCACTGTGAGCTGAAAGGGGAATCCCACACTTTTTGCATGAATCTAGTTCCTCTTTTACATATTTGAGAGGATGGTATAATTAAATTAGGAGACTGAACAACTTCAAGGCATTTGGAAGTCCCCTCTAGCCCCCATTTCAAAAAGAGGTCTTAATTTGGTTCAAAGTCCTGACCACAAATGTGCTGAATCAGGTTCTGGATGCCTTCTGTCTGCCAGCAGGAACGGGACTCTTGGAGGTACCATTTAGCAGGAAGCCTAATGTACTTTCTGGTAAAGAAAACAAAGGGAATGACCCTGAATTTTGGACTATGCTTAGACGATGGCCAGTCAATGCTGGCTGTACAGTTATATTTCTATCTCAATTGTTGCCACCTCTTCCGCAATCAAGGGGCTACATCCTCATCAAAAAGAACACGGTGTCAAACACACACACACACACACACACACACACACACACACACAAATAGATGCAATGAGAGTCAGACAGAAAGCTCCTAAGAGGAGCTTTCTTTGAATTACTATATAAATATTCAAGATTATATTAACATTACATAGCTATAGTTTATGTCCCATATTGTCACCCCAGGTATTGTCTACATACCCAAAGACTTAGAACAGTGAATAAGTAAGTTTCCTAATCTGTTGGAGAATTAAAATTAGTGTTGCAGAGTAGGAAAGTCCATGAAGGGAACCTGATTGGTAGCATCAAGGCAACATGAATGGACCCAGTGGTCAGCACCTGCAGTAGGACCACTGCTTGTTAGAGATCCTTGTTGGTGAAGGGCTTGTCTAGAAGTATACATCCCTGATATATCCCTGATATAAGGACAGAATCCACTGACCCACTCAGAGGAAAAAGAAGTTGGGCTTGTCACCCAAATGATGCTAAGTGAACAAGGGTTATAAACGACCTCAAAATATGAAAGTATGAAAAAGGCAGCAAGAGATCTTGGTTTTCCACTGTGGCAGCTGATATTACAGGGAAGGCTCTTATGCATTTCACTCATGCATTCTAGATTGCTTTTTATTATCTATATTTATAACCATCCCTGTGGGCTCTCCTTTTGTCTCCTCTCTAGGGATGATATATTTGAGTCACCTCTGTAGATCTCTGGCAGTCACCTGATCTTGTTGTCCATTATGGTCATTGTACCCACACTGATTAAGGATTCTTGGCCTCTGCTTTTCTGTGAGCCCATTACTTCTGTTCCTGGCAGGGAACCCAACTCCGTAACAATACCTCCTACTGTCATTCCTAGCTTAGAGGACAGCTTTTCACTCTTGCTGGTGTCCCCTTACCAACAACTCATTCTTGTATCAGTAAAAAGGAGCATCTTCTAGGCCCTGCCAAGAAACCTGATCAGCTCTCATACAGTAGATTATATACAGGATATCCATTTTAGCATAATCCCTTCCTTCATAGCCTGTCTAGGCAGTTCTGGCATCTCTACTTCATTTAATGTGGACCAACGCTATCACTTTTTTTCAAGTTTCTAAAAGCCACCCTAGCACTCTTTCTGACGATCCTTTCCAGAGTATTAAATCTTCATTGAGGGGAAGTGCCCTCACTTTGACAAACTCCTCCATATTCAGATTTAGGTTTCTCCCCAAGCTGGGCCAACACCCTCAGGATTCATTCCTGGCTCTGCCTGTGTGTTAGCCAGGTTCTGTAGCTTAGGCATACCGCATCCACCTTAATGGCCCTGGGAAAGCCCCAGGAAAGTTCTGGTGTGTTGAACAATGCCAAAACGGGGCAGATGTCCTACAGGGCATGTGTCTCAGTCGGAGCCTCTGCATAGTCTCCAAAGGGGAGGGAACCTATATTTCAGTAAGGGGTGTGAACTACCTCTGCAAATTTGGCTTAGGAGACTAGGAAATTCGAGGTTCTCAATCTACCCACCCTGATATTCCCAAACAAATCTCAAGGTCATACTCCTTCTCTAGGACAGTGTAGAATTCTTGACCAGACTAGGACTCCATCCTTCTCTGAAGTTCTGCCTCTGTTAAAATTAACTTCTGTGCCTGA
>NW_006159811.1:5905381-5919705 GCF_000334495.1 Tupaia belangeri chinensis
AGGAAGGTTAGATTAAGGGTGAGGCAGTGAAGTGCCTAGAATCCACATTTAAGGAGGTTCTCATCCTTGTGATCATGCACTGATCCAATCCTGAGCCTCTTAAAATTTTGTGGGGCCAGGAGGTGGTATGATGGTTGAGGCACTAGACTCCCACATGACCAACCATGGCTCAAGTCCTGGACCTGGTGGCTTGCTTTTTCACTTTTGCTCTCTCTCAGTCTGAATTAAAATAAAATTAAATAATTAAAAATGTTTTGTGCTCCAGGTACCTCATTTGCCTCAGCTAGGCTCTCACTCCATTCAGCTGTGTCTTCTCTTCAGCTGTAGAATATATGGGGGTTTTTTTAAAGTATTATTAAGAAGGTCATGGAACTCTTGCATCTTGTTCTAAATTATTTGAGTCAATCATTTTATCTTTTCAATAAGTGCACTTAGCCACTGGCAGAATCATGGGATGCTCTCTCCCCAATACCTCTCAAAAGCCCAAGTTGCTGCACCAACTAGAGCCTCCTCTTCCATTTGTATCCCATTCCAGTTAGTGTTAGTGATCACACTGCTCCAGCATGCCAGGACTGTCAGGCGATGTGCCCATTGCCACACACTGCCCAGCAATCCACCGCAGAACCCCATCCTTGCAGTCTGCTTCTCTACTATCTAGCCTAACTCAGGTTCCCCAGAAGCAGGCCCCAAATGGCCATTTTTTAGATTTTTTTTTTGTTTTGCTTTCATTTTTTATTTAAATATAGTGATTTTTTGTGGGAGCTTGCACACCAGCAAGTCTGCCGAAGCCATTTTCATGAGTCTCTTACTACTGCCATCTTAGGCTCAGAGAGCAAACAATTACACAATGACAAAGGCCACAATTGGCTCCTCTTCAAAAACCTCACCTTTGAAAACATACTCTGACTGGCCACTTCCCATAGCAAATCGGTGAGCTAGAGTCCCTTGCATATCCGGCACCTCATGATTGATCCACAAAGCAACCAATCATAACCCACCTTTTACAATTCTTCATTCAACCAATCATAACCCACCTTTTACAATCCTTCATTCAACCAATCACTGCTCACCAACATGTATATAACCACGATCCCTGGCCCACAATCACCAGACGACCGTGAAGACCCTGAAGAGCTATGACACCGTGTTGTCTCCGGATGACCCTGAGCTGTGACATCGCATCGTCTCTGAACGACCCTGAAGAGTTGTAACACTGCGCCGTTCGTCCCATCTCTCACTCCTTCCCTCAGGAAACCTGTTTGACTGTCCTGTGGGTCAGGACAATTTTTGAAATAATAAACCAAAAATCTTTACAGAGCAAATATTTTTCATAAATGTAAACATGCAAGTCTACCTCATAATTAAGCAAAATAAAATTTTAGGTACAATTTTAAAAATCATTAAAGAATAAGAAAATAAACCCAAGACAAATAACAGGAACAATATAAATCCATATTTCATAATGCTTCAGTTGGTCTTGTCTTCTAATCTACTGGTGAAGGCCTGAGTTTCAGAAATCTTACCTCTCTTGCTAAATGGAAAGAGCCAATTTCTACCATCGCCATGGGTAGAGTGCTGTGACCAAGCACCAGGCAATGGCTCTGCAACCCCAGCTCCAACTCACTGGGGTCACTGTATGGATGAAACTGTTGACTGTAAGGCACAGCTCTAACCAAAGCCCCCACCATGGATCATCTACTTCCCTCTACCCACTGGGGAGGGAAAGGCTGAGTGGGAGGACCTGAGGAAGGAAGGAAAGTCATTGCTAATGTCTTCACATCCATTAAACCAAAGATGACATCCATTCCAATACAGACATGGGCTACACCATACTAATTAGAGGGCCATGACCACACAGTCAGTCAATGTGGGACATTAACTAGTGGCCAGTTTCCTGTAGCAACAGCTCCATTTGCAAACTGCACACTGTAGAAGGCAATCTTGGTAAGTTCCTCTAGTTATATATACAGAATACAAGTCAGTCTGGGAGTCAGGCATAAACAGTGGTATGAAAGAATGAACAAAATACCTCATCGAAGACTGTGCTCATTTCATTGCAGAATTCCTATCTAGATTTTGGTTTGGGGAAACTTCCTGTTGGTTCATCTGTTCAGAGAGGTTTCTTGATTACTCCTCTCTTCCACACCAACCTCCCTCCTAAAATCCACTGAATAGAGAACACTAGATATGGATCCATGTGAAACTAATCTGTAATAAAAGCTTCAATATACGTTTAAAAGTCCCATGTATATCAATCTGATTCTGGTAATTGAAAGTCGAGGAGAGAGCAGTGGAAAAAGCCTGGTTTTGGGGCAGAAATTGGCCGTCACCCATCTGTGTGCTTCCCTTTCCTAGTTTGGAAACAAGAGGGTTGAACTGGCAGATCGCCAGGCCTTGCCCAGCAGACACGCAAGGACTCTGTGTAAGTCCATGTCTACACTGGCATGTCAGACTGAGTCGGACAAGTCTTTCTTACCATTGTGTGTCAACAGTTTAAAGTGGTTTTAACATCCTTCATGATGCAGCATGAGGTTTCCCTCTCTCCTATCCCTTGACAAGAGTTTCATTTCACTGGGGCCGACCACACGGCCACACTGAGGGTTACAGAGGTTTTAAGCCAGATCACTGTCCTGGTGAAGACATGGCCTTTGAGTAACCTAGACCAGAGTACATTTGCCTGTTTTTCGTTAACGATGTTAGCCAAACAGAAATATCATTGTTAGTTCTTCTATAGATCTACTTAAACTCTGAAACATGAGATTGCTCAAAAATTACACGAGAAAAATCACCCACCATCATTAAGTTAAAGGTTTGAAGGTTAGAACGTGCCAGAGCCTCAGACTCCCACTACAGTCACTGATCCACAACATTGCTTTCTTAGCAACAGACTCCATGCCAAGTAGCCTGGTCTTACAACATGTGTGTGCACCAAAGAGTAGATTTTGAGAAATTCAGTGCTAGTCATCACGGTCAATGTCAGACTCACTCAACTGCAAGTCATTTCTGAGGGTAGTCATAAGCTGGTTGCTTCCCTGTGGCCAGCTGGTTCCATTGCCAAATGGAAAGCATGCTGTTGTGGGGCTGCTGGTGTGACAGCTGGGGAAGAGATGCTGGACACTCATTGTCCAGTCCCAACTGCTGGAGCTGTCATGGTCACTTCCTGAGGAGCTCTCGGAGTTGGAGGAGCTGCTGCCACTGCTGCTGCTTATCTGTCCAATGAGGTCAACCTGGGATCCCAGCTTTCTTTCAATGTCATCCAGCTGAGGTTCAGGTGAGGGGTTATCTTTCAAGAGGGAAGTTTTGGGTACAGTTGGAGGTTGTGCCAGAGCTCTGAATGGCATAGGTGGTGGAGGTGGTGGTGGTTGTGATGGCTGTGGGGGACAAGAGGGATGATGTTCCACTTGGGCCTGGATTTTACTGCTCCCCTCGGCTCTTGTTCTCTTGACCTGAATGCTGCTGCTGAGTTTTTCCAGCACATATTCTCCACGTCATGATTAATAAGCATGCAGTCCTTCTGATAAAGCCTTTTGTTCCCTTTGAAAATGGTCATTGGTGCTGTGGATCCAGGGATGTGTGGCAGGGTAATTGTGACTTCATTTCCTTTGCCAAAGTGAAGCTTCACAGGAAGGGTCTATAGATGCTGGTTTAAAAATCATAGTGAATGGTGTGGAAGGAGGCCCCCAGTCGCTTCTCTAGCTCTCCCAGAGCTGCAGGCAGTGCTCTTCATGGTCCAGCAGCAGGTTTGAGGTCCATTCATAGCCCTGCTCGACCCTCATGCAGACACCAGCACTCTCCTGACATGGCTGGGCCAAGATGACAATTTTTAAGTGCTCAATTGGGTGAGTACTCTTAGGAGATGGGATAGGAAGGAAGCAAGACAGAGTAAGTAGAAAGGTAAGCAAGAAAGTGATCCTTAGCAGTCTTTCAGTCTGATCCTGTAGGAGTCTGGAAGCACAAGTTGCTCCAAACTAATTGTACCCCAAGGGAAGGGGACTAGTCTTTTGTGACCTGAGCCAATCATCAGCCAAGGTCCATCCAGATATGGGGGTGGGAGTTAGAGGAAAGAGGTGTGTGACCATCCATAGCCTTCTGTTTGGCAATTCTCCAGAGAAGGGAGCAGCTGTGAGTGGTTATGGACCAACATCCCCAGCACATGGGGGTGGGTGCAGCAGCTGGCAAAGGGTGTCTAGGGTGCACAAGAATGTTCACGACACACCCTGCTTGTCCCAAATGAGCAGTTTCTATTATACCTGAACTTCCAGAAACAATACCAGCTAATAAATCAGGGGACTCGTTTTAGACTAAGCTCTGCCATTAACTAACTTTGGGTCTGTTTCTAAATCCGTAGAATTAAAAGAACAGGCAGACAGACTTGAAGACCCAGGGTAGCCCGACAGACAGGCACGCAGGCACTCTGCCTCACTTCCTCTCTTCACTGGACTTCCTGGGATCTCCTCCAAAGTAAACTAGAGCATCCGAAGCCTTGTCTCAATGTCTGTTGTTGGGGACCCTAATCTGAGGCAAGGGTTGCTATATCTAGAATTTTGGTGAGAGAGGGGAAAATGGAATGAGAAGTTGAGAAACAGGTAACAGCCATATCATACAGTATTACAGTAATAAGAGTTTTGGGGTTTTTTTTAAAGAATTATTTTATTTAACTTGATTTGTTTTAATTAGACCCAAGAGGGACAGAGCAAGAGAGAGGGAAAGTGGGAAAACAAGCCACCAGGTCCAGGACTCAAACCAAGGTCGTCCATGTGGGAGTCAAGAGCCCTTAACACCACACCACCTGCCAGCCCACATGAGAGGTTTTCATTTTTTTCTGAGTGCAATGAAAAAGCAATGGCATGTCTTAAGTAGATGGATGGTATAAATAAAAGTTTCTAAAAATAGTTCACGCTGGCTGCTTTGAAGAGAATTATTTGAGAAGAATCATGGATTTAGAGAGGACAGTTAAGGAGGTATAAGGGTGCTTAGGTGAGAAGGATAGCAGTGGAAAGGAGAGTTTAATTCCAAATACTGTGGAGGTAGATCCTACAGGACATGGCAATGGATTGGTTAAAAGAATTGAAGAAAAATGATGGTAACATTTTCTAAAATGGAGAAGATGGTATGCAGGCATGCTTCATATTTCAAATAAAATATTTCTCCTTTATTCTTGATCTTCTTTGCCTTATAATGCCTAGGAGGTACTTTTGGACAGTTTGGTTAGGTGTGATATGGGCTCAGTGGACACTGACAGAATTTCTCTCACCAGTTGAGGAGGTGACGAGGCTGGGGTAAATATATTTTTATTTTTGTCTGTCATATTCTTATTCTAGATACACTGATAGAATACTAATGCTTTCCCCAGACTTATTATGTAATAGATAGTTTCTCAAAGACCAGTCAGTTGCAAATTTTAAGTATCTTGATTCTTAGCCAAGTTACACCATACAGGCTGCTGGAAATGCTAATTCAAAGAAAAAAAAAAAAAAAGGAAAAGTAATTCCAAATCAAGCCACTTTCCTCGTGCAAGAGAAGAGATTGTCAACTTCCTGAGCAGTACATACTTTGAGGGAGAGCAGATGGCTTCTGCTGTATTAACCCTGTAAGGCAGAAGAGCAGTGGAGAGCTATCCAGAAGGTGTTGCCTTCTACACAAAACACAGGAGCACTTCCAGGAGTCTGCCTCTCTAGTCAGTAATTTGAGCCTCCAACCCCACTGGACCCCAGTGTCCTAACTTCACCCAAAGAAGGCATTACTCTTTCAGACTCCAGGGAAAGCAGCCATCCTGCTAGCGTTAGCTCTAGACTAGCCATCACTCAAGGCTTATCTTTAAAAAGCATGGAAATCCTAGAGGCTTATATTTGAGAACTGAGTCATTCAAGAAAGCTAAGTTTCTAGAAATCTGTCTATAAGCATTCACACATGTAACTTTCACTTCCTGTAGATCATCAGACATGGGGAGGCTGGAAGAGGGGAAGGGTGGGCTCTAGCAGGACAGCTCCTAGTGAGTCCCTTCCAGTCTCTTAAGACTGAGTGGTACAGAATGCTTAACTATTGGATGCCTTGAAAGAGGCTTGACCATCTCCCAAGCCAAGCATTTATTCTTCCAGAGTAGACTATATCCCTATAAAAGTCAAAGATTGTTCTAAATGCAACCTGAATTGCACAGACTCCTGTCCCCAGTGGGGTTGATGTGTCACATAGCTCACAGCACTAGAAGTCACTACCCACACTATCCTTTCTGCTTTTAGAGCGAGTGTGGGAGCACACATTTGCAAGAACTGGACAAGGCACAGACTACATACCCACTAGTCACAACCCAAAGATGCAACACAAACTCTGAATTCCTACTTAGTTTTACTTTAGGACAGGTGACATTAATAGGCACAGTCAGGGTCAATCCCACCCCATGTGTCCCTGAGCTGATTTGCAGCTGCAGTGGACAGTCTCCCACATCTCCCTGGACTTCTTTGTCTGGTGATTTTTTAATTTTTTGATGCCACAGGTTCTTGCTTCACCTGTGCACAGAGAATACTAGAAGTACCAGAGCTTTAATATCCCAAAGGTAACTCTTGACCAATGTTCTGCTCTTGAAGCATATCTGTGGAGAAATACTCCAGCTTTCCCATTTTTTTTTGAGAGATTTTCACTGTAGGGCGCGTGCGCTCGCCAGACAGAGAGAGACAGAGACAGAAAGCGAGAAATCACCCACCAGGGGGGATGGTCACGCCGCAATCCCTTCTCCTCCATTCTCCTCTTGGGATCTTGGGCACGTACGCACACGCGCCCGGCGTGAGTTTTAAGCCACCAGGTCCGGGACACGAACCGCGGTTGACTACATGGGAGTCCAGCGACATAGCCATTATGCTAACTGCTGGTTCCCCAGCTTTCCCATTTTTTGGTGAGAGAATTATGAGGTATATTCTCAGAAGGTTCTCAGAGAGTCCCAACATGAATTGAATGTTAGTTTCCCACAACAGCATCTTTCTCAAAATGCATATTAGCTTTTCTCCTGATAGATGAGGAGATTCACCATTCATATCCAGAGAATGTGATCAGAAGCTTTAGCTGTCAACTCCTTTAGGATCTACTTAGTCCAAGTGTTGCCTCCCTGAGGTCTCTCCCTTCCTGGGCAGCCTATATGTGGTGACGTGAGATGAGGGTACAATTGTGGCCCTTTTTGTCCCATGCCAGAAGATGCCAATGTGCAATACTTGCTCCAAAACTCCCTGAGAGATTGGCCAAGGCTTTGTCAGTCCTGCATCATGCTTTGATTGCCCAATTCTGCTGTTTCTTAACTCTTTTTACAGATGTTAATCCAAAAAAAAAAAAACTTGCACTCAAGTCTGCATAGCACCTGCTTCTAAAAAACCAATCCGTAGGGTCAGCATATGGTGTAATGGTTACATTACTGGACTCTCATATATTCGACTGCAGTTCGAGTCCTGTACCCAGCAGGCACATGCATGTGTGTGCCCAAAATTCTGAGAGGAGAATGGAGGAGAAGAGATTGCAGCATGGCCATCCAAGCCCTGGGTGTGTGTGTGTGTGTTTGCTTTGTCTCTGTCTCTCTGGCAAGTGCATGAGCCCTATAGAAGAAAAAAAAGATCTGTAAAATCTTTCCAGTCTTCCTCTCACCTTCTTCCTTTGTGCCAACTGGGATCATAAATAAACCTCCTATACTCAATTCCCCCTCTGTTTGGAGGGGACTCAAACTAGAACTAGTAGGAAAGAAGAGAGCCGTCCTTCCTCATTCCTAATTTTTCCCTCCATGTAGAGGCAACCCCAGTAGCTAAAACACTCATGGATTTTCTTTGCCCACTCACTCTTCTGCATGAATGCGAAAACTGGGCAGGCATAGCCCAGCTCGGGCCTCTCTCCTTTACGGAGCAAGGCTATACACAGGAGTCACATGTTCTTCCCTAGTCGTGAAGAGACCTCCCAGGACTTTTTCGAAATTAGAAGAATGTGAAGGTACTTTGTAGAACAGAGGCTGTAGGTTGTGCAGTGGTGGTGACTGGGACAGATCTGTGGGACAGATTGGTTGGGTTGGACCCACACAGAACTTTTAAGCCTTTAGTTTTTACAGAAAATCTGATTTTCTGTCTTTGAAAAAAATACTGCATGGCAGCAATCTAACAACAAGAAACAGCAGCTGCCCTTTTCTAGAGGGCATGTTTTCTCAGTTCCCTCCTGTCCTTATAAGTCCCCAGAGTCTCCCTTACTGAGATATCGTTGATTTACATTACCTGTGGAGCCCCTGTAGGTATCAGAGTTTGGGAACCCTAAAGGAGAACATAATGAAAGTGCTCTTATCTGTGAGGACAGTCAGACTCCAGCAGAGAAGTTCGGTGAGAAGACACTCACCACTCAAAATGTGGGCCAGGGCGAGGAGACGCAGGCGCACTACTGAAAACACTCCCAGAGCTTCCCAGAGCTGCAAGAAATTTGCACCATCATGACACTGCTTGACGAGTAGGTTTTAGTATTTATAAAGCTTCCACTTAGGGAAGCCACTAGTTCCTTCTGTTCCTCCCCCACAAGGATACTCTGCCCATAGCTCCTACTTGTTCCTTTGACCTTCTATGCTAACACTGGAGACATACCAGTAGTATCTTCCTCTCATGTCCTTCATCATCAGTAGAGGGAACTTTCAAGGTCAAGGCTAAAGGTATTCATATTGTTTAAGGGATGAGCAAAAAAATTAAAGACCTGCCTGTTTGTGGGCATAATTTCTGTTGACTCTCACTCTTTGACCAGTGAGCCTGAAAACTACCCAACTTGAGACGGTCTGGGCTAGATGACTGAGACATCAGCTCTCCCTAAGCACTACGGATGCGCAGTTTCTTCTCACTATCTGGACAGTTTTTCTTTGGATGGGCTTTTTCTTGCCTTAGTAGTGAGATGGTTACATTTTATTATTTGTTTTGAGTCTTAGAATAGTTCCTATTGGGCCAGCAAGTGGCATGGAGGCTAAGGTGGCTAGATCCCAAGTGGCTGACTCCATGGATTGAATCTCTGACCCGGAAGCTTGAAAATCACACTGAGCACGTATGCATACGTGCCCAAAATCCCAAGAGGAGAAAGAAGGGATTGCAGTGTGGTCGTTCCCCCTTTAGGGTGATAGTTCACTTCCCCCCCTCCCCTCTCTCTGGTGAGTACTTGTGCCCTATGGGAGAGCAGGGAGAGTGAAGAATTGGGCCTATTTTACCAGAGAATGCCAAACACTGGGCATCTAAGCTCCCCCAATACCAGAGATAAACACGTATCTCTTCTTAAAGGCAAGAAAAGCATGGAGAAATTAAATAATTTGCATCAGGTCACACACTAGGAAGAGGTGATGCTGGAAATTGAGCTCTCGCAATGTAAATTCAGAGCTCTGCTTCTATCCACTTCTGTGCATTACCACCTAGAGATCTGAGATGTGCTTAAGGAAAAATGTACTTGACTAGGCCTAAAGGAGGCCAAAAATACTATGCATAGTCCCCAACACCTTTGATATACAGAACTTTGGCTCAATCCACCTGCATAAGGTACGTCAGTCAGTCACTTTTGGGAGCGTCATGCAATACATGAAATTCTGCGACAAACGTCCTCTGCCAAGTACTCTTATATGATCCTATAAATTCTATTCCTGGATGTTTAGGTCCTCTGGACCAGTTCTACACAGGATACTTTCGTCTTATAGGAGAGCTGCTAAAGATCATTTCAGACAGAGGTGCTTGTCTCCGAAGACATGCTCAAGTACCATTGTTGTTTCTCAACTTCCTTCAGGGATGGGGTCTCTTCTGTGATACAAGAAGAGATTCAAAGGATTTCACTTCTGACACTAGGCATGTGGGTTTTTTCTCCCACATACCAAGAAATTCTCAGCGGACACTGACTCCCTTACCAAGGCAAAAGCCACCCAAGTCAGGCAGATTTGCCCTCACCCAGTGTCAGCAGGCAGCATCCAATATGCTGAGGGCCCCGCAGAACAAAAGCATAGAAGAAAAATGAACTGGCTCTCTCTAGTCTGAGCTGGGACATCTTTCTCCTGCCTTTGCACATTGGCACTCTAGCTTCTCCAGTCTTTAGACTCTGGGCTGCAGTGATTCTCAGGCCTTTGGTATGGACTGAGAGCTGCATCATAGGGTTCCTAGTTCTGAGGCCTTTGGACTTGGGCTGAGGCATGCTACTGCCTTCCCCGGCTCGCCACCTCATGGACAGCCTATCATGTGACTAATAATAAAGTTCCAGCTAACTCCATTCATGAAAAAGATAAAGATGAATTCAAATGAAGACTATAGAAGTCCCCTTGAATCAGACCAAAATGAGAACTTGGAACTGCTTCCTAAGTAAACTGCCTGCACTCAAGAAAAAGGAGTGGCTGAGTGGGCGTCTGTTGCCGCCTGCCGAGTGGCTCTACTAGGGCCTCCTGTCTGTGAAAACCGCTTCAGCCCTCATGGGGGCGCAAGTAGGGTTGTGCTGCTGTGATCCATTACCCTCTTCTAAAGATGCACCCTGACTTATCGCCACACTTGCACACTGAAGAATGCAACATCTTAACTTGTTTAAGGAGTGTCACAAAAATCACAATATTCTGAAATATTTTGGTCATTGCGACAATCTTGATCGGGAGATGAGAAAATGCTTGAAGAAGGAGTGCATGGTAAAGAGGACTAAGAGCAGGGAGCATGGCGATGCGATGCGAAAGAAACTCTTCAATCCTCCAGAAGAATCTGAAAAATTATATTTTCACTGGATGCCTTGACTGAGAGAAGACCTAGACTCGTGTTGATCACTGAAAGAATTCTGTGTTATTTGGTTTCTAGTCCTTTGAATGGAAAGTGACCCATGAGAAATCGAACCACAGAGAAATATGAAAACCCTGGATTCTGCCATGTTTCTCCCTTTTATTTATAGCTAGTTAACATTTTAGTAACTTCTCTCTCTCAATAAAATAATTTTAATCACAAAAAAAAAAAAGAAAAGAAAAAAGGAGTGAAACTCCAGTAAAAAGGAGGAAAAATGAGACAGGGAAAAAGGAAAACATGGGGAGCATTACTAAAGTCCTCACTCCAGCTTTCCACCTCTGAGGAAGGGTCTGTGGAGTTCTCCGACTCGCTAGCAACCATAACTCCCCAGCTTTTCTGGGATTCACATAGAAAGGATTGGCAACAGCCAAGCCTATCAAAAAGATGCACCGTGAGCCAGGAGGACACAATGCTGGCATGAAGTGAGACACATAACAACTACAAGTGTGGCTAAGGTCATAGGGGGCTGAAGGGATACAACATGGACATCTGGAGACTATTCTGGACAATCTGATCCAAATTCTACATGTCCAAAATGAGTCATCGCTTTGAGTTAAAGCTGTTCTGTTTAAATAAACCATAGTGGTGACACCGGGGGTGATGCCTCAGTCAGAATGTGAACTGCTCCAACAGTCTAAGGCAGCTAAAGGTCAAGTGCTTTAACCAGAAAATTGAGATGCAAGAGAGCAGGGTCTGTGTGGGTCTCACTCACCTGCTGCCCACCATGCTAGCTCAGTATTTTCTTGGAGCATAATCTCTTTAGTGAGGGAGGGGAGGTCAACAGAACCCTAGACCTGGTGCTTTGAAATGAGGTTTCCACAATTCCTCCAGTGATAAAGCGTGTCTTATCTGGCCTCCCTGGAATTGGTTCTCTTCTGAGACCTGTGCCTTTTGGTCCAACTCTTGTCTTTGCTCACTTTAGCCTTTCGGCATCTCCTCTCCTCTTGAGGCCCTATCTGCTAAACAGTCCCATTGGGTTACTTGGGTGACCTTGGCTGTTATCTTCCCAGGAACTCTTTGCTACATCTGTAGAACCCAGATATCCCTCTACAACTGCTTGAGTCAGACACCGTGGCTGTACTGTCCCTGAAAGCCTTCTTGGAAGCTGTCCAGTTGTGGCTCTATCTAAGCCAAGGTGCCATACAACTCATGGAGAGTCACTGTATGATGAGATACTGCCCTCTCCTGGCCAATGCACTGAGCTTGGTCCCCAAGGGTCCATCTTGTAAATCACTCATGCACTCTCCCTTTCCACACTGCCAGCTAGGATTAGAGATTCTCATGGCCACTCGAATCTTATAACTCACAGAAAAAGTTAGAGAATTAGCTGGTAGCACTGCTCTCATGGACCCATTTAAAGACCACACCTCCCTCAGAGTCTAAATCTGTTCCCTAAAGAGGATATTATTTTGCCTTCAACTTTAGCTAGTCAAATGAGTCATCTGAAAGTGGGCTTAAAAAGTATTGTCTTAGGGGTCAACATGTGGTATAGTGGTTAATGTGCTGACTCCCACATGGCTGACCATGGTTCGAATCCTGGACCTGGTGGCTTGAAAAATCACACTGGGTGTATATGTGTGTGTGTGTGTGTGTGTGTGTGTGCCCTAAAGTCCCTGGAGGAGAGTGGAGGGAAATGGATTGTGGTGTAATCATCCTCCCTGGGAGTGATTTCTCACTTTTCCTCTCTGTCTTTCTGGTGAGAAAAAGAAAAAGTGCTGTCTTAGGCTGGCCCGTAATCTAGTGGGAAAGGGAGCCTGATCCCACACGGCCAACTGCAGATCTTTTCTTTGGAGGTGTTTTTGTTGTTGTTGTTATAGGGTACATGCGCTCCCCAGAAAGACAGACAGGAAGTGAGAAATCACCCACCCAGAGGGGATGGCTATGCTGCAATCCCTTCTCCTCCATTCTTCTCTCAGGATCTTGGGCATGCATGCACACATGCCTGATGTAAGTTTAAGCCACTGGGTCCGGGACTCAAACCGCAGTCAACTATATGGGAGTCCAGCGACATAGCCATTACACCAACTGCTGGTCCTGGTTCTAATCCCAGCCCTGGTGGCCTGAAAAACATGTTAGGTAGGTATGTGTACATGCCCCAAATCCTAAAGGATGAAGAAATAGAGATTGAACTGTGGGGATGGGGAGAGGGGGGCTGTGGGAGGAGGGTTCTATCTCTGGTGAGCACATGCGTCCTCTGGGAATTAGGGGAAAAAAAGTCATCTGAATTTTCAATGCTTGCCTTCATGGGACATTTAGGCAACGATCTCTCCTAGCAACCAGAGTTAACTAAATTTCTGATGAATGACTCCATGTAAACAAAGAACTATCTTCTGTTTTGTTACTAATGCATTTAGTAGATGAACTCTAGCAGGTGTAAAGCCTACTCTCCCAGTGACACAGTCAATGTCTCTACCAAAGCTAAGAAGTAGACATCAAACATGTTAAGTATTCATTCTAGTTTAAGTTCTAATCTAGTGATTCTTTAGATAGTATTTACTCCCATTCCTCAATCCTAGACTGTAGTGATGCACAGGGTGCGTCATGGGTGAAGCTGATTCCTGCCTACATTTTCCAGGATCTATGGAATCACCAAGTCTACTCTAAAAATTCCCTCAGGATCACTAAAAAGAAAGGTCTTTATTCTTCTGGCCAGAAATACTCATAAGGCAAGCATGGTCACAGAAACTGAGACTAGGCCTTTAGAACTTCAATAAAGAACTTTTAGATGTAGATTTCTAGAAGTGGCTAAATAGAGCGTATTGTGGACTGAACTATGTTCCCACCCCTAAATTTATATTGAAGCCCTAACCCCAATGTGGTGGTATTTGGAGATAGGACCTTTAGAGGCGTAATTAACATTCAATGAGGTCATAAGAGTGTGGTCCTGGGGCCAGCAGGTGATGTGGTAGTTAAGTCATTGGACTGTCACATGGCTGACCACAGTTTAAGTTCCAGACCTGATGGCTTGCTTCTTCACTCTCCTCTGTCTCTCTGTGGTCAGACTGAATAAGAACATTTTTTAATTAAATAATTTTTTAAAAAGAATGTGATCCTAAGCCACTAGGGCTAACAATGCTAATAAGACACTAGAGATTTCAATGCCCCTCCATTGTTCATGCAAAGGGTCATGTAAAGACACAGCAAGAAGATGGCCATTTCAAGCCAGGAAGAAAGGCCTCTCCATGCTGGCACCTTGATCTCAGACTTGCAGCCTCAGAACCATGAGAAAATAAATTCTAGTTTAAGCCATCCAGTCTGTGTTATTTTGTTACAACAGCTAAAGCTGACTATAGTCTAAAAAGTCTAAATGTGTAGGAATTTGGCTTCAGGGTGTAACTGAGTATTCAATAGACTTGGGACATTTAAAACCTATAGCTTTAGGCCAACCAGTGGCATGTCGATTAAGGCAGATAGATCCCACAAGGTTTGACCCAGCAGCTTGAAAAACATGCCAGCGTATGCCCAATATCCCTAGAGGAGAATGGAGGAAAAGGGATTGCAGCATGGCCATCTCCCATGAGAGGTATTCTCTCATTCTCT
>NW_006159811.1:5920299-5953409 GCF_000334495.1 Tupaia belangeri chinensis
TTCCCTCTCTCTCTCTTTGTCTCTCTCTAGCAAATGCATTTTCCCTATGGCAAAATTCTTCTCTAAAAACTGAAAAAAAAAAAAAAACTTATAAACTTTGCTCATGTGATCCAAGCCTACTCCACACAAAAGAGATTCATCTGGATCAAAGCCCTTGGTTAAGTTGCTAATTACCATGATGTTAGATGTTAATGTTGCATCCTGGATTTTTTTTAAAGGTATTAAATCAACTTCAAACAAGGAATGGAACTCTTCTTCACACCCTTACTGGAGATTAATTTCAAATTATCTGCCACCTTTTTTCAAAAGACTAATTGAGAGAAGTGTATTTCTGAAGAACTGATGGGAGGTCATGGGGCACATCCAATTCTTGTTATTCCACATTCCACTCTTGGATTAAATGGGACCCTCATGTACTTGAACAGTATTTTCTTGGCTTCACACACAATTACATTTTCTAGGTTATGTTTTGGGGTTATGCCTTCAGCTTTTATCAAGGGATGTTATGAAAAGCCAGGCTAATTAAACCCATCATCTTCTTTGTTCCAAGAACATGGAAGATACTGCCCACTACATCCCTCAGCTCTTACTCCAGAAAGCTCAAAAGTTTACTGACGGGAACCAGCAGTTAGCGTAATGGCTATGTTGCTGGACTCCCACGTAGTCGACCGCGGTTCGTGTCCCAGACCCGGTGGCTTAAAACTCACGCCGGGCGCGTGTGCGTGCGTGCCCAAGATCCCGAGAGGAGAATGGAGGAGAAGGGATTGCGGCATGCCCATCCCCCCTGGGGGGTGATTTCTCGCTTTCTGTCTCTATGTCTCTCTCTGTCTGGCGAGTGCACGCGCCCTACAGTGAAAATCTCTCCAAAAAAAAGAAAAAAAAGAAAAAAAAAGTTTACTGACAAAGTTGCCTGCTAACATCCCTCGAGTAACAGGCATAATTGTTCCTCAACTGATAGAGTGTCCTATCTGGTACTTTGCCTCACAGGATCTTAGAGCCTTACATTTTTTAAAAGAGATTTTTTTCTATAGGGCATATGTGCTTGCTGGAGAGACAGAGATGGAAAGCAAGAAATCACCCCCAGGTGGGGTGATCCTCTCAGGATCTTGGGCATACATGCTCATGCACCCAGAATGAATTTTAAGTCAGTGGTCTAGGACTCAAACCATGGTCAACTACATAGGAGTCCAGTGATGTAACCATTACACCATCTGCTGGTCCCTTAGAGCCTTACTTAAAGGTTCAGGCTCCAGTGGAAAGGCATGGGGCACACAGCACTGATGGAGTTGGGGAGAGACTCCCAGATTCATGAGGTTGAACATCCTGCTTTCATTTGGCCAGAATAAGATCTCAGTCTATAGAATTTCTGAACTACATGGCTATCAAGTTTTTCTGGAATGAAGCTTTTCCAGCCAGCCTGTGAAATTACTGAACTTGAGGGTTCACAGGTTAATAGAGGAAGAGTCCTTCCTTGTAGCCATTAAGCTTCCTCCTTTAAAGGCTAACTTATTGGTCTGCTTCCCATAGGCTCTTTTTGACAAATAGAGTAAGGAAGGGGACATTGACTTCTGGCTATTTGCAAGGTACCTCCTCCTATGTGCTCTGGAATGACTGCTCCAGGTTTTTGTACTCCATATTCCTCACCCAACCATTGCAAGCTGCTCCTTCCATTATTGATCTGATGAGTTCATCACTGGCCTCTCTGACGGACATAGGCCTCTTTTTTATACTGACTCCATAGACATGCACCTCTCAGATTCAGGAAGGCAAGAGAGGTCCATAATATTGGTCTTGTCACTCTATAGCACAGCCAGAACTCAGATCTTGCCTGTTTAGTTTGGACACCCACCCTAAAGGCAGCTCAGGAAAGGGTATGCTATGGTTTGAATTTGTGTGTCCCTCCAAAATTTATGTTAGAACCTAGCACCAAATGTGATAGTATTAAGATATGGGGCTTTTTGGAGAGTGATAAAGCCATGAATGCTTCACCCTCATGAATGGAATTAGTGCTCTTATAAGAGGTTGAAAAAAGTGACCTAGTCCCTCCTGTCCTGCCATCTTTCTGCCCTGAGAGGACATGGGGCTGGTCATCTCCAGAAGACTCAGAAACAAGGTGCTATCTTGAAGGCAGAGATTGAGCCTTCACCAAATATGGAACCTGCCAGCCCCAGGCTCCAGGACGGGGAGAAATTTTTGTTGTGTCAAATTACCCAATCTGTTATATTTTGTTCTACAATGCCATCACTGTCACTAAAGAGATTGGATATTGCTTCTTGTTTTTTTGGTCTTCACATGGAGCTTACCCTCACCAGCAACACTATTTGAAAACACATCTCACGAGCCTTGACACAGATGCCTTTTCCCAGTCTCTACAAATTGAAATGTAGTCTTGTAGGATTGCAATGAGGTGGCCTTGCAGGGCTAGCAGGTTTACCCCGTGTAAACCCTCAAGTTTAGTAATTTCACAGGCTGGCTGGAAAAGCTTCATCTCAGATTATGTTGTATTTTCCCAAATCCAGGCCATTCCATATTGGCTATATTTAGATTTTTATCCTAGAAAAGAGTTATCAAGAAAATGGGTCAGAATTTTAAACAAAGCAAAATCACAAATATGAAAACATTCATATGTAAACCCAAGGTAACACGTTCTCCAGTAAGATATCATAGTATCACATATATCATAGTATCAAATACTATGATTTAGAAACTAATTGTACCAACGATTTTTTTATAAGTTTTAAATTATTTCCTTGACATAGTAAACAAAATTTATCACAAGCATGAAAGCTATCATCTCCTTAGTCTTTACTGCAGGGTCTATGTCCCCTGAGAGTAATTTTTTCCAAAATATCCCTTGTCTATACAATTTGATTAACGAGTTATTAAAAGCCTATGAATTTTGATTAAATTTATGGATTTTTCTATAGTAAGGTCTAACTTTAATATCTTCACATGAGCTATGTCCTTTGCAGGAATAACTGATGTAGTTTTTGGCAACCAGCCAAGAGATGAGTGGCCTATAAAAGCAGATACATATTTACAACTGGTCAGTTGTGGTATCACCATCATTTCAGATATTCTTTGTCATTTACAGCACTCTTTCTCATTTCATGCTTTGGCATACACTTCCCAAAAAATTAAGATTTTTTATAACGTATTCTCAGGACTTGATGATCAAATAAACAGTAATTACAAAATGCTTTTGACTCAGAGTTCACCCAAAAGAAGAATGTTGCTCAACAAACATTAATTCATCTGGAATCACTCTAATGTCTCAAATTAGAGTAATATAAATTATTGCACATAAAACTTGGAATATAATGTTTAATCAACATTTGTTAGTTCCTGGTTAAGTCCCAAGAAAGTCACTAGATTTAAAGACATGCCAGGTAATGATTAAAACCATCACTATCTAATACATTCCACGACCAGGTTAATTTGCCTTCAAAATCTGTGGGCATGGAATTGGAATTTCCCCAAAGCCAAAGTCAACAGTGGAGCCGACACCTTGTTCTTACTATCTAGGACAAATAATTCATGATCTTTCTCACACTGGACACTCCAAAAAAACAAGCAGGGCAGTAAAGTGGCCCCAAGATTCCGTAATGGCCTCCTCTGAGTTGCACCGAGTCTAAGGAGCTTCCATCCGACCTTATTTCCTTCTGCAGGAGACCAGACATGCATCTTAGTCTGACAGCCCTCTTAGCCTCACTTGGCTCCTTCTCCATTTTCTCTATGGGCATTTTCTCTAATTAGTTTCTTGCAAGTTTAATCCTGAATGTCTTGGTATCTGCTTCTCATGTGGTACCAGGAGTGTTCTGAGAAAAATGAGTTCATACAGGGGTTTAGGACTGACTCACACAATGCCTATGGGCAGAAAGGACCCTTCCCTGGTAGAGAATGCACAAGTAGAATCTGTCTCAAGATGCTGGCTGAGCTGATAACGATCTCACCAAAGGAATCCTGAAAAATACCCAGTGGAGGGGAATTCTGCAAGTGTAGTGGATTCAGGCTTTCGAAAAACACAGGAGACAGAGGCTTCAAAGACAACAGTGTTGACTATTTACCGGAAAGTTGTACTGATGCCCTGCAGAATAATGAGAGGCTGAGGGCTGTTAGCTAATGGATAACTGAATCATAGAGCTTCTGTGGTCACTTTCACAGAGGCTCCTACCCCCAGTAGTGGAAGAGCAGGCACACCTAAGCATCACTCTGCAAACTTAGAATCACCAAGCCCCAGAGACATTAGAGTGCTCAGTCAACATATTACATGAAGGCTTTCTGTGCAGATAGCAGGCCTGCAAGCATGGGGAATGTCCCTAAAACCCGCCAGACCTTCTGTAAGAAGTATGGCAAGCACCAACCTCATAAAGTGACATAGCACGAAAAGGGCAAGGATTCTCTGCCTGCTCAGGGAAAGTTGCATTATGACAGGAAGCAGAGTGGCTATGGTGGACAGACTAAGTCTATTTTCTGGAAAAAGGCAAGAACTACAAAGATTGTGCTGAGGCTTGAATGTGTTGAGCCTGACTGCAGATCTAAGAGAATGCTGGCTAGTAAGAGATGTGAGCATTTTGAACTGGTAGGAGATAAGAAGAGAAAGGGCCAAGTGATCCAGGTCTAAGCCTCCTCTTTTCTATTATGAAGACAATAAAACCTTGAGGTGAATGTTCACCTCATTTTATTACTTTATTTCTTCACAAATAGACCAACTGTAATCAATAAAATTCCCCTTTGGGGGAAATTTGGTTCATGATACAATTTGTTTTGGATTAAATCTGACTGGCTGAGCTCACATAAAAAAAAAAAATATTACATGAAGGTCAAGGCCTTGATGGGGAAACTCTGGGACCTTAAAATATATGATCTAGACATGTTTGGATGCCTTTGAAGATGTTAACTGTACCAGACCCTCTGAGTTTACAGAGGTGGCCCACCATCGCTAAGAGCTAGCACTCTCCTGGCACTGGAGGATGCTGCAGGGGTCTCTCCTCTGCAAGAAAATAGCTGCATTCCTCCTTAGAACTACCCTTACTCTCTTCCCTGGCATCTAAGCAGATAATTATTGTAGAGATTGTAATTATTATTCCTCAGCATCACACTGAGGCTAATAAGGAGGGGAATTCTATGTATGTGTTACAAGAATGAGATTGTAGGTGCCATCAGGAGTCAGAAGAGTACACTTGGGTTTGGATTTTGAGGGTGCCTAATAATCAAGAAGTAAAAGATAAGCTTGGAAAAGTCAAGAATTCATTGACTTGCAGCATTCTCTTGAGATGCTACGTTTAGTACAGTGGTGTAGACCTCAAAAGACAGTGTAAACTCACTACTGAGATGACAGAAGCCTGGGAAAGGGGACAGTCTACACCCAGAGAAGTGAAAAAGTGAGTTGTCCAGTCAAAGGATAGAGGAAAGAATAAGAAGCTAATAAAAGTAAGTATGCCAGAATTTTGTTACCACTGCATTAACCTAAAAGCTTTACTGAGGTGATGGACACGTGAGTTCTGTTTCTGTCCTCACTCTCACTTACATGTGTGCACCTTATAAAGGCCTCCAATTATCCACTTTTTGTCTAGTCAGATTGCCATGATGCTGTCTACAGAATGTACTCATTACACAGAATGTCCTCATGGCTCACATGTCTTCAAGCCAGATCACAACTCCCTAGCTGCGACTCTGATCTTGGTGCTGATTATAACAAGTGTGTCCATGCAGCTCCTACTGGTCATGCACTGCCACCTGGCCTCGGCTGCCCCAGAATCCAGTCATCTTCTTTGCCAACAATGGTCCCAGTCCTTAAGAGCATTTTCTGTTGTCAGCTCTGGCCTATGAGAGCAGCTACTACTGAACTTAATGACACCAATGTTCCTTCTCACCAGTACGTCACTCTGCTCTGGTCAGTGGTGTCTCCTTCACACTGTCCTGCAGAGCAGTTTAGGCCGACTGGATCTTCTAAAGATTAGCATCCTTTTTGTCTCCCATGCCATCATCTGGTCAGAAGGACTCTGGTGCTCCTATAGATCTGAGCTGATGAAAGGACCTGAGTGCAACAGGGATGAATGACCTGGAGGTGGAGGCTCCCTGCTTTGCTACTTGCTTGGGTCCTCTAGCCTGACTCATGCTTGATCCTAACAGTCCACCTAACAGTGAGTAATGCCGGGCCTACCCAATCTAACAATTTGTGGGTTCAGAGTTATCCCAACTTGCAAAGGCTAATTCTTGGTTGCATACTCACTTGGTATTGTACCATGTTCAGATGCTCCATCTGTAACAAGAACCAATAACGAGCCAGAGTGGGGTTTTAAACAGTATGGAATTCTCATCTGCAAATTATCTTGCTCTAAAACCCTAGCGGTATGCGTTGGAGTTCTCCACTGTGGCCTGTGCGAACTCCACATGGCATCTTTCACCTACAATGCCTTTATAACTTACTTGAGGTAGTCTTTCCTTCCTAATCAAGCCTAGTACAAGCCCTGATGTGTTAAGCTGTGATTAAAATCACATTATGGACCTAGTGTAGATCCCAGCATAGGGATGGGACTGGGCAGAAGGTTTGTACCAGCATGAAGGGGGAGTACCAATCCTTAATAGGGAAATGTGGATCAATTTGGCAGACTCATGGGTTCTTAGGGATTCTGGAAACTTAAATATGACTCCATTCTGTCCCATAGGTATGGCACACTTGCCTAGGTGAGGACTTAATCACATGAATAGCAGAGCTCCAAAGAAGGTTAAGTCCAGGGCCTGGTCTTCCATTGCCTCTTTCATCCAGGCACGGAGAAATGCTTAAAGGCTACTAAGAAGGCCTATGGCTTTCACATTAGCTTTGTTTTTTGAAAACTTTAACATTGAATCACTGTATATCATAACAGCTTATAAAATTCATTTCCCCAGCATTAATATACTGTATTAATCCAGTTAAAGGTTATCATACACATTATCAATAATTTCCTATTTTTGTGTCCTTTAAATAATGAAAAAAATGTAAAAAAATGAGGACAACACATTTAGATTTTAACTGCTGAGTAGACACTCATTTGTGTTACTTTTTCAAAGGCTCATTTGTGCTTACCAAGGGCCACCTAATGTCACTATGCTTATTGTTAGTGTTTCCCATATTTTTCATATGCCTGACACCATGCTAATGCTAGTTCATTCTTCCCAGTTCTCCACACTTGAACAGTTTCAGAATTTTAACATTTTAATAAGTTTAACAATTTAAACTTGTGCCGGGTGTTATCTATACTTTGTCTGCCATCAGCGATGGGACCTGTACTAGTTTCCCAGGGTTTCCACAACAAATTACCACAGACTGGGTGGCTTAAAACAACAGGAACATGTTTTCTACCATTATGAAAGCTAGAAGTCTGAAGTCAATGTATCAGCAGAGTCAAACTCCCTCTAAAGGCACTAAAATAGAATACTTTGCCTTTTCTAGCTTTTGGTAGCTCCAGGCATCCCTTGGCTTGTGATAACATCACTCCAATTTCTGGATATATTTTCACATTCTCTCTTCTTTGTCTATGTTCTCTTCTCATAGAGACCAGTCACTGAATTTAGGGCCCATTCCCATGCAGTATTCTCTTTATGTTTAACTAATTATATCTTCAAAGACCCTATTTCCAATTGAGATCACTTCCTGAAGTTCTGGGTAGACATGGATTTTGTGAGGCCATTATTCATCTCACACAAGGTCCTCATTGTCAGCTGGTTTGCAGAAGTCCAGCTTCTGAATCCTATTTTAGCGTTCACATCCTTGGATCATTCCTGACACTAACTTTCTGTGTCCTTCAAAAGCCACCTCTAAAATGGGCAATAGCATGCAGGAGGTTTATTAAATGTTGCCCTTAGAATAGCTAAGTGGAAGAGATGACTAGAAAACAGTATTTGACAAAGAAAGATCAGTTTCATAAGTTTTTTTCAAAAATTATTTTCATAAGTTATTGGATATGATTTTGTAGTATCTTGTTAAGAATCTTTGCATCTATACATCATGATCAGGTAGGCTTTATTCCAGGAATGCAAGGTTGGTTCAACATACACAAAACCATAAATGTAATATACTATATTAACAGGAAGATAAAAACCATATAATCATATCAATTGATGCAGAAAAAGCATTTGATAAGATACAACATCCCTTCATGATCAAAACTCTCATCAATATCATCAGCATATAAGGGTCATTTCTCAACACAATAAAAGCTATCTATGAAAAACCCATAGCGAACATCACCTTGAATGGAAAAAAAGCTGAAAACTTTTCCACTAAAAACGAGTACAAGACAAGGATGCCCACTTCCTCCACTCCTTTTCAATATAGTACTGGAAGTCCTCACCAACACAATCAGAAAAGAGGAAAAACAACAAAAGACATTCAAATAGGAAAAGAAGAGATGAAACTATTCGTAGATAACATGATTGTATATATAGAAGACTCAATAGTTTCCATGAAAAATTTCTGGAAGTAGTACATGAATACAGTAAAGTTGCAAGATACAAAAATCAACATATAGAAATCTATAGCATTTCTATATATGAACAACAAGCAGACTGAGATAGAACTGAAAAATGTTATCCATTTACCATAGCCACAAAAAGTATAAGATACCGGGAACCAGCAGTTAGCATAATGGCTATGTCGCTGGACTCCCACGTAGTCGACCGCGGTTCGCGTCCCGGACCCGGTGGCTTAAAACTCACGCCGGGCGCGTGTGCGTGCGTGCCCAAGATCCCGAGAGGAGAATGAAGGAGAAGGGATTGCGGCGTGACCATCCCCCCTGGGGGGTGATTTCTCGCTTTCTGTCTCTAATGTCTCTCTGTCTGGCGAGCGCACGCGCCCTATAGTGAAAATCTCTCCAAAAAAAAGAAAAAAAAGTATAAGATACTTAGGAATAAATCTAACCAAAGAAGTTAAAGACCTCCATAAGGAAAACTACAAGAAGCTAAAAAAAGAATTCAAAAATGACACAAAAGTGGAAGGACATCCCATGTTCCTGGATTGGAAGAATATAATCAAAATGGCAATTCTACCCAAATTACTCTACATATTTAATGCAATCCCAAAGTTCCAGACACATTCTTCACAGATCTAGAAAAGACAATCATAAAATTTGTCTGGAATCATAAAAGACCCTGTATTGCCAAAGCAATTCTGCACAAGAAGAGTAGAGTAGGTGGCATCTCACTCCCTGACCCAAAAATATACTACAAAGCTGTGGTAATCGAAACAGCATGGTACTGTCACAGAAACAGACAGGTGGACCAATGGAACAGCATAGAGTCCCTAGAAATAAACTCCCATACAGTCAACTGATTTTTGACAGGGGGTACCAGTCAATCCAGTGGGAAAAGGAAAACCTCTTCAGCAAATGGTGATGGAAAAACTGGATTTCCACCTGCAGAAAGATGAAACTGAACCCTTACCTCTCACCTTTGATCTACCTTGAGTTGATTTTTGTCAAAGATCTAAACCTAAGACCTCAAACTATAAAACTGCTCCTGGACAATATTGTCTGGGAGACACTGGGGTAGGAAAAGACTTCTTAAATAAGACACCCAAAGCACAGTTGATAATCCCCAAAATAGACTAGTGGGATTACATCAGACTAAGAAGGTTTTTGCGTGGTAGAAGACACAGTAATTAGTGTGAATTGACAGCCCTCAGGCAGGGAAAATATTTTTGTAAACTATGCATCAGATAAAGGGTTGATAAACAGAATACACAAAGAACTCAAGCAGCTGTTCCAAAAAAAGATGATCAACACTATCAAAAGATGGGAGAATGCATGGAAAAAAACCTCTCTCTAAGGATGACATTCAAATAACCAAAAGGCACATGAAAAAATAATCAACATCCATCATTGTGAGGGAAATGCAGATCAAAACAATGAGATACCACTTACCCCCAGTCAGAATGACTAAGATTTAAAATAAAAAAAGATAAGTGCTGGCAGGGGTGTGGTGAAAGGGGGAACTCTCTTATACTGCTGGTGGGAATGCAAATTAGTCTAGTCACTGTGGAGAACAATTTGGAAATACCTCAAAAATCTACAAATAGAACTACCATATGATCCAGCAACTCCACTCCTTGGTACCTACCCAAAGGACGGAAGAATTCTTAATCAGAAAAGTGCTTGCACATCAGTGTTTATTGTGGCACTATTCACAATTGCTCAGATATGGAACCAATCCAAATGCCCATGAACAGAATACTATTGAGCCATTAAAAAATTAAAAAAACAAAACAAAACAAAAAACCATCCTGGCTTTTGACAGAAAGTGGAAGAATATGGAAGATTTACTGTTGAGTGAAGCAAGCCAGGCTGTGAAGGAGAAACATTGTATGTCCCCACTCAATATATACTGAGTGCTCATACTCTGACTGAAACTGATTGACTAAAGGATATAGAAACACAGTAAATGGATGTGATACCAGATATAGTGTGTGTGAAAGAGTAGAGTCTGAGGAAGGACATTTAGAAGAAAAATAGAGAGGCAAAGCATTAACGGGACAAAGAAATGTGGTATTATCTGTTGAAGATAATTTTATAGTTTTATCAACTGGACTAGGGAGAAATGTTCACATGTTGAAATATTCACTTTGTAAGCTAAATAGCATAATTGAATGTATAAAAGAAAATGAAATGAGGGAACCAGCAGTTAGCGTAATGGCTATGTCGCTGGACTCCCACGTAGTCGACCGCGGTTTGTGTCCCGGACCCGGTGGCTTAAAAAACTCACGCCGGGCGCGTGTGCGTGCGTGCCCAAGATCCCGAGAGGAGAATGGAGGAGAAGGGATTGCGGCGTGACCATCCCCCCTGGGGGGTGATTTCTCGCTTTCTGTCTCTATGTCTCTCTGTCTGTCTGGCGAGCACACGCGCCCTACAGTGAAAATCTCTCCCAAAAAAAAAAAAAAAAGAAAAGAAAACGAAATGAAAAAATAATAATTTTAAAGAGAATTATTTTAACTTTGTTTTTAATTTGACCAGAGAGGAAGAGGGTGAGAGAGAAAGTGAGAAAGCAAGTCGCCAGGTCCAGGACTAGAACCATGGTTAGCCATGTGGGCTTCCAGCGCCTTTAACCACTACACCACCTGCTGGTCCCTAGAGTATCATAAGTTTTTAAAAAGACCTTAGCAGACCCCACCCAAATCTCTGAAAATGAGATGGCCCCTTACTTTTGCTCTGATTTGAGTCAAGGAGGCAGAGGCTTCAATGTGGTAGGATAAACAGTCATTGAATGTGAGCTGTTCTGGAAACCTCTTGGGCAGGTTTCCTCTCTTTAGGCAAAACATGAGCACTGATAGCTAAGTACTCTCAGCAGTGGAGAGGAAGTACTTCACTCTTGAAGTGACTGGGTGGCATAGGACACTATCCACCACACCTGTCATTGATTGAGACTGAAAGTTAACTTATTTTTATAAAACAAGGGTTTCAGAAAGACCATTGTTTTCCATCCTAGAAAGATAAATCACAGGAAAAATAAAGCATACAAGCCCTTGCAAAGAAAGGAATCTTAGTTGGATGAGATGACCAGGGGGAAGGTATGAAGCATTTAGTTTGAAAAGTGGAAGAAATACCCAAGTGGAGGGACTAGCAAATGGCATAATGGTTACGTCGCTAGACTCCCATGTAGCCAGCCACTGTTCAAGTCCTGGACCCAGCAGCCTAAAACTCATGGTAGGTGCATGTACGTGCATGTCCAAGATCTTGAGAGGAGATTGGAGAGAAGGGATTGTGTGTGGCCACCTACTAGAGAAGTGGGGGTGACTTCTTGCTTTCTGTCTCTCTGGTGAGTTTGCCCTATAGCAAAAATTTCTCTCAAAAAAAGGAAAAAGATACCCAAGTGGAAAGTCTTCCACCTGAAAACTGGAGGGATGTAGGTTACACTGTGGCCTGTAAGGTGAGTTGGAAAAAAATGGAGGTAGAAGCAGCTTAAGCTCTCCTCCCTCCCATCTGTCTATAGGAGACCATGTGCTCTCACTTACTCTACACCTCCATGTGTAAACTTTTCAGGGGCTGGATCTTGTTCAGGGTATCTGGCGATATGCACCTCTGCCTGTGCTCAATGGGTAAATTTAATTTAGGGTGTAGGATTTATAAATATTTTTGACTAAATTACATGTCTCCCAACTTCTTTATCAGCTAAAAAAGGAGGTCTTTTGGTCTCCCTTTTGCCAACTCCTAAGTCTACATCCCAATTTGTTATGAAATCAGGTTAAAAGTTTCTTCAGAGGCCCAACCTTTCAACTCCAACATAGGTAGAGTATTAGTGAATCTAAACACTTACTATTGCAATATTTTGGAATGTGGGAAGTGAAACGAAAAGTGGCATCTTAGTCCAACATTGACAGTGCCGTATCCACTCAGTTTAAGCACACGTAGAGTTTACTCCACTCGTCAAAACGGGAAGGGACTTAAAAGGGTGTCAAACAGTTGGTAGAACTGACAGAAGACAGACTCTAGAGAAAGCATCCAGATCCACATCACAACAGAACCGAGTTGCCAAAGAAGCTGCTTATAATCAGAAAGTGGTAATCAGACGTTGCCTGCTGATTTGTTGCAGTCAACCTGCTTCTGCCATAATCAACGCCAGTAAAATTGATTTTCATAGGTATCAAGAATACACAGGGCACCTAAATTACCCACGACTAAGCTTGTCAGCAAAAGGAAGAAATCTAGCAAGAGCTTAGCAATTTGATCACATTGAAATACACTTCTGAAGGGCTAATCCCCTACACAAGGAGCTGCTACATTAACCTCAAGTCTTTTCTGTCACCCACTCTGACATCTGAATTTTATTGAGAGGAAAGACACTACAAGATGAAAATTTTGAAGCAGCTTAGAAATTTGGACTTTGATAATTACTAAACTGGACTTCTATCTTCAGTGTCATGACTAAATGTATTAGTCTATACTTCCTATTTTTCTTTGTATTTTTCCCAGTCTTCTTTTCCTATGAGCTTGTTCATTCTCTCTCCTCCCAGAGGAGACATGAAGTACAAAGAGCTCCTGTAAAGTAATAAGAGAAATACCCATAACCTGGGGCAGGCAGGTGGTATGGTGGTTAAGGGAGCTGGACTCTCACATGGTCAACTATGGTTTGAGTCCCGGACCTGGTGGTTTGCTTTCCCACTTTCCCTCTTTCACTCTGTCCCCCTCTCTAGTCAAATTAAAAATAAAGTGAAATAAAATAATTCTTTTAAAAAAAATGGCCCAATAGAAAAAGTCAGCAAAGTATGGGCTGGGAATATTTCAATAGAAAAACCCAAGTATATGAATAGACAATTTACAAAAAATGTGGCTCTTAAACAAATGAAAAGATGATCAAACTCACTTATAAGGTAGGGTCCAATTAAGACTATACTGAGCTTTTCTCCATTTTCCTGGAGTGGAGACAAAATGGTGGCAGCAGCTGGGATGGCATAGAGCCAAGAGGTGCCCAGCATGGTCAACAGATTGGTTGCACACAGTTGAAGGAATAATGTAAACTAGAGAAAGGATTTACAAATGTGGAAGAGGGAAGGCTAGAAAGAACCCTGAGGTGTGAGACTGAAATGGAAGGTACGAGCATAAAGTCAGTTTTGAGGTCAACAGATGGCCTACCAGTTATGTTGCTGGATTCCTACATGGCTGACCATGGTTCGAGTCCCAGACTCTGTGGCTTGAAAATCATGCTGAGTGATTGTATGCATAAGCCCAAGATCTTGAGAGGAAAATGGAAAAGAAGAGATTGTGGTGTGGCAATCCCCCGAGGGGTGATTTCTCACTTTCCCTCTTACTCTCTCTCTCTGGCAAGCACGTGTGCCTTAAGGAAGAAAATCTCTTCAAAAAAGTCAGTTTCGGGACCAGCAATTGGTGTAATGGCTATGTCACTGGACTCCCATGTAGTTAGCCACGGTTCAAGTCCCACCCGGTGACTTAAACGCACACTGGGCATGTGTGCATGTGTGCCCAAGATCCCGAGAGGAGAATGGAGGAGAAGGGACTACAGCATGGCCATCTCCCCTGGGGGGTGATTTCTCGCTTTCTGCCTCTGTCTTTCTAGCAAGCACACACGCCCTATAGCAAAAACCTCTCCAAAAAAATTTAAAAGTTTCATAGTATCGGGAACCAGCAGTTAGCATAATGGCTATGTCGCTGGACTCCCACATAGTCGACTGTGGTTCGCGTCCCGGACCCGGTGGCTTAAAACTCACACTGGGCGCATGTGCATGCGTGCCCAAGATCCTGAAAGGAGAATGGAGGAGAAGGGATTGCGGCGTGACCATCGCCCCTGGGGGATGATTTCTCGCTTTCTGTCTCTATGTCTCTGTCTGGCGAGCGCACGCACCCTATAGCAAAAACCTCTCAAAAAAAAAAAAGTTTCATAATATCAGGAAGTAGATACAGGAGTGTGTGTGCATGTACATATTTCCTAATTCTATTTCTTACAATAACTTAAAAAATAAAGACATCCTGGGTAACAATGAGTATAACTAAACATCAGATCTTTGTTTCTAAATACCTTCACTAAAAAGAGGCTTAGCCAACTATGATTCATAGGCCAAATCCAGCCCGCCTGATTTCATAAAGTTTTATTAAAACACAGACAAGACCATTCATTTACATATTATCTGTGACTGCTTTTACACTATGACAGCAGAGTTAAATAGTCCTACCAGAACCCCATGATGCTCAATGCCAAAAATATTTACTATCAGGCCCTTTCCAGAAAAAGTTTGCTAAGCTCTGACGGAAGAAGTCAGTGCTCCTTGGAGAAATGGCTGATTGCAGAGCTAGGTCAGGGAAAGTACGAGAAGAGCCAGAAAGTAAGAAAATGTTTAAAAGACATAGATCCAGTTTTAAGGGGTTCCGGTCATCCCAAACTGGGATGGCTTAAGGACAATCTGAGCATCAAGATAAAGGATAGTAATATATAAGCTATTAAATAAAAATGTGAATGTACAGTGACAAACATGAGCAAGAAGGAAACACTGTTCCTTATAATTGAATGTCAAATAATAAATGGAGAAAGAACAATGGGGGGAAAACCCATTTGGCCACCACTGCAGGATGATTAGTTCAAGTGGGAGTCATCGATAGATGCCGAGGCTGGCGGGTGCAAGTGTGAGACTAGGGTACTGTCCTGTTTCTCACCAGAGATTTCCCCACAAAGTACTTCTCAACCACAAAAGGAGAAACGGCCCGTTTATCTGTAAAGTCAGCAGACATGAACTTGAGCAGGCAGTTAAGGTTTGTACCAACAGTGGTGGCATGGTCGATGTCATACACATCCTGATGTGACCCACTGAGGAGCAAATGGCACCATTTGTGGATGGCGGAGGAGTTCTGTGGGTGTTAATATTCTGGCTTAGATGGTTGCATCACCGCTTTGTAAGTCAGGAAAAGTCCTTGCTTTCCAGAAATACAATCATACTATTTAGAAATGAAGGGGAGTAACTTTTCTAAGTTTTGCCATAGGACATTTGTACTCACTGGAAAAGAGAAATAGAGAAATCACCCCCCAGGGGGGATGGCCCTTATCCTCTATTCTCCTCTCAGGATTTTGGGCTTGCACGTACACATGTTCAGTGTGATTTTCAGGCCACCAGGTCTAGAACTCAAACCAGAGTTGGCATGTTGGATCCAGCACTCTAAACTCTGAACCACCTCCTGGTCCATTAGCAACTTAATTTTAAAGTGATTCAAAAGATGAATAAAAACAATGGATATTTGTAAAAAGAGGGTGACAGAAAATACGTTAAATTGTCAATAACTGAAGAATCTGGGTGAAAGATACGGTAGGTCTTTACTGCTCCTATAACTTTTCTGTAAGTTTAAAATTTCAAAGTAGTTTTTTAATTCACTGAAGTACCTTTTTAAAAAACATGTTTATAGGGACCAGCAGATGATGTAACGCTTATGTCGCTGGACTCCCACATAGTTAACCGGGGTTTGAGTCCTTGACTCAGTGGCTTAGACCTGTCGCCAGGCGCATGTGCCCAAAGACCCTTAGAGGAGAATGGAGATTTCTCGCTTTCTGTCTTTGTCTCTCTCTCTCTGGTGAGTACATGCACCCTGTAGCAAAAATCTCTCTAAAAAGTTTTATAATGTAAAATGGTTTTATCATTGTCATTTTGGTAAGGGTGAAGAAAATAAGTAATCACATGGCTTCTAAGTAGGAATACACACATTCTTTGACATAATAATTCTATTTTCAAGAATTGATGCTACAAATACATACATCTATGAATACAGAATAACCTCCAAGTTAGGTGAAAGGAAAATAATCAAGGGGCAGAATTATGTGAAATATGCAATCATTTGTATAGACAAGAACCATGCTTCTGTACATATTTATAAAAGCATGTAAAAGCTGTGTGAAAGGGTGGGCAAAAGACTTTGTCCATTTTAAGAATGAAAATCATGTGGATGCATGAGAGGTAGAGAATTGAGGTTATTTTCTACAATGAATGAATCTCAGATTCCACCTCTTGATGGAGCTACAATTTTTCTATTCCTTACCTCTGGACTTAGACCAGCTGAACAGAGAACTGACAACATGGTTGTTCTGAGCCTAGATATTAGACATCTGAAATGGCCATAATTGTAACCAGACAATTTACCTAGAAGATGAGATTCATAGAACAGAGCCAGTGACAGAGTCGAGACCAAGCTTAATTAGCCAACATCCAGCCAACCAGAGTACAACCCAGCCAAGACCAGAAGAACTGCATGGAAGAACCACTAAGTGGACTTAGGATCTTACAAGCATTAAAAAATGGTTCTCCTAAGCCACTAAGTATATGGGTGTCTTCATGTAGCAGTAGTTGACAACAGAACCTCTTCTCATTGGGTCCTGTATGGGTGTTACTAGGCACCAGAGCCTGCCTCTGCAACAAACCTAGAAGTCCAAAAGTGTACTCAAACTTTCCTTTGTCCTCTTGGGAACCTGGTAACAGCATATGACCTAGGATCATTCAACCAAATGCTTGCATGTGGGACTGCCTTTGAGTGCTGTATCTACTCATAAAAGTATCGAAATTCTCCCGTGTCCCTGTCGCTTGGCATTGCTTCAGATTCACTGGGGGCAGCATCGCCAGCTACATGAAGTACTAGCACTAATGCCTTCAGCTGATCTGTGGGGAAGAGTTGTCAGCTCTGCTACTGCTTCTACATATTGTGAGCCCCATTCCCCTGCTCCTGATAATTCTGTGAGCTGCCCAGTATTCTCTCATTTTTGTCTGTTGCACAGGCCAGTGACTCATTTTTTAAAGTTGAATGTCCTTCATTTAGAAATTCTGAAATTGATTAGCCAGAGGTCTGTTGGTTTGGACAGTCCAAACTGACACACTGGTAAAGTTACAGGGAAAGAAGGTGGGGGAGAATTTCAATAATAGGGATAGTATAAATGCCTTTGAAACACTAGCTCTGCATATGTCAACTACTATGACATTAGTACTATCAGATAGGATCACTTAGTATGTACCTTTGTAGTGAACATGAATGGCATGGGAACTCAAGTTTTATCACTCTTCTTTGTTCGGAATGACCAGATTAAAGCTGAATTCTCTAAATCCATAACTTTCTCTGAATCCATAACTTTCTCAGATTTGTATTTTATCAGTTTTTACTGCTCTCACTGTCCTATAAAGAACTTTAAACCATGAATACTAGCAGTATGCCTAAATGCCTCCCATTGCCCCTGAAAGAGCAATGTACATTTGGATCTCAAATAACTCAGGATATCTTGAATCAGAAAAGAAATTGGGTCACTACCAACTTTCCCATCTCTTGGCTGCCAGTTGTCTTCCAATTAATTTGAGGCTCAACAGAACGAGGACCCTGGATAAGTTCCAGCTGGCATATGTTCAATCTTTAAATCTCTCCAATCTATCATGGCTCATTCCATAGTGGAGGTCCTCATCTCTCATCTAGGCTATTACAGTAACTTAAGACAAAACTAGAGGCAAAGAGACCAAGTCTGTAACAGAAGATAGTCCTTCTGTGAGATGATCCTGATTTTTCCCGCTGCAACTTCTGCCACTCCCAGGTTACGGAAGAAAATTTGCTTGATCATAACAATTATTTTCAGAATGCTGAGCACTTGCGTATGCTGTTCCCTGTGATTAGAATGTCCTCTCAGGACCAACAGATGGCATAATGGTTATGTTGCTGGACTCTCACGTAGTTGACTACAATCCAAGTCCCATCCTATGACTAAAAACTCATGTGGGCACATGTGCCCAAGATCCCAAGAGGAGAGCTAAAAAGGGATTGCAGCATGGCCATCCTCACTTTGTCTCTGTCTCTCTGGCAAGCACACAAGCCCTATAACAAAACTCTTTTAAAAAAAAAAAGTTCCCTGCCTAGGTAACATCTACTCATCCTTCAAGTCTCAGCTCAAGCATCATTCACTATGTGAATCTCCAGTGAAGTTGACCATTTACCGTCTCTTGCAGGCCTGCTACCTATTTAACCCTGTCTCTATTACAGAGTTTTGGCAGGCTGTTAGCCTAGAGTACTCAAATTATATCAACAGTCAACTTTAGAGGAATAACCAAAAACAAAAACCCTGCAGTCCCAAAAGCTTCATTTTCTACTCTGTTGTAGATGTTCGTCTCCAAGAGATATATCCTGACACTTAACCATACTTAGAAAAAGAGCGACAGAATGAAAACGTTTACCAATTACTGTCCAGGCTTTCAAACATTACTCAAGAAATCTATCAATCACAGTAATAAAGAGCTCTTTCTTCCTTGTTAGCTATGTTAGCAGAACAGCAGCTGACCATATCATGGAAATTTATGGTCACTGCTGTCAGTTATGGTGTGGATCTGGCCTTAGATCAATTTCTCGCCCTCTGGATCTCAGTTCCTTGAACTAGAAGGATTGGATTGCACTGCTAGGAATTTTTCTTATGGAAATATTATACAAGAACATATGTATAAGCCTTTTCACTGGAATTGTTATAAGAGCTAAAAGTTGGACAAGTCCTGGACCTGGTGGCTTAAAACTCAGGCCGGGAGCATGTGCATTCATAGTCAAAATTCCAAGAGGGGAATAGAAGGGATTGCCACATGGCTATGTGGCTTTCATACTGTTAAAATCCACTAGTCTACTTTGAATGGATTTCTGACCCATAACCAATGTTTTCATACATTGATCTTTTAAAAATTGGTTCATTGAATTGTGCAAATCTTTCAACTGTTAAGTATCTCATACCACCATTCTCATTAGAAAAGTTAAGTTTTCAAGCTCATGGTGGCAGACATGAGTTTTCCAAAATTCTACGTTTTGCTTGAATATTTAAACTTTTATTAGTGCCAACAAATGCTGTCAGTTATTTATCTGGATGTGACTGTCATTTTCTTCATTGTCAAGAAAATGTTTGCCAAATACCCAAAGCTGAATAACTATAATGTGAGCTGAACTTCTTTATTCATGGAATACCATTTACTGCTTGGAAGAATTACTACACAAATTTGCCTTGAGGCAGCCACCACATTCCTAGAAGAAAAAGAGCTCTATGCATGCTTCCCATTTCATCAATGGAATATTAAAGACATGTATTTCAGAGTCAAGGTTTAACACTTCTTTTCTACTTCATGAAGGACACTCCTGTGTGATACTTTTTCCTGAAAAGTAAAAAGAACAGAGGCGAAGAGAGCAACGACTACTAGCATACTTCGGTGTTACTATCTTGATTCATACTAAATTGTACTGATGCTCTGTAGAAGAAACTAAGGATTGTAGACAACTAATTAAAGATTGTGATGGGTCTAGCAGATGCCATAACAGTTACATCGCTGGACTCCCACACAGTCGACCACAGTTTGAGTCCCAGCTTAAAACTCATGCCAGGTGCTCGTGTGTGTGCGCGCGCACACCCAAAATCCCAAGAGGAGAAAGAAGAAGGGATTGCAGTGTGGCCATCCTCCCTGGTGGGGGGGGTGGGGCTAGTGATTTCTCACTATCTCTGTCTCTCTGCTGAGCATATGCACCCTATGGCAAAAATCTCAAAAAATAAATAAATAAAAGATTGTGACAATAGAGAAAGGGCAGTCTCTTAAATGGTGTTTAGCATGTTCTCTCTCTCATGTGAAAAATGGTCTCCTAAAAGTAGAAGGATTAAGAATGACTTCTAGAGGTTAAAAAGGAGAATGGGTGGATAGAGGGTATGTATTAAAGGAAATACAGATAGGAGGAATGATGCCTAGTGTTATAAAATACAGTGGAAGTATATAGATAGCAAAAACTTGCTGTATATCGCAAAGTAAGAGGACAGATTTAACTGTTACCAATACAAGTACTGACAAACAGTTGAGATGATGGATATGCCAATTATACTGAAAGAATCATTCCACATTGTATTCTGGTACCATAAAATCGTATTTTTCCAGGGCCAGCAGGTAGCGTGGTGGTTAAGGTGCCCAATTCCCACATGGCTGACTAAGGCTCATGTGCCAGACCTAGTAGCTTGAAAAATCATTCTGTGTGTTTGTTGCCAGGATCCTGAGAGGAGAATGGAGAAGGGATTGTGGCATGGCCATCCTCCCAGGGTGATTTCTCACTTTCCCTCTTTGTCTCTTTCTGTCTCTCAGGTGAACACAGTGCCCTGTGGCAAAAACCTTTTTAAAAAAAATCATATTGTACCTCACAAATATGTGTAATTATGTTAATGAAAGTTTTTAAATATAAAAATGTTTGAAAAACTTGATATCCACATGTAAGAAAATAAAATTGGATCCTTATACCATACACAGAAATCAACTAAAAATAGATTCAAGACTTAAATAGAAGACTTGAGCATCAGCAGTGCAGGCAGTAGAGCACTGCTCCATAATGCTGGGAGCCACGCGGAAGGCAGGAGTTTGGACCCTAGGTTGACCTAGGCACATTGAACATGCACTATGAGTGATCCTGGATAGCTGGAAGGTTGATCCAGAACCTGTAAGAAGGTGCTTCTCTTGGACCAGGAGATGGTGTAATGGTTATATCACTGGACTCCCACATAGTTCACCATGGTTTCAGCCCCAGACCTAGAGGCTTAAAACTCACACTGGATGCACGCATGTGTGTGTGAGCAAAATCCTGAGAGGAGAATGGAGAAG
This sequence comes from Tupaia belangeri chinensis, assembly GCF_000334495.1. Taxonomy (NCBI): domain Eukaryota; kingdom Metazoa; phylum Chordata; class Mammalia; order Scandentia; family Tupaiidae; genus Tupaia; species Tupaia belangeri. The sequence continues at coordinate 5,941,397 of NW_006159811.1, forward strand.
AGATTGTGATATGGCCATCCCCCTGGTGGGTGGTTTCTCAGTCTGGTGAACTCAAGCACTCTATCGAAAATGTCTAAAAAAAAAAAAAAAAGGTACTTATCTCCCGCTCTCAAAACATAATAAACTTAAAAAAACTTAAATGCAAGACCTGAAATTGCAGGCCTTGCCAGAACTGCAGTCCTATTCTTTAGTCTTTTCAACTGACAATCAGACCCAATGGGTTATTTAAAATATCCCATACTTAAAGCTAACTGATTATGGACTTGAATCACTCCTATAATCCTTACAAAAGAACACCTATATTAATGTGTATTTGAGGACTGGCTAAGTTGACACATCAAAAGACCATCATAGCCTACCCCTCAGCCACTTGGCACCCATACAGATTACATTGAAACATAATCTAGTAAACAGTTCTGTCTAACATGACACTACTATCCTGTGCACAACGGAACACACACTAACCCTTTCTTCATAAAGGAGGTTATAAAATCCTTGGGCAAAATTTAATCTTCAATATCTTAGAACTTCAATACTGTCAATGTAAAGTGAATTTTTTTAAAAAAAAAGATTTAATTCCATTTGTTATTGGTGTTTTGGTTTTTGTTTGGTTTGGTTTTGTTTTGTTTTTTTCCAGTTTGCCCAGACAGAAACAGAGAAAGGGAAAACCAGAAAGGAAGCTGCCAGGTCAGGACTTGAACCATGGTCAGCCATGTGAGAACCCGGCACCCTTAACCACCACACCACCTGCTGACCCCAGTGAACTACTATTAATGCATTTTATGTCAGTAAAATGGAATAGAAGATAAAATGTTTTGTTAATTTATATGTACACAGTCATAGAATATTCATAACTTTTTTGTTTCTACTACTGGTCACACAGTCATAACTGATATTTTTAACTAACTTCTAATATCCATTCCATGTTCCTTCTGACTTCAGTAGGCACTTCAGCTGGTAAGCGTTCTTTGCTTCAAGGGATGACTCAAACTTTCATTTGAAAGGGTCTAGGCCATAAACAATCCTCTTTGAACAGAGTTGTTATAGTCTGTTGACTTCATTCACAGGACATAATAATATTAAGAGACATTAAGAGATATCCAATATTTCAGACATACTAATCCTTACTTCCATTATATAGTAGCTATACAGTTTCCCCATGGTAGTCAGAATAATTACTTCAACTAAATTAGAAAGTCACTTCTTTTCTTGTTGATTCAGAAGTACGGGGAGCTTGAAGTAGCAGAATGACAGTCTCAGCTACCAGTTCAATGGATTAATTGGCCTGGTAGAATCATTCCTCCCTTAGGCTCTGTTGTCTAGAGGTTTTAGTTCCAAAGTTCATTGGGATGAGAAACAAAATTTAGTAGTGGGATGATTCCTGGGTCTATGAAGTCTGGCTATGGTAGACAGATACACTAGACACCTATTTAAAGCACATAAAGAATACTAAAAGATCTCGCCCTTGTTCTGACGGTATTTCCAACAGCTGATACCGTAAGGACTCTTCAAAAGGGCACCACCTCATTGTCTCAAGTTTCCTAATCATTCCTTCCACATCTGACCATTTGGCCAAACCACTAATCACAGCTAATTGTTACCTCAGGCAATTTCTCCTTGCAGGCAAATGAACAACCAGGTTCACTGTGCAAAGTTCTGCCTACTGAAAGGGCTTTCTTTCACCACTGTCCTTTGAGGATGTTCTATAAAAATAGTGTGGCAGTTGTACACTTTTGGTGCCTGCATGTCATGGAGAGCCATCTGCCTGAATTGTCTCTTCCTCAATTAATTATCTGAGGATAAGAAAACCCCCAAGCCTATGAGTGTAAACTCAGTAATGCAGTGGGAATGGGGGCCATGGACATTAGGACCCATTCCTCATGCAAGTTACCTGTGCATTCAAGGTCTGCTCAAGCTCAATCTCATATATATGACTTCCATCTGATAATGGAGTTCTACTATGCATACCCAGCTTTATGACTTGGTGGGTCAGATAATGCCCAATTCATGGTGGACATCTAGAGTCACATAATTTTGTGACACATGGTTATTAAGTTTTCTCTACAGAGAGGAACAATGGGGCATTTATATAGATATAAAAGGGAATTTGTTGGGAGAATTTGCTCATGTGATTATGGTGGCTGGAAAGTCCCACAACAGGCCATCTACAAGCTGGAAATCTGGGATGCTGATAGCACAGTTGAATCCAAATCCAAAGGCCTCAGAAGCAGAAAAGACAATAGTGCTTCTCAGTCTGAGGCCAAAAGCCTGAGGACCCAGGGGTTACCTGGTTTAAGTCCTAAAGTTCAAAGGCAGGTGGATCTTTCTGATGTCAAAGGCAACAGAAGAAACCTTCCTCTCCAAGAGAGGCAAATAGGCCTTCTGTATTTGTCCCGGACTCCAGCCAACTGGATGGTACCCACCCACACTGAGGGCAGATCTTCCCTACCTAGGCAGATCTTCCCTACCTAGTCGGTTCAGACTCACATGTTAATCTCTTCTGGAAACATGTTACAAATACACCCAGAATAAAGCTTGACTAGGTTTCTAGATATTTCTTGACTCAATCAGGTTAACAGCAAAAATTTACCATCCTACACGGTTAAGTGCTCAGTCTCTTAAGGCCTAGAAGAAGTCCAAAGCTGTTTTTTCAAAGAACAATGAATTATCTACCAGAGGCTGATAGGTCTTACATTAAACTCCTCGGGGTCATTGCTGTAATTCACTTTTGGGGACCTGCCAACAGCTCCAATCAACTTCTTTATCTGCCACTGACACTTTATGGATTGGATGAGTCATATGGCCAGTGGCAGCACGACTTGCATGGGAGCCTATAATTGTTGCAGAGCAATCTCTTGTTCTGGGCCCCACTCAAAACTAGTGGCTTTTTCAGTAGCATCCCCAATGTGAAATTCGTTACAGCTAAAATTTAAAAAGGCCCAGTAGGCATGGTGCTTCTTTTTGGTGGTAAGAGACCACTTGCTACAAACTTCTTTCATCTTAGAAGACACAGTCCCAACATAACCCACTCCATGGAGGCCTTTAAAAATGTTATCTCCATAAAAGCCTTTTGAAATTTTGTGGTCTTTATTCCCACCCTCTGACATGCAAATGCCTTACCAAATGTCTGGAGTAGTTACTACTTCCTGATCACCAGGCCTAGTAAGCACATCACTGGCATAAATCAGCCTGATGCCTCTAGAAGAGGAACAACTTAGTCCAGGGGAATCTTGATCATGGCATAAGGCTAAAATGTTGATATGCTAAGGTATAATAGTGAAAGTATATTGCTAGCCATACCAGCTGAAAGCAAGCTGCTTCTGATATCTTTTATTAACAAGGACAGAGTAAAATGCATTTTCCACATCAATAGCTACCTACCATGTACCAGAGAATGTGCTAATACACTCAATGAAATCACATTCGCAACAGTGCTATGGTTTGAATGAATTCCCCAGAAATTCAAAGGTTGAAATTTGGTGAGCCATTGTAATGGTATTAAAAGAATATAAACTTCATTGTACTATGGTGTTGAAAGGGGAGGCCTATTGGGAGGTTATTGGGATTGGATGAGGCCATCAGTGTAGGGGCCATCAGTGTAGGCCTGATGACTGGCCCTGGTAGCTTTGTAAAAGCAGAACCTGAACACACATGCGCTGTCACACTGTGATGTCCTGCACCACCTTGGGACTCTGCAGTTACAGCTGCCACCCTATGTACTGCTCTAGAACATGCAAGCAGCACCCATGAGGCACTCATTCTGTAGACACTATGGGATTCAAGATGGAGGTATGGAGGCCTCCACTTTGAATTCAAAGAATTTCTGACAACCTGGAGCAGGCAGAGACTTGTCAAAAGGTGGGGCCACTGCAGAGAGCCACCACATGATTCATGTAGAAATGCGAAGTTGGGTTTGAAACCAATTACCCACATGGAAATGCCTCATGGAGATGTAGAGGTAGGGCCACCCCGAAGACCTCAGAACCATGAATCTATGGACTTTCAATGCCAGCCTCAGGGAACTGCAGGCATAAGACTCCAAGCAGAAAAAGTGTGGATTGAACCACAGGGGCAAGGCTGTTCAATGTCTTGAGGACCCAAGTCCCCCATAAGTGCATCTAAGAGGTGGCACACAGAGTGAAAGATTGAGGTTTTTTCAGATTTATTCTCATGCAAGAGAGCAGCACTCCTAACAAAGTCTTCATGCCACAATCCACTCCCAGTCTTAGCTGGCTTGGGTCACAGGCATGTGTGTACCACAGTCATGCTCAGGAAGTCCTAAACATGAGCCCAAGGCTTTCCCATATGGGTCCATTTGTATTATTGCTATACTACTGCTGGCTCTTAAGCTTTAAGATCTAATGTTTACCAACTTGGGCTTCAGATTTGCCTCTAGTCTATTACTGTTTTCTTCTGGAATGAGAATGTCTACTTCATGCATCTCTCATCATTGTATTTTAGAAACATGCTATTTAACTTCACAGGCTCACAGCTGGACTTCGACTTCTGAGTTGGTGTTGAAACAAATGTCTGAGTTTGAAACAAGTTAAGATTTTTGAGACAATAAGGATGACTTTCTATGTGAAGAGGACAAATTTTGGAGACCAGGGGAAGAACGCTGTGGTTGAATGCATTGTCTAGAAATTCTTGTGATGAAACTTGGTGAGCCACTGCAATGGTGGTGAGAGGGTACAAGTTTCACCTTCTTATAGTGTTGAAAGGTATGGCCTTTGGGAGGCTATTGGAATTGGAGGAAGTCATGAGACTGGGGCCTCCCAACTGATTCCTGGTAGATCTGTAAGAACAGACACATGAACACACATTTTGTTGTTGCTCTACTATATGATGCCCTGTGTCACCTTAGAGAGAGGCTCTACTAGTGAGTTCACCCTCACCAGACACAGCCCTTTAATCTCAGACCTTTAAAACCATGAACCAAATAAACCTCTATTCTTTATAAGTTTCCCACTGTGGTATTTAGTTATTAGTAACAAAAAAGTAGACTAGAACAGAAACTGTAATTGGAGTCCCCACCCCACTAAGTTTATAGTAATCCTAGACTGGCATTACTATTTTCTACACAAGCCAAATAGGCAAGTTGAATAGCAACTTGGTAAAAATCACCATCTGCATCTTTTAAACCCTTGATATGATCTCCAAGATGTGATACTGCTTTTTGTCCACTATTTTTGCAGGCAGAACCATATTAATGGCTTCCACTTGCTTTCCCTCTATAAAAGCTTTCACTCTGGGCCAGCAGGTGGTATGGAGGTTAAGGTGCTGAATCCCACATAGTTAATTTCATGGTCCAAGTCCTGGATCTGGCATCTTTGGGGGGAAAAAAAGTCACCAGGGGCATATGTGCCCCAAATCCTGAGAGAATGGAGAAGGGACTGTGGTGTGGCCATCGCCCGGGGGGGGGGGGAATTTCTCACTTTCTCTGGCAAGCACACATGTTCTATGAAAAAGGGTGGGGGGGGAGTTTTCACTCTACAAATCAGGGAACTGTGGGCTCTGTCAGTTGCTGAGTATGTCGTTGACAAGTCTACATTCCAGAACTGGGGGAGTAATCACAGGATGGGTTTGGGGACCCATTAAACTTACACTGTAAGATGAACTTGAGCTAAAATTCTATTATCCGGCCTCCATAAGCACTGTACTACAGTGATACTTCAGGACTATTTGAAGGAGGGCCCAGGGTTCCTGTGAAACCCCAGAACTGGCTCAGTGGCAGGGTTGCCTCAGTCTATTCCAAGTATTCCAACACAGCACTCCTTGGCCAGTCCAGCTGTGGCCCAAGTGGGCCCAGGCACAGCTCAGAAAAACATTCCAGAGGGTACAAGCAGTGAAATACTTTTCTTTTATAGATGAACACAAAACTGCCTTCCCCAAAACTGCCTCCCAGATGGGTTATACAACCTAGACACCCTTGCGGAACCATCCTCGTAAGATACTACAAGTTCTTTCCCCAGAAAGCTAAGGAGCTGCCCAGCCAAGACTTGGAAGCAAGCCAAGGTTTATTCTGTTCTGCTGCATGCTTGAGTGCTGCCCTCTCCTGGCCAATATGCTAAAATGTAGTCCCAGAGACTGCCCAGAAGTTCACCTCAGGCCTTATTCCTACAGCCCCTCCCAGCCCCACCACCACACCATGTGCATTGCCAGACCGGGTAGAAGAAATGCACAGGTCCACCTACATCTGATACGCGTAAGTTACAGAATCAGTGAATACTGGACCAAGGCAACTCTGGAATCTCTGCTCTAAGCCTCATCTTTCAGACCCCAAAACCCTGACACAGAAGCCACCTATATCCATACCAAGGCACCTGAAGACCCCAAACCTAGACAGAGTAGACAAAGCTTGCCCTGTCTCTAAGTATTTTTAAATTTTTTAAAAAACTTCTCACCTCTGACTTCTTTCTCTTGCTAATTTCAGAAGCCATCTATATCTGAGCTGTGCCCTGCCCTTTCATTTTTTACTTTAAAAACAATTTGGTTTTGTCTTGTTTTTCCTCTTTCTTTTTAACCTTACTTTCCCACTTTGCTGCTCACCACACACTGACTTTCTAAACAGGTCTAAACTCACAGTAGCCAAACATCTGAATACTTTTAGGGTCATAGAAATCTTCAACTTCCACTTAACCTGCTGCACAAAAGGAGAAACTCCTCTTTATAAACCTGAACTCAAATCTTTCTGTAGAGACCACATTGCAAAACAGAGAAATTGGCACAGAAGTACCTCACAGTAAAGGAGAGGCACATAAATTTCCAATTGCAGGAACTTCCAATTGCAGAATCTTCCAGCAAATTAGCCAAAAGGGAATACACCACCAAATGACTAAAAAAAAAAAAAAAATCAGAAGAGAGACTGCAGAGCAAGCAGCAGGGAAAAGAACAGAGCTGCACTCTTCTCTTCACACACGCCTCTGAACTCCGTTTAAACCCCACAGCTCAGCCCAGGTACACCTGTTCTCTAGAAACCAAGAGGGCTCTGTAATACCCATTTCCAAAGACAAAAACACGGATTGTTTGATGAGCATCAGGGAAACTGGAGATTGCAAATCACCTCCTCCTGCATACCTCTGGATACTCAACTCCAAGAAATTAGAAAAGTATAATCCATCAGATGACCAGAAAATACTGGAGGGGCACAAGAAATAAGAGAAACCAAGAAAATCTCTCTCCAAAGGAAGAGAATCCATCATCCACAGACAGTACAACGAGACTCGTGGAAATGTCAGATGAAGAATTTAGAATATTCATAGTGACAAAACTAATCGAAATACAAGAGGAGACAACAAACTCCAGAATGTGCAAGAGAAAAAGTTCCAGAAGATGAGGAAGTTCTTCCATGATTTGAAAGTAATACACACTATGAAAAAGAATCAAACAGCTATTAGAGATGAAGGCTGTAATATAGGATATCAAAACCTCCCTCGAAAGTATTAAAAGCAGACTAGACCATGCAGAAGACTGAATTTCAGATGTAAAGACAAAACCTTTGACCTAGAAATAAATCACCATAATGACTGAGAAAATAACCAGGAAAAAAGGATATACGAGAAATACTAGATACCATTAAGCGCCCAAACATCTAGATCATCAGTATACCAGAAGGTGATAAACTAAAAAGTATTGATAATCTATTCCATGAAATCCTGGAAGAAAACTTTCAAATCTAGAGAGGCATTCAAAAATCCAGACCCAAGAAATACAAAGGATCCCAAGAAGAATCAACCCAAGATGATCAAGGCATATCATAGTCAGATTGGTCAAAACCATGGACAAAGACAAGATACTAAAAGTGGCAAGAGATGAAGAAGTTTCTTACAAAGATTATCCCATCAGGCTAATATTGGACCTCTCCTTGGAAACAATGCAAGGAAAGAATGGGATAATAAAACTTTTTTTTGAAATTTTTGCTGTTGGTACGTGCACTTTCCAGTTAGAGACAGAAAGTGAGAAATCACCCCCCAGGGGGATGGCTATGCCACAATCCCTTTTCCATTCTCCTCTCAGGATCTTCAGTACTCATGCACACACACCTATCGTGAGTTTTAAGCCACCAGGTCCAGAATTTGAACCACGGTTGACTACATGGAGTCTAGCAACGTAACTCTTATACCATCTGCTGGTCCCATATACTCAAGTTTTTAAATGAAAAACAATTTCAACCAAGAGTACTATACCTGGCAAGATTATCCTTCATATGGGAAGAAAAGGTAAGAACATTCTCAGATTAACAAAACCTGAAAGAATTTACCAATACCAGACCAACTCAAGAAGTTCTGAAGGGAGTGCTATACCAGGAAAACTAAAGACAAACAGAAGGGGGGAGGGGGGAACCCACTAAGAAAATGGCCAACTTAATGGTAGGAACAAGTCTGGAAAGATCCATAATAATGTTGAATGTTAACTTCCTGGATTTAAATGGAAAGATGGAACCACAGTAACAGTGCAGATTCAACAGAAGAGATTAATTACATGGAACTGAACTGATGAAATAGAATTTTATGACTTTTGACTAAAACTGATTTTCTTCTATGCTTTGTTTTCCAAATTTAATGATTTTTGCTTTCTTTTGAGCTTTTGATTGTTTCAATTAAAAAAGTTGTTTAACAAATTGCTGAACCTAACTTTTCTCCCTTCCTGACCCCTCTGAAATTGGAAGATATTTGTGAGTATTCTTATACAAATAACCATTCTGCCACAAAATAAGTTCAAAAATACCTGTTGCCTTGCATCAAAACTTGGAAATACTGGTTATTGCCAGGGCTTTGACTAATGTATCTGAAGACATGACCAGAAAGCTAAAGAACTAAGGTAGCTCTCAAGAAAGCCAACAGAAGCTCCTGGAAAGATTGCCTGGTACCATAAACAGTTCTGTCTGGCAAGTAAAGAATGTTACTTCCTGATAGGCTCCAAAACTTTGAAGTACAGGTACTTAAAGACACAGATGGTGAATTCCTGACTTGGCTCAGTAGGCTTGGTAGGCTTTTTAAAGAATCTAATCTGAAGTTCCTTATAAAAGATTCCTGCAAAACCAACTAAATTAGTATTCTTATGGGACTTTGTGCAAATAACAGACCAAATTGAAACTTTTTTTCAAATAAGTTTGGTAAAAGGGGGAATGGAGAGAGGGAAAAAAATGTTTCAGAAGACTATAGTGCACTTGTTACTAGAGTTTAGCTCTAGTTCACATTCGTTTTTTGAGTTTTTAGTATCTACCTTCTATTCGAGCAGAATCCTAACCTTTTTTCCTGACTTTAAGTCTTAAGCAAATTTTTCTTAACATTTTGATTTTGACTTGTTAAAGCTAAAACTGCTTTTGAAATTAAAATACAAAAAATAAAAATAAAAACAAAATTTTAATGACCATAGTAAGCTTATAGCCTCAGCGAGGTGCTACTTCATAGTATGTTCATTCTATGGAGTTTTATGCCTAAAGTCAGATGTGTTCACAGATATGTTTATATCAACTGCATTTACTATCAAAACCATTTAGTTTAATTAAGATCTTTTGTGAATCGATAAAATATGGGGAGGAGGGCAGAGAATCAGTGAACATTTAAGTCATACAGACTCAGATACCTCATTGTCTTGGAAACCAAAGCACCTCCCTCACAAAGGATGACTGCTTAAATATCCATTCACTATTTTGACTCTTCTTGTCAAAAGCCAGGTGAAAGGGTCTGCAGAGAGCCTTCTAGCCTTGAGGTGCAGGCTTGACTTCATATGGAATTCTAGGCTGCAAGCCTATCAATTGGGGATAAGTTTGGGTTCCTGAATCACAGTGTTTAGAAGACAGATTTTCTGAGAGGAGACATCCCATTAACCACAGAGCAGTCCCTTATTCTGATCTGAATGAACAGATAAGCTATTACACTTCCCTCAAGAGATAGGCAACTTCATACTGAGCCAAGGACCTGAAACCCCTCCATCCTAAACTTGACCTACAATGTAGCAGGTGACCAATGTAAGAGGTAAATGGACAATAGAATACATAGCTTTGCCAGAAGAGAAACAATATACCCTTAAAACAGGTTACACCAGAGATGGCTGGATGGCAGCTCTCCTGTTGGTGGGGACAGCCCCCTTCACCACTCAGTCATAGGCGGGCCTATGTTCTAGGATCCCTGTACTGACAGAGGACCCCAGCTCCAGATACAAATTGAACCGCAGGCTAGAAGGCAGGAACATTCTACATCCTCCAACTCTGAGTTTATACACACCTGTGAGTTCCTCCTAGCTTTGAAATTCTTACCCACTAGGAAATTGAGAGATCAGCCCCCAAACTAAACGCAGTGCGGAGTGCTGTCAAACTACAGATTATACAAAATGTCGAAAACTACGACAGATTTCAATCCCATCCTAAAGGCTAGAATAATAGCTTTCATCACTTTCTCCAAAAGGAATAGGGCTTCAAATCAAGGAGCACCATCTGGGGAAAAAAAAATTGTTTCTGCCATTACCTCTTCAGCCCTAAACTGACACATAGTCTGTCCTCGTTGCCCAACTTTTGGAACATAGAATCTGCCCAAAGCCCAAGGCATTTCTGACCAGGACCTGGAATACCCTCCAACAAATCTTTTAAATTCTGCTAATGACTGAGAATTAGACATTATTTGATAATGACATTTTTGAAGTAAGCAAAAGCTCTCCCTCATCCTTTAATTAGAAGGGCCCAAACATCTGAGGAAATATATCCTTAATCATGCTTTAGATTCAAGAATTTAAAAGCCTCTGCTAGCATCACACTCATACTGGTTTGAGATTAAGATACATCAAGTTATAATTGAAGTGCTAGCCAATGACATTATTCTCAATTCAAAGCATCTAGGCAATGCTAGATATAAAATATAAAATATTAGTCCATTCTTCACCATTTTGCCTCCAATTAGTGAAATATGTTTTGTAGAATGTGTATGAACAATTTGAGTACTGATGGCCAGAAAACAGTTTTATCTGAGGCTCCAGAAACATGCTTACCTTAAAAAGGTCTTAAAGGATATTCCCGAAACATCCTAGAGGTCAAACTGTAGTCATATTTGATTGGTGATGACCAAAAGAAAGGCTTTAGAAAAGCTCTAAGATGAGAAAGTGGTTTACATAGTTGCAGAGATCACTTCAGGTCATGAGGCCATTGGCTATCATGAGTTGAAAGGCTTCTGCAGCCATCCTCGCCCAAAACCATGAATTTGCTTTCCACTTCTACTTCCATTGAGGCCCGTTTTGCTATGAGCCTCTGGCATCAAGTGATGTGTGTTCCATGGCAGACTTCTCTCCGCACATGCAAAGGGTTTGATTCACCTGCAATGTCTTGCAGGTCAGGCCCAGGTACTCGACAATCCTGGGAGAGTCATTTCTCTTCCTGTGACTGGCCTATGCTTTACCATCCTCAGATCTGGAAGACAGTGTTATGCCCTAATGTGCTCAAGGAAATAAACTTATGAAAAAATTTATTTATCACCATTTATTACAATGGTGAAAGAAGCAGCCTGCTTTGAACACTGTAGTAAACCAGAATGTGCCACCTGCCACCTTCTCAAAAAAAAAAAAAAAAAAAAAAAGCAGAGCATAAATGTATGAAGTAATTTCTCCTCTGCGCTCTACCAGGCAGGAGAAAGGCTGACCACTTACAATAACTTTAGACCCTAACACCCTGGAGAAATCTATGTAACGATTTTACTAACTAGCCTTTATCTACCATATATTTGCCTTCCTACAATTTGTCACCTTGAAACACAAAGTCCTTTTCTTTGTCTTATTTCTCTGAATAATGTTGCTCTTTTCTCAAGGTGTTGCATATAAGCTAGAGCTCTGAGACACTCCTTTTAGAAGTATTTAATCCTGGGCAGTAGCGGCAGTAGGGGTGGGGGTCAACAGGTGGCGTGGTGGTTAAGGGCACTGGACTCCCACACGGCTGATTGCAGTTTGAGTCCCAAACTTGCTTTCTCACCCCCCACACCCCTCTGGTGAAAAAAAAAAAAAAAAAAAAAAAAACAAAAACACAAAA
>NW_006159811.1:5953924-5969201 GCF_000334495.1 Tupaia belangeri chinensis
CCCGCCCCCCCCGCTGTATAAAAAAAAAAAAAAAAAAAAAAAAAAAAAACACAAACAGCTAAATAAATCTTTAAAAAGAAGTTTTTATTCTCTGGGTATCTCCCAAGACTGTATAAAACATACTTGTTAATAAACCTTCCCTCCCCCAAAAAACAGCACACAAACACTTCCGCCTTTGCTTTAACTTTGTTCTGAACAGAAGTTGCATTGAGTCAGACTACCTAATTTTTCTGAATTTGCTTTATTCATGACATTAAAAAGTTCCTGGTCTTTATAAACGTGAAATACACAGTGATAGACTAAGTTATAAGGACAGCTATGTGGATATGAGATCACTTTATTATATTGGCCTAGGCATAGCCTTATTAGCTCCATTTAGGGGAGTCTACCTCCCTCCCCTGTGTTTTTAAGTATTTAGTCTAAGACTCAATGTTATTCATTTCTTGACTTAGCTCTTCAAATGGATTAACTAGAAAGTTGTTTTTAACCTTGTGATTGGGGAAGTCAGTTTAATACACACAACTTCGGTGATGTTCCATTGTGCTCCACCGGGATTTGTTTGGTTGCAAGAGAAACACCCAACTGCACCAGCTTAAGAGAAAAGGGAAACCTTTAGTTCACAAACTGGACAATCCAACTCCAGTGTTAGCTCCAAGTAAGGCCTGGTTCATAAGGCTCAAAGTCATGAAAAACCATAAAAACCATATCCTTCCTTTGTCTCTTCTCTACCCTCTAAATCAAGATCATTTTCAGAGTCTGCATGGGGTGCCATTACCCCCTCTAGATGGGAAATTCCAGGACCACCTTCATGATAAGTGCTATAAATCTCATTATCTTTCAAGTGTTTATTCCAAAAGCTCTTCTGGAAATCCAGGTTGGCCACTTCTAGCAATATCTTCTTGGGTTTTAGTGGTAGGAACATCTAGGTGACATGCCCATCCCTGAACTAGCCATTGCAGTCATGGGTATGTGGGTAAAGAAATCAGACACCCTAAAGAGGGCAAAAACCAAAAAACATCTAAATCACTTAAAAATGGGTGCATTTTTAGAATAGCTAAGTTTCCAAAGGGCTGGAATATTGTATGAAAACAAGAATAGTTGATCTAATATTAGTAAGGTCCCTTACCAGTAGACAGAATAACTACCTGAGCCAGAAGATTCTAAATTGGGGTCAGAGCTACAACCAACCAGTAATAGTTAGGACTTGTATGTAAGTCCTACTAGACTCTAGAACTTTCAAATTCACCTCTTTAACTATTTTGATAGCTACATTAAAAACCTAAAGTAGGTGAGTCATTTCTACTGGACAGAGCTTGCCTCTTGGTTATTAGTAGAGAGCAGTATGTTCTGACAAAAAAACATGGCCCAGGACCAGGAAGAAGGCTGCTGGGGTAAGACCAAAGGGTGGTAACCTCACTTTTTATATGCTCAACACGCTTGGCATGGCTGTCCCCATTCACTGTCATTCCACCCTGCCTCTGGAAGGTTCTACATAATCACATCTATCTCACTCCTATTTTCAAGAGATAATAGCAGTATTTCTCAGTTAATTCAGGTCATTATATCCTGCTCCCAACAGCCTTTGCATCTTGACAGACTAGAGGGAGACTTAGGTCATTGGATGTAAGAAGACAGTAGTAGAAACGTATTTTTGCCAGCACTCAGGCTTATTTTTCTGAAGGTAGAGCCTTAGTTTTATCACCTGCCCTCCCATAGCAGAGAATGTCAGAAGAACATGAAGTTACTTTGTTAAAAATGCTGCACAGAGGGGCCAGCCAGTGATATGGTGGTTAAGGCAACTGGATCCCACACGACCAACTGCAGTTTGAGCCCCAGATCCAGCAACTTGGAAACATAGGGCACATATACATGTGTGTCCCATATCCTGAAAGAATGGAAGAGAAGGGGTTATAGTGTCATCCCACTTCAGGGGGAGGAGGTGCTTTCTCACTTTTCTCTCTGGTAAGCACACAGCAAATTAAAAAACACTGCATGAGTCAAATTAAAATGTATCTGAAGACTAGCCCAAATCCACCAATACGTGGCCTCTGTCCTGTAATTTAAGTTCTCTCTCACACACACACAAGATCCATGTTCTAGTTTTATAATTTATTGCTCAGAAAACTTGCTACCCCTAACAATTGGCTTGAGATGTGTAGCAGCTTCCTACTCACATAAGAGATCATCTGTCTACTGCCGCCACACAAGTGCTCCCAGATTTAGCAACTTTAAACATTTATATCTCACACTAAGGATCAAGAAAGCAGGCCCAGTTTAGGTAAATGCCCGATTCGCATTCTCAGGAGGCTGCAGTCCTACTGTTGCCTGGAAGCATTTCCACCTCAGGGCTCAACTGCCAGTGAGGGGGATCTATGCCCAAGCATATTCATGTGGCAGTTGTCACACGTCAGAATGTCTACTCTCAAGCTCTCGCAGTTGGTGCAAAGCTTCAGCTCCTCCTAGCCAGTGAGGCTGAGGGTTTCTGCTCCTCTGCATGAGAGAAGGGCTGCTCCATGGGGCAGTTTACAACACAGCAGCTCGATGCTCCTGGGACGGCTTATCCGAGAGAATGTAGGAAGGATTCACAAGACAGCCCAGTCTCTAGAACCTCATCTTGGAAGTGACAGACCGTCACTTCCACACAATTGGGACATCAGGAACCAAAGTCACTACACGCACCCTCAAGGAAAGGGCTTGCCACAGGCATGAATGCCAGGAGATGAGGGCCACAGCGGCCACCTCACAGGCTGCCTCCCCTTCCCGGCTATGCTCTCTCCTGTTCACCTTGTCCTGTCACCCCTATTGTCTTGCACTTTGCCTTTTGGCTCATTCATTGAGACACACCCTTGGAGCCGTCTGAGTTTGGGATTCTGTTGAACATGAAAGTGTACAACTGTAGATCAGGGTACAGTGGAGGTCACGTTTGAGACAGAGGGCTCAGGCAGGAATTTGGATACAAGCCATAAGTCTGTTGTTTTTTAAACATCACTTTAACTTGTCGCTTCCCAGAACTTTACGGTCCTTTACAAGGACACTATAAAGTGAAAAGCAAACTTTACTGTTTGGGTAACTATTGAGATTCTTGGGGTTTACCTTAGAGAGCTATCCTGTAAAAGAACAGTCTGGTACTGACCCAGGACACCTATTGCCCATCACACCCTCTGCTTACACTGGCAATGGGCAGTAAGAGGCTGTTCTCTTCCTCTTTCTGCTGAAGGATCAGAGCTGGCTGAAGACAGTTACATCATCTTGACAATGGTGAAAAGCCTGACTCCCTCACGGGTAGAACCACAATGGGTCTCTCTCCCGGTGGCTGTGAACACTGGCCCATGACTGCTCCTGCCAGAAGTGCAACTCAACCGGAGAAACCTATAGCAGGGGCCTGAAAGAGCTCTGCTCTAACACCTGGGACAAATTCTGGTTTGGTTTTCCCTTAAAGATTTTTCAAAGTAGAAACAGAGGGTAATGATTGAGAATAGCCTTATGGTAAAGGATTCTAGAACAGAACTTTTAATCACCGACCTTTGAAGGCAGAGAAAGTAAAGTCTCCCATGTGGTCCAAACCAATCAGGCTTAGAACATAACATGTTCAATTCCACCGATCAGTTTATGCAAGTTACAATCATCTCATTGGATACAGAAAAGACATCTGACAAAATTGAACTTTTCTTTGTACAAACTCTCAACCAGTTAGGTATAGAAGGATTGTACTTGAAAGTAAAGGCCACATGGCGAAGCCCACGATTAACAGCAGACTCAGTGATGAGAAGCTGAAAGCCTTTCCTCTAAGATCAGGAACAAGTCAAAGACACCGGCTCTAACCACTTTTGTTAAAAAGAGCAACTAGGAAAGAAAAAGCATCCAGATTAGGTAGGAGTTAAATTTTTACTGTCTAGACAACATGGTCCTCTACAACAATCAATCCACACACAAAAAAAACTGTATTCAGTAAATGAGTGCAGTAAAAATCTCAGGCTACGCATCAACCTGCGTAAGTCAGTAGCCTTTCTGTACAATAACTACTGGAAAATCAAACAAAGCCATCCTACTTAAAATATCAGATATGATACTTAGGAATAAATTTGACCAGATAAATGTTTCTATGTACAGATCTTCCATCTAAGTCATTGATGAAAGATATTAGAAGCACAGATAAAAAGATCTAAAATTCATGGATTGGGAGAATGTTATTACAATCTCCATATCCAAAGCAATCTACAAATTCAATGTAATTTCTGTCAGAATTCCAGTGACACTTTTCCGTAAGGATAGAAAAATCCTAAAGTTTATGCAATAGAGCAAAGCTGAACAGAAAAAAATGGAAGCATTATAATACCTGGTCTCAAAATCTATCACAAAGTTATAGTAATCAAAACGGTATTGGGGCCAGTAGGTGGCATGGTGGTTAGTGATGCTGGACTCCCACATAGCCAAACAGTTTGAGTCCCAGACCTGGTAGCTTGCTCTCTCCACCACCACCCCCGCCCCAATCAAATTAAAATAAAGTTAAAATAATTATTAAAAAAAAGTATGATCCCAGCATTAAAAATATACATAGCCAATAGAATAACAGAACCCATAAAAACAGACAAATGAAACAGAATAGAGACCAAAATAAACTGAAGCATAAACATTCAACTAGTTTTCCAGGTCATCAGCACTGGGAAAGGAAAGTCTTTTGGAAAAAATGAATATCTACGTTCAAAATACAACTAAAACCTTTCTCCTAACATCCACAAAAAAGACGATTTGAGATAGATGAAAGGCCCACACATAAGACATATAGAATTGTACCACAGTTGGCAACTTGAGATGCACAATTCCTTCATCTTTGTCACATGTTCATGTCTGGAAAAGTGTTCACACCAAACTGCACTTTCTGAGCAGCACAAGCTGGCACAGTAAGCTAAAGCCACAGTACAAAGCTGATTCCTCTCCACTTGATGACGCTCAGGCATTCCAGACATGATCGAGTTATTTTCAAGTCTCAACCTTCTCAAGTTCTTACACACCTAGGATGTGCCACGGTATATAGACGAGGTTCTAGTGACATGCCAGTTTTCCCAGTTCTTCACGCCATAAATACCAGTTATTTTAATCCTCTGGCATAATTCCTGCCTAGCGTTGGGCTTCTCACCAAGAGGATTTGCCTTTCATCTATGCAGACTAGACACACAAAGGTCAAAAAAGCCAAAGCTGGTTCTAGGTCTTGCATGAACAAACAGCCTACTATGTGCTCACCATGGTCCAGATAGTTTAGTAACTTGTTTTACACAGCAATTCTGAGGAAGATCCCAACCCAGAACCTTTGAACTGGTAGGAGAAAGGAGGCACCAGATATCCATCTGCCCACCAGTGGGGTACCCAGAGTGAAATGATCAATTCAATACTGCTGAGCCTTCTATGAGACAAAAAGTACAGTTGTATCTTGTTTGTGAATTTGTGTCCATAAAGAAAAAAAAAAAAAAAACACTGGACCATGTCTGGAGTAGTAGGCTCAAAATCTACTCCAAGGCCTAAACTTAATGACACTTGGGGAAGTTTATATAGAAGTTCCAGATGTGGTCACATGCAGACCTTAACCCTTAAGGACATAAAAAGTCACATGAGACTCTAAGAGCCATCTGGACAAGTATAAAGCATGATGGCCATGGTCTTAAAAGCTTCCAGCTTTTCTAGAATAGTCAACAGTTGATCAAGTTTGTCATGAACCAGATGTTCAAATAGTCGTAATCCTTGCCATCTGAAATCATCTCTACTGGCAGAACTTCTACCCAAGAGTCACTGTGTGAATGGAAAATGCCGACAGGTGCCTGTAGGTGCTCGGCAGCAAACCCCCTGCAGATGAGTGCAGATGTGCTAGAGTTTGTCCACAGGCCAGCAACGCCTGCGCACATCATTTGGTTTGCTGTGCTCTATCATGATCATCCAACAGTAGGAAAAAAATTAGATGAGCCTAGGAAGGTTCATATGTTTGAGGAAAAGCTGTATGCAGTAGTACATACCAGCAGTGAGCACAGAAGACAAGCCATAAGCTTATTTCTGATGAAGATTTTTCCCTATAATTGAGAGAAAAGTGAGATCACCATGGTGGCTCTGGAAAAGTTCCTGTGCTGCTCAAGCCCAGGTACTTATGAAAAATAGCATTATCCACTATTGTGGCATCCAATCAAGTGCCTCGGTAAGAGCCAACTCCTGTCTCTGGTACGTTACTTTAACCCTTCAGCTTGTCCCCCATTGAGGTTCTATTTCTCCAGCTCAGTTTCTGCTTTAGGGCATCTGCTTGAAAGATGTTTTCCTTCTAGCTTAACCCATTCTCATTCCCAAAAATCTGCCTGCATCCAGGGCTGTATGTCCCATATCTCCTCTAAGCAGTCACTGCTGGTTCATTCTCTCCAGAAAACTCTCAGAAGCTACACAATTTAGGCGGCAACCCCGCCAAGGTGTCCCAGGAAGCACCGAGTTCTCCTGTGTGATTGAGTGCTGCCATCTGCTGTCCACAACGCGGAACTCAATGTGTCTGCTCCAGCCACTGGCCCTGAATGCTTGTCTGATCCTGCCACCTTCTCTCACAGCCAGAGTGGGAGAGGACTACCTCCTCCCTGACAGGACCACCCACCACCCACCACCCACCCATAGGAAGAGCTTGTACAGAAAGTGAACAATGTCCAGTGGAGTCACACACCTCAACGTCCTGGAGTGAGAAAACATCTCCCTCAGAGGAAGATCAGCTCAAATGCTCTCATTTGCATTTTGAAGCCATCGGGTCCAGTGAGCCAGATGGAGAGGTCGCTACTAGCTTTTTCTCAATAGGCACGGACTTGCCTTCACATGGGATATCCGGCTAGGATTCTTCCGACTGTTTGGGTTAAGGTAGGATTCCTGGGTAACAGTGCTTGGAAGGCAGATGGAAACTAACTACAGGGCAGTACTCTATTGCTCTGAATGGGAAGATGAATTCTTGCTTCCCCATTCTTCCCCAGAAAATTTCCAGTTCCACATGACAGATAGCAAATGGCCTTCAACATTTCTAAGGAGGTACAATGTAGTCTATACGCCTTTCATCTTTAGTCTGACTCTACAGCTGATCAATTTGAGACCAAATAGCCTGCCGCAGAAGTAGCCCCAGTAACGTGAGATTCTGCTCTAACACCAGGGATGGCTTGTGGCAGCTCCCCTGGATGTCCAAGTATCCGCTCTAGCTGAGTGGACCCACCACCGCTCAGAACCACAGGCCTGCCTCTGTTCTAGAACCCTCATGCCGACATAGGGATTCCCCACTCTAGACTTGGCAACCGAATCCCAAGGGGCTGGAAAAGCAGGTGTGTTGTATGATCTCCCCACCTTAATGAAGCTTTATGCACCCCCTGCAAATTCTTAGCTGTAGAGCTCTTAGCTGTTAGGAACATCAGAAGCCCAGCCTAGACTAAACTCAGTAGAGACCTAGGAAGCGTTACAGGACCTTTGATGTAATTTGTTACTACAGGTTTCTATACTATCCTGAAGAATGAGAACGCTCTTTACATTTTGTCCAAAAGGAGCTTGAAGTTAGAGTGTACCACCATCAATAAATTCATCTCTGCCACCACCCCTCTGTGAAAAAAAGACACATTGATTCTTCACTCTCTGGCCTTTTGGAACATGAGATCTGACAGAAGACCTAGGTAATACTGACCAAGACACTAAGATACCCCAGGGTCAGCCTGTTTTCCTTTAACTTTTGCTAGTAAAAGAACTATAGCTTTATTTCAAAACTTCATCATCAAATAATCAAATGAACTCCCTCACCCCCATATCTGCAGGGAACACAAACACCCGGACACATGTACCCATGAAGCACAAGCCACATTCTCAAAAAGCCTGTCGTCTTATTTTTATGCTTGGCTACAGCATGCCTTGGAGAGGCTCTTATGTTAAACTTAGGTGGATCTTATATTAAATCTATTCTATTTCCTGAATTTGGATTTCCATATGCCTTTCCAAGTTTGGAAGTTTTTCAACCAATGTATAATTAAAGAGGTTTTTTAGTCTTTTACCCATCTCTTCACCTTCTGGAATAACCAGGATGTAAATACTCAGGCATTTACTGGTATCTAGGATTTCCCGTATGTTGTCCTCATTTTTCATTCTTCTCAGTTGCTTTAAGTCGGAAACTTTGCCTTTGAGATCAGAGGCTTTCTTCCCGTGGTCTAGTAGGGGAATACTTTCCAGGGAGGTTTTGATCCCCAGATTATATCCTTTAACTCCAGAAGTTCTATTTGATTCTTTTTTCATATCTATCCCTTTTTAGAGTTCCTCTGAAGTCATGAAATGTTCTCATCTGAGATTAGTTTTCTGTTTTCTTAGTCTCTTCAAGTGTAGTTACAATATTCTGAATTCTTTTGCAGACTTTTAAGATTTTACTTAACTTTTAATTTGACTAGAGAGGGACAGAGAAAGTGAGAAAGCAAGTCGCCAGGTCTCTGGGACTCAAACTGTGGTCGACCACATGGGAGTCCAGTGCCCTTAACCACTACACCACCTGCCAGCCCTATTTTGTTGACATTTCTGTAATTTCTTATGTTTTACCCCTTATTGATGGGGAGTTAGTGTTCCTGGGGTGGGGGCATTTTCTGCTTTCATTTTTTTTTAATTTTTTTTTTAATTTTGAGAGATTTTTGCTATGGAGCACGTGCACTTGCCAGAAAGGCAGACAAAAAGCGAGAAATCATCCCCCAGGGGGGATGGCCACACCACAATCTTCTCCTCCATTCTCCTCTCACGATCTTGGGCACACACATACCCAGTATGAGTTTAAGCCACCAGGTCCAGGACTTGAACTGCAGTCAACTAAATGGAAGTCCAGCGACATAACCATTACGCCAATTGCAGGTCCTGCTTTTTTCATATTTCTTGAGGCTCTGCTGTAGAGTTCCAGGCATTTAGTGATGACTTCATATTTGCACAGAAAAGTTTGTGTTTTGCAGGAGTCTTGTGTGTGTGTGTCTATGTGTGTATAGGGAGCATTCCCATTGGACCTCACTATGTTTGGATGTTCTGGCTCATATATATCCAAAACTTTCCAGTCTATGTAGCCGAGACCTGAGCAGAGAAGCTAGATTGTGTGGTGGTACATAAAATTGAATGAACTATGCACACGCGCAGGCTGAGACAGCTAAGCTCAACAGGAAGCTTTGGATGGTGAGGTAGGGTCCAGGTGACCCCATTTGCCCACTGCTCCTGGATAGGTAAAAGCTAAAGTGGCATCCTCACCAGAGACAGCTCCTCGTATCAGCTCCAGAGACTGGGGCAGCTACTCTACACTCCATGAAAATATATCCCTCAGACCCCATGTATAAGGGAAAATAATTGACCACGTCAATTTCACTGGGACCCAAGTCGTTCTCATTTAGCAATGCTAGCATAAGACTATCAACCATGCCACTGAGCTAACCCTCCATTCTATATTTCCATTTTACATAAAAACTCTAAGCATTCCTGGGTGTGTCTACAAAGGTGAGACTCAGAAGAATTTCTCTAAGGGAAATTTAGAGAAGGAAAGTGGTCTTCATATTGGTTCTAGTTAAACAGAAAGCTAACAACAATAAACCTCAATGGAACCACGTGTTTCAACCACAGATATCAGGCTGAAGTAGCCCAAGACATGCATCGAAGTTCTTCCTCAAATGAGCAATTCACAGCTCCCCGAAAACTTAATTGTAACCCAATTCTTCCCTTTTCCACTATTCTGTCTGAGTGGTAAGGTGCTTCAGGACACTAATTTGGCCTGTTGTAGTGTTTTGGGAACATCTTATCACCACACTCCTCCTGTTTTGTTGTTGGTAGAGGCATATGCGGAGTCTCAGGAACTCTTTTCCGGCCATTGGTACTCAAATGTTGGCACTGTTTTTTTGCAGTCAGGTCTGAGCAAACGCTGAGTGATGACAAGAGCAAGCTTTTCAAAAAAGCTAAGCGAAGAAGAGACCAGGACAGAGTGGTGACTGCAGCTCGGAAGGCCCCGTCAGCATCATAGCCAGAGCTGAGAGTGTTGTTCAGCTGAGGCTGTGACCTCATGCTCCATCCCCACCTCTGGGGAGCCTTTTTGCTGAGAGCCTCTGAGTTAGGTGTTGTGTGGGCCAAGGCAGACTTCTCTCTGCAGAGAAAAGGGGTGGGTTCATGTGCATCTCCACACAGGTCAGACTTGGGTACCCAACACCCCAGAGGATTTCTTTCTTCCTATGTCCTGCCTGCAATTTCCTACCTCCATGCCTGGAGGACAGTATGGCATGCCCTGATATGCTAAAAGGAACAAGAAAGTGATCAAAAAGTCATTACAATGGGAAGGAAGAAGGAACCTGAAGACATGAGACTGTCACTTTAGCATCATGATTATTCCGGCTGAAAGCAATAGAGAAGGAGACAAGAAAAGCTGCCCTCTTCCCTCCTGTCAAAGAGACAGGATGTTTCCAAGGAGTTTATCTTTCTGTCTCTACCAGAAAGGACGAAGACTGGTTACCAAAGGTAACTTTTGATCCTTAATCGCCTTGGAAATGGGTCACCAGTGCAAATCTGTAACAAACTCTGCTAACCAGCCTTTATCTGCTGTCTTACCTCCCCACAATCTGTCACCCCACATCCCAGACTCAAGTTTTCTCTATCTTCTCACTTTTCTAAAATTGTATTGGTTTTTTGCTCAAGATGCTACAGATAAGATGTATCCCCCTGGGTATCTTCCAAGTATAAGTGACATATATGTCAATAAATTAACAACAATTTTCTCCTGGGGCCTGCCAGTGGTTGGGCAGTTACCGCAACTGGATCCTACATGGCCGATTCTGTGGTTCGCCTCCTAGTGGCCGGTCTCAGTTCCCCCAGAACTAAGTGACTGCAGCTCACTCATTTAGGAACAAATGAGGCTTCACCCGTTTCCAACTTGAACCAGAGGGAAGTGATAAAATCAGAGGTGCCCTGGCTCCTCACAGCTACCTGAACCCAGGCCTGGGCTTCCCAGGAAAGAATGTCTTAGTTGGGGCCAAATTAGCTCTGAAGTCTCGGGTCCTGTGTCCTCCCTAGCCTGGTGCTGGCTGCTTTAAAATGGTCTTTTAGAAGATGATGCTAGAGGAATTGAACTCTGGGGAAGGAGTTCTGATTTGCTTCCAGGTAAGTTCTACTGAGGGTGCACGTAAGACATTTCTTTCCTGCCATTTGGGCTCCTAGGGAACCAACTTGGGGTGTTTGTAGGGCTCCTGATGAGCCAGCTCAAACAGTTGCCATTTGTTTAGGTAGGAGAATTTTGTTCATTTGAGGTATCATTTGAAGGAAGGTAGACAGGAAATGAGGTTTAGAGAACTCCAGGTTGGTAACAAACTAAGAATGGGATGCTCTTCATTTCACCCCAAAGCCCATTGGCATGGATTTTAGCAGATTGGCCTGCTGACAGCAATAGTCCAATGGTAACAGAAATGGTGTTTTATTGCCATACTTCTCGGCCCATGTATGTTTAAGATCCAGAGAAAAATGGCTAATTAATGGATCTTTAATCATAGTGTGTATCAGCTGGAATTGTTTTGTCAGAGATTTGAGAAATGGTTGCATTATCCTACTGACAAACCTTCATGTAAAAGCATAAGGATTCACCAGATGAGAAAAGTTAATGTTGGGAGAATTTTTTTGTGTTTGTTTTTGGTTTTTTTGTGTTTTGTTTTGTTTTGTTTTTTTTCTGTCCACAGTATTTATTTATCAAGAGAAACTATTCTTTAGCCCATGTATTCATATTTCAGGAACATGGCACCAATCCAGTGACATTCTTTACATTCCAAAATCACTTTGTACTCTGAAAGATACCAGCCTTCCTCATCTCTTCAAAATCTTTCATGGAATCATAATTTCTGTAGAAATCTGCATATGCTTTCTTTCTTGGTTCAGCCACAGCAAACTTATAGAAAGTTGCAACACTCAGGGATACAATGAATGCTCCAACAATAAGAAATCGCAGATGCTTGGCTAGAAAGCCACGCATCTGAGGTTTTGCCAAAGCACTGGAAGCCATGGCAGTTACTGTGCCTCAACAGCAACGTCCGTCCCCGCTGAAGAAGAAATGGACGGCCTTTTTTTCATTTTAATTAAGAGTTTTATTTAATATTTTAATTTGACCAGAGAGGGTGGGGGGGTGGGTGGGTAAGGGAGGAAGAGAAAGCATGCCACCAGGTCCAGGACTCTAACCACAGTTGGCCATGTGAGAGTCCAGTGCCTTTAACCTCCACACCATCTGCTGCCCATGTGTCTGGCTGCAGAGTTGCAACCACAGCCCTTCCTGCTCCCCATGCCACCCCTACAGCCAAACACGTGGGCAACCAAGCCCAACATGGCACCTAGCCCTCTACTGGCATGGAAAGTGAGTCTGGAATAGTCTCTCCTCTTAAGACCTAGCAGAGCACCTAGTTTGGGTAAAGGGTTCCCCCTAAAGAGGCAAAGACTATACTTACAGTATAGTCCCTTAGGCCAATATCCAGACAGCCCACTGGGTACTTTTAGACTTATGCTACTTCTACCTGGACTTACTGAATTGGAAAAATTCTAATTCCCACACCCTCACACCCCAATGCTAAGATGACCCTCCCAAGTCGGTAGGGCTCTTGACTAGCATAGTATCCACCCATTGCCCCACCTGGGAAGACATTCAAGCCTTGCTTAACATACTGCTTACTGCCAGTAGGCACTTACCGAAGGTGCCTAGGCCCTTCTCCATGCAGAGCCACAGCACACACCAGACCCCACTGCAGCAGCACCTGTGAAGGCACCTGACTGGAACCTGAATGAAGAATCTGCTTGAGTTCACCTCGAACACTACTGTAAGTACAGTGCTAAAAAAGGGGTTCCCTGGAAGAATAGTCTAAATAAAATTCAAGAGCTTTGGGGCTGGCAGGTGGCATGGTAGTTACACACTGAACTTTGTGGCTGACTACGGTTCAAGTCCCAGACCTGGCAGCTTGCTTTTTCTCTGTCTCTGGTCAAATTGAGTATTAGGAATAAAATCAAATGAATAGTTAAATAAATCCAAGAGCTTCACAGGGAGGGAGGGAAAACGAGGATCCCTTTGCCTGTCTGGAGAAAATATATCAAATTTACAATCTACTAACCTGGACCCTGAGGCTACAGAAAACCTGAGAATGGTTAATATGACCTTTATAGAACAAACAGCTCCTAACAGGCCTGAATTACAGAAGGTAGGAGAAGCTGTTGGGATGAACCCCTCCCAATCAGCTGATATGACTATTATGATTCTGGGTAGCCTGAACTGGACTACCACATTAGGTCTCACTGTAAATTACAACTCACAGAATGTGCAGTTTTAAGGATATGCTTCCCCATTTCAGTATTTGTAAAAACAAACAGGGGTTCTCCCCCATCCAGCTCCAGGCTTGGGGGAACCTCCCTCTGAGTGTCAGTGCTCCACTAAAAGCTCATTAGGTCACTCTCTCATAGTGGGAATAACAGGTTCTTGTCACATGACTGCCTTAAACCAGTGCCTATTGGAAGCTTCCACAAGAAAGCCTAAAGGGCCTGGGAATACATAGCCCTACAGTGGTTAGCTTTAGCCAGTGTCAGATGGCTAAGAAGGAATTACTTTTGCTCCATGGCTCCAGATTGGAACACCTGAAATGGGACCTATGCGGTCTCCGGAGTTCCATCATATCAAGAGACACTTAGCATTCATAAGACCCTGATTAATATCATGGCCTTGATTTGCTCCCTCTTGTCCACCCTTTCTAACACCACTCTGGAGTGAAGCACCATGCCCCTGGGCATGGGATATGGCTGCTAAAGTGTTCTAATCACCAGTGCTTGAATATGAATTTCCCAACCCTGAGAATGCACCAGGGGAGCACCAACCCACAGGAGGTCTCCATGGCCCTCAGTGTGTTGAGGTCATATCACATTCCGATCCCAGAATACGGGAATACGGGAATCCGTCAAGGCATCTACTCCCAGAAGTAACACCCTGTAGAACAAGTGAGAAGTTTTCAGGAGTTTTCTTCATGAGAGATAGGATACCCTACCACAGGGTTATCTGGAGAACACTGCCCTTGTCTTGAGAAATGCCATGGTCCTGGAAGCATCTGGTGAACTTACTAATCCTTAAGTCCAAGGAAAATGCCCACCACAGTAAAAAGTGCCCTGCAATGTGGCCTACATGATCTAACAAGTAGTATGATCCTGGAGTTACCTGTGATGCACAATACTGCGTGCAACCTTTGCAAACCAAACTATTATGAAGAACCACCTTAGCATACCAGACCAAGGCCACATTTTCCATGGCAGAGAATTAATTTCCATTTGAGAAATAGGTTATGATGTAGAAGTTCTGGACCTCAATCCAGGTTACGTTCTGAACATGACACAAAAATGCCAGTTGGAGCTACCCATCACGAGTTAGATTTTACCAGAGCTAAATCATAGGGTTTAGCTAATCATAGTTTGTAACAAACTCACTTGCTTCCCCTCCTAGACTTGATCCCTCACAGCATCTTTAATGGTACCATCATATACAGAAGTGCCTTCATCACAACCCAAAAGCTAAACATGGTCTATTACTTCATGATCTTACGACAACTATTCCAATCCCCAAAAGTCACTTCTGTCTGATGTGTTAGTATTGTGTTCAATGTGCAAGTCAGACAATGATCATCTCGGCTCTGAAAATGATGCAGTGTCTTCACTGACCAGCCAGATAAAATGAGCCACTCCTCCACAGTAGCTTACTAATTTATCTCCAGCAACAGGGTAGGAGGGGTCTTTTACTGCAGCCTTGCAGCAACTCACTTGTTGTACTTTTAATCTTAGCCACAATGACTGAGGTTAAGCAGTATCTCATGGTGGTTTTAATTTGCATTTCCTTTATAAGGGATGTTTTTTCATGCTCTTTTTGGCCATCTATGTCTTTCTGTATCACTCCTATAACTGAGTGTCTGACTTCATGCCCTAGACCTGCATCTGGCAACTCCCCTAACCATAGACTATGTGGTGAATAAAATCCACGGGAGACCTTGCCTTCATCCTTACAACAGGTGAGAACACTGATCACAACCCATAGTTAACATTCAGGTATAGTTTCCTAAAATTCATCCACTATTAGTCTAAATTGTGTGTCTTCCTTTGGAGCTCATCTAAGCCTGTCCCTTTCCTAGGAGGCATGTTGACCTCGAGTCTGAACTTGTCTTCTTCCAGGATAGCAGGAAGAGTGTTCCAACAGTAACTCAGGTATCTTGCCACTCTGTCTCCTGGCCTGACATGGCCT
>NW_006159811.1:5969374-5983599 GCF_000334495.1 Tupaia belangeri chinensis
GCAGGAAATGTTACCTTCACCTCTTTAACCACCCAAGACACTTTGTTCTGAACCTCTTTCTTTTATGTGAAGAAACTCTAAGACTGACTTACTGTACAGGCGTCATTTTGACCCTAATCACACTACTAAGTCTTCCTCAGTATCAAATAGATAAACCATTGGCATCACCACCTGGAATTTGTTCAAAAGCAATTCTATCTTTCAATGCTCCTGGAAGCAGGGATTCCAATGCCAGAAGATCTGGAGCTGTAGTGAGGGAACCAGACCATTGGGCAAGCCAGGATACTTGAAAGCACTGTGTTCCTATAGCTGTTTACTCAACACTACTATGTACTGGAATAAGGAGAATTAAAGATTTACTGAGTAGGGGACTCAGGTTGATATTGCTATCTGGGGACCCAAAGATTCATAGCTCCTTGTTAAAATGCAGACAGAGGGTGAGATAGAAAAGGGACTTCGAGCTGATGTCTGGCTGACAAGTAGTCCAATGGGTCAATGGACTCACCCAGAAGTTATTCCCCCTGAGTGTATAACAGAATGACATACTTATTTAGAATAAGCTCCACATTGGGTCCTTGCTGTGTCCATGCAGAATTAACATGGGAGAGCTTCTGAAACTGTCCCTACCCCAATTGAGAGTATAATAAAAACTTCTGCATCCCAATGGGGGTGGCTAAGGTCAATGGCATTGAGTATCCAGCAAACAGGATTGGTGACCCTTGTCTCAGTTTGGCTCTAGTTTCCATCCTATGGGGGAACTCCCTCGGTAGTGGAGTATGATTAGACTACAAAGATCCACTAGGTATTAAGTCCTGGGTCACCACATGAAGATGACCAGATATGCTACCTGAAACTTATTTTGTATGAAGGACAAAGGGCCCAAGGTGAGAAGGTAAAGGCACACCTGGGTGTGTCCCAAACCCCTCATCAGTCAGCACCTTCGAAGGGAGAAGACAGCCCAGAGACAGAAGTAGGTAGATTGATGTGGATGGTTTTAATGAGGGTGACTACGTGTAAAGTTTTGTATCAGACAGTAACAGCCACAAAGAAGGATCCATTGGAAAAGACTCCATAGATTTCCATAGTTCTGTCAGGCTGAGATTGCACTGCAGAGACTGAGTACACTAAGAATTGTCCTATCTAATCGTTTCCCATCCAGTTCCTTTCCTCAGGAGTTACTCCTATGAAATGTAAAAACAATAAAGATTTCACCGCAGGTTTCTTTGCTTCCCTAACTCACAGACAGGCATAACCCACATTCAAGCTCCATATTTTACCTCCAATACACCCAAACTAACTCTACAGTGGAAGTTCCTACTCCTGCTAGGGCTGGATGCTTTTGAATGGGTGTAGCAGTCAGCTCTTCCTAGACCATAGACAATACAACACAGAAGAGAATCCAAGAGACTTTTCTTCTCACCTCTAGGGTGAGTAAATTGGCTACAGCTTGGTCAAATTCCACATATTTTCCTAAAATCCATCCTAATCAAATTTTAGAGCACTTAGACTCTTAAGTAGTCTCTCCTCACCTTCAGATTTTACCACTTCTTCCAGGATAGCAGAAAGTCTTCCGTAGTTTTCAATTGTCTTAGCCATTCAACGTTCTTTCCCAGACTTAGCTACAGCAGAAGAATTTGTTGGAATATGACAGGCTTTCAGAGACTCTAGAACTCAAC
Organism: Tupaia belangeri chinensis; assembly: GCF_000334495.1. NCBI lineage: Eukaryota > Metazoa > Chordata > Mammalia > Scandentia > Tupaiidae > Tupaia > Tupaia belangeri. The sequence goes on from NW_006159811.1 coordinate 5,971,051, forward strand.
CTCTTTGAAAACTCACCAGAAAAGCAGACAAGAAGTCACCCTGGGCTTTTCCAGGGTTTTTCTTTTTTCTTAAAAACAAAACACAACGAAGTTTTTGCTATAGGGTGGTGTGGTGCGCTCGCCAGAAAGACAGAGGAACAGAGAGACAGAAAGCAAGAAATCACTCCCCGGGGGGGAATGGCCACACCGCAGTCCCTTCTCCTCTCGGGATCCTGGGCATGCATGCACACACGCCCAGCATGAGTTTAAGCCACTGGGTCCAGGATTCGAACCACAGTCAACTACGTGGGAGTCCAGCAACATAGCCATTACACCAACTGCTGGTCTCTCCAGGTTTCTTCAATCCCATTTCAAAATAGGACCTCATGTCCACCAAGCCATCACATCAGTGAAATTAGATCATTTTGTGATCCTCAGGCTTGTTCATCGACCAAAGCAAAGATTCCTCTCACTTCATGCTTCTTGGGGCGTTCAAGTCTCTTCTACCACCTAGTTAAGTAAGATGGTACCCAAATTTGACACCAAGCCTTTGACAAAGACAGTGTAATGAAGAGTTTAGGCTAAAGCTGAGGTCTACTGCAATATTGCCTTGAAAATTACTTTAAAATAAAAAAAGACAAGACAAAAGCCAGGGTTCATTGCGGTGGTACAGGTGGTAAGGTGCTGTGGCACAATAATGGAGCCACATGGGAAGCCAGGGCCCGGGTCATGGGTCTACTTGAACACACTAGCTACACCATGATCCTGACTGGGAAGCGGGAAAAACGACCACCGTGTGTCAAGACCCTGTCAATGGTCTCTTTCCATTCTTTCTCATGAAAGAAGATAGTATTAAGAAGCCAGCCTTAATTCCGTTCTAGTTTCCAGCCACCATTTCTTTCCCCTTTCCACAGTGTTGTGCATTGCTGTTGAAGGAGCACTGTGCCGTGAGCCAAGTCTCTACTCCTTCAAGCTATGTGACCAGCTCCTCAAGAGACAGGGCCTGCTTCCAGAGTATACCAGCTAAGGAGGAACTAGAGTTGTCTCCAGACCAGTTTCACAAAACTCACAAACTCCACAAGACTTTTTAATAGCCAGTCACCAACTCCAGTCACCAGCCTTGTGACCACAGCCAGGTACAGTTCTTATCTTCTAGCTTGGGAGTTGGGTAGAGGAGAAATAGCATTGATAACCTTGGGCCACCACAGCTGTCACCTATAAACTATTAAAGGATCAATTCCCTGGAGGAAGAAGTACCCAGCTATTCAAACAAATTAGATGCCAGAGTGGACTGTTTTTCAGCTGCTTTATGGATTGGAAGATTCAGAAACAGTGAAGGTCCAAGCTCCCCGAAAGCATTTGCTCAAATTCCATTCCCCCATCCTATCCAAGACCTGGACTTTGGGGTGTACTGAAACAGCAGCCTGGAGCCATAGACCCAGAGTGTGATCAGTCCTGCTTAACTAAGCTTAAACTTCCCACAAGAGCAAAGAGTCGGCCTAGATGAGGGTGACCTGAGAATTTGAAACAGTTAACTCTGACCACACCTACAAGCTTCAAGTGTCTCCCATGTGGGAAACGGATTCTAAGAACTCTAATGGGTAAGCATTTTTCATAAGTAGTATTATCTTTAGACACTTTCAAATTGTTTCCCAATACCTTGGGCTCCCTGGAACAATAGGTCTAAGTTCTGCTTACATCCTCCTCTAACCACACCTAAAATGGACTTTTTTACTTGGCTATATCAAGACTCCACAAAGAGTCAAAAGCCTCTCACTTGGCTAAAGCATGTAATACCAGCTCCCTGAATGCAGATTGATGGGAAAGGGGTCTTGATAGTCAGGTCATGTCACCTTTAACAAATTCCTCCAAAGCAACTAGCAATAGCCTTTCCCAGCCGGAGAAGTTTTAGTTCACCTGGTACTAGTATCTGTCACTTAATTGTCACCTTTTTCCATTTAACTTGAGACTTTTCCATTGCTTAGTGCTCCTCTGAGCTGCTTGTTACAAGAATGAAAATAGTTGTCTTCAACTAAGGGAAGTTGCAGGTACCTTGTGTTACAGAGACAGCTATGGCCAGTCCCCTAGTGTGACCCCTGGCCTCTGGCATTGAGAGGCTCCAGGCAGAATCCTGAAGAATGAATAGAACCTAAAGTGCTCTTGGCACAAGTGGGGAATTTCAATTAAGCCCACCCTAACATAGTCGAGTTTTGAGCTAAGGAGCCGAGTCTCAGGTAAGCTGTAGAGGACATAACAGATTGAGCTGGGTGGAACCCCGTGGCCAGAGAATAGTATGCGTACCAGGCCAAAGCTCAGAGCAGCAGCCACACAGAAGCAGACGTGGGTATGGCCAGATTTCCACTGACACAGAATGCTGCAGTGTTCCAATACTGACGCTTAGAGAAGCTCGTCTTTTCAGCCCTTCCCACACGCCACATATGGTTCTAGTGGTCAAAATTGTCTCCTCCAAAGCTACCATCGTATTGCAATTGGAGATCTAGAATCACATGGCTCTCAGTCCTACAATGACACCAAAATTTCTGAAGCCAGTTTCACAGGACTCACTTTGGTTGAGCCTGTGATTGGGTAACTAGTAGAGGGAACTTATTTTACCCTGCATTGGGTGAGAAAGGTGAACTTGGTTCGTCTCCGCTATTCTCAACGGAGAGATGTCTTTACTAAATAATCTTCTGGATATTTATACACGTGAAGTGACACATCAATTGATTTTTCTACTTTCCTTGTTTTCTAAAGTGATTAACAAAAGTTGTCGAAACGGGTAGAGGGCTAGTGATTCAAAGCAGCCGTGTTAGGTACTTAATATTAGAATCCACATGGACATCTGACTAAGTTGATGGATGACAGAATTAAGTCACCTGTAGATCAGTTTCTGGGATTCTTACAGCAGAGAAACTTTGCTGTCAGTAAGACTGACCTGCTTAGAACTCTGCAGGATTATGTACCAGAAAGCAGGTTTTCTGCGTTAAACAGGCATAGAGAAGAGAAGCCATGCATGACTGTCCAGATCTTCACCCTGCTGAAACACCCCACTACTCAAACACCCCATCACTACTTAGTATCTTCACTAGCAACAAGACTCGGAGAAGCTGGGCCTTCAAGATCCCAGATTAATCAGTCAAGTGCTTTGACAGCCTGGAACACTCTGGACTAGATTTTCCGTGTGAAGGCAAGAACCCTTCTCTGTGTCCTGCTTCCCTCCCTATGGACAGTGGAAAGGGGGATGAGGGGGCACAGTGCTGCTGTCCCTACTCCTGTGCTTGTTCACTTTTAGGCTTGTTTTCTTGAAGCAGGTGTCTAGGCAGCATGATGAGAAAAATTATATAACCGATACCAAAACTGCAATATTAAACTGTGAGGTCGTCACAATCAAGACAACACATCATAAGTTCAAGAGCCTGTCATTAAGATGCCGATTCCGCACCATTCCCATAACAGGTGGAGTTTTGTCTTTCCTGATAAGCCCCAGGAAACTTCCCAATCCTTCCCTAATGGCCATCTAGCTAGCTAGATTAAATTTCCTCAGTATCCCAACCACAAGAACTTCTGCTGAGCAGTCACCTATCGGGAAAGTACTTCCAGGTCAGTCAACACTGAAGCACTTAAGATGAGGTTATTCATCCCCCCTAGCTCCACATCCAGGTGAAAGGTGAGCTTCAGCCCACAGGCGTTAATACCTTCAATCAGTCAGCTAAGGAAAGTGATTAAAACCTCAACTTCTTGGTGAGGGGGTTCAGAGCCACAGGACGTTTGAAGTTTGCTTCAGCTCTATTCTCTCACAAAGGACATTTCCTTCCCTCGAAGGACTCTAGTTTTTAAAAACAACCTATGTTTTCCTCCCATGGTTTTCCTCCAAGTCTCTGCCAAGACTGAAAATCTAGCTTTTGATCACTTTCTGCCTTTAGAATGCCTTTTAGACAGGTGTCTTAATGTGGCAGAATGTACATGAGTTCATGAGCTTGTTGGAGATGGGAAGCGAGAGAAAACTCCTTCATGGGGGATGGTCATGCCAGTCCCTTCATTCACTCACTCTTTTCAGGACTTTAGGCATGCACGCCCATATAACCGGCCTGCTTCTCAAGTCACTGGGTCCAAAATTAGAAGCAGGCAATTGGCCACGTGGAATCTAGCCATCTTCTCCACGCCACTAGACTGGCCCTAGACAGGTGTCTCTTTAACAAGAGGTTTTACAAATCCAATCAAAGCTAAGAGAAATCACTGAGAAACTGCTCAAGACAGATCCGAGCTTACTTTAGACTTAGAGCCTTTAAACCTATTTAACTATTTTGAAGAGAGGTTATACAATGTAAGTCAACAAAGAAAATAGTTTCATTGTGGTGTATTTTGTACAAGGTTAAAAGGAAGCCAATAGAAAAAAAGCCACTGCTCAGAAAGTAAGACTTCCACATGAGAAATCTAAAATCTGACGTTAAGCTTCTACAAGAACTCTTTAAAAACCCCAGAACAGTTTCTCCTCTATAGTTTGAAGATGTGCCTGATGACTTCAGAAAGTTGCTTCAACCTGAGAAGCATTTTCTGTTTACACAGGTGTACTGGTTCCCCTCCTTTGTCATTCTTAATCTGTTTTTTTTTTTAAGAATTTTAATTTATATTTTTAATTTGACCAGAGGGAGAGAGAAAGAGAGGTAAAGTGAGGAAGCAAACCACCAGGTCCGGTACTCAAACCATAGCCAGCCAGGTGTGAGTCTAATGCCCCAACTACGATGCCACCTGCTGGCCCCTTCCCTTGCTTTTTTTAATCTTTCACTTCTGAAGGAAGCTAACCAAAATCTTCCTTAAGATCTCCCAGAAGGTTGATCTTTGCCACCCACCCACCACCACTAACCATCAAAGATCCTTTCGGAGCATAGTATCCCTGTAGAACTTGGACTACATTCGCCCAGAACATTCCCCTCCACCCCATCAGAGCAGTCCTTAGGCTTGTTGGACTCCCTCCTTTTTATACTGAAAACCCCGCCTTCTCCTGAGACGCAGACCAATAGGGAGCCTAAGAGCTACTTCAGCTACAATTGACCTCTGACTGCTGACAGGTGAAAGCAGGCCTCCAGATATTTCAGGGCTTTCTCCTTAGGCTTCCTACTTTAAAGTGGCATAGCTCCCCTCCCTGCGTTTTTACTGCATTGTAAAGATCACCAAGTTGTTCCAAATGTATTTTGAGGGAATAATTTTTAAGTTACCTTCAAAAAGCAGCTGAATCCACTTCCCCTCCAGCACTTAGTCTCCATGTAGAAAATGTTTAACCTGACCTACAGAATTTGGGGAGGAGTATTGACCAAATGGTCAGCCACTGGTATTAGAGTAAAATATCCTTACCCTCCCAACTGCTTCCACTACCTTCAAGGTTCACTCTCTAGATCACTACAGCTGGAGAGCGCTTTCTAAAACACAAAACTGTCCCTGGATCCACATCATCTTCAAGCTGAACACAAAACTTAGCCAAGGCTAAATAAATAAATAACAGAAAACAAGGCCATTATTTGCAGGCCCAGTCAGTGGTCATTCAGAACCCATTGCTCTGGCCCATTCCATTGGTCCTGCCTCTGGCATTTCTCCAATGCTCTTCCCTCTGCTAGTACATCCTCCTCACTAGTCACCCTCCCCACCCACCTGCCTAATTCCCACTCATCTTGCAAAAGTAAATGTAAATTTTGTCTTCTTCAGAAAACATTTCTCTACTAGATTCCTGTCTTAGTCCATTTGGGGTGCTATAACAAAATTCCACAGACTGGATGGTTATAAACCACAGTAACTTATTTCTCATAGTTCCAGACACCAGGAAGCCCAAGGTCAAGAAACCAGCAGATTCAGTGTCTGGTGAGGGCTCGCTTTCTAGTTCATAGAAGGTTCCTCCTCCTTGTATCAGCACATGGTAGAAGGGGCCAGGCAGCTCTCTGGAGCCTCTTTTATAAGGGCATGAATCCATTCAGGAGAGCTCCACCCTCATGATTTAAGCACCTCCCAAAGTTCCCTCCTCCTAATACCATCACTTTTTTCTCTAAATCTTAAGTCAGTGGCAAAACAGAGACCAGTAGCCAGTGTGCTGTTCAAAACATTGACTGTTGCATGAATTGTTGGGGGTACAAATAACATGGTTACAGCAGTCCTGCTTCCAAGTTCATCTGGACATCTATTTCATCTGTGGATCTGATAAATATTTCTCACTCCCGTAAGAAGTATAGTAACCTTTGAGAGATGAATATTCAAAACTACTCAGTTCCTACAAATGATGGGAGGTGAATGAAGGATGGAATAGCAAGCAACAGCACTTGAGAACATTTCCCAATTCCTCTTGCCAACTTCGTAACCCATGGGTCTGTTACTTCAGGTTGTAACTCTTCCTATAGAACCCTAGGAACATGCCAACTTCCAGCCATGTTGAAACAAAAGCAGGCACCTGGTCATACGTGAGAAGGAACCCTGGCAGGACCAGCAGTTAGCATAATGGCTATGTCGCTGAACTCCCATGTAGCCAACTGCGGTTTCAGTCCCAGACTCGGTGGCTTAAACTCATGCTGGGCGCATGTGCGTGTGTGCCCAAGATCCCTAGAGGAAAATGGAGAAGGGATTGCGGCGTGGCCATCCCCCCATGGGGTGATTTCTCACTTTCTATCTCTCTGTCTCTCTGTGTCTCTCTGGTGAGCACATGCGCCCTATAGCAAAAACCTCTCAAAAAAGGAAGAAGGAACCCTGGGAATATATAATTCCAGGTATTCAGGTTGGTAAACATCAAGGAAGAGCCCTGGGAATCATGGTTAGGATTCTGAATACCTATTAGAGGAAACTTCCATGACCAGACAAGGTTATAACCCATTCACCAAAGTCTTGGGTCCCTAGATAATATCAAATAACAACTGGACGTCATCTATTACCCTCAGATGACTAAGGGGATGGATGGCTTATTTGTGTGACAGGAGTATAGCAGATATTCCTTTCAGCCTGCTAAGTGTTGTATAAAACCAAGAGGACACTGCTGTGGTTTGGGTGCTCCTCAAAAACTGTACGTTGCAAGTTGGTTATATTGCAAAGGTATTTAATAAGAAAGGAGACTCAATTTAATTTGAAAGAAAGTGCATCTCTCCATGGTGTCCCAGAATGTGGCATTCGGGAGTGACTGACTTTTTAGGATGTGGCTCTCATGACTGAGTTCCTGGAGAGGAAGAGGAGAGGAGATGAGAGGGGATGAGATGAGATGAGATGAGACCAGAACACAGAGAATTCCAGACAGATGTCCTGCCCACTGCCATATCGTGATGCGGTCTCAGCAGAAGTTGGCCCCCACACCTGGTATCTCCAAACTATGAGTTGAACAAAGCTCTAACCTTACGAGTACTCAGTTTAGTATTTTCTGTTATTAATGATAGAACAGACCAGAACAGATACCAATGAATTTCCTGGAGCAGGAGCCCTCTGCCTGTGGCTAAGTTTAGGCATTAATGTCCAGACTGGTTCTGTCCTAGTAGGGAAAAGAGCATGTTGTAAGAATTGTCTTCACCATTAAGTTTCAGGTCTGTGGACAATATCTCTGATCTTATTGTCTACTGAATTAATCCTGTTACGTTTCCACTCAGGATCATGCTTGGCGTTTGCAACCTCACCTTAGACAGGCAGTGTTTATTGCTGGAATGGTGGCCAAAGCTTAGTTTGAAGGAAACACTGATATTTTCCTGTAAGGCTGGCTCGAAGGAACTATTGGTTTTTATTCTGTGATCTGAATTCTTTCACTTCATCCTTGGTAAATAAAACAGAGAGGCCAAGTTTTGCCTGTTTTCCCTATAAAAACAGTAACTCCAAGATGACTAAGTCAACCTGAGAAGACTCTGAGTTGCAGGACACTGTTCCCAGGAAGGGTTGGGTACTATGTCTCTCTGATCAACTGAAGGAAATGCTGATGCATTCAGGTTTCCATCCTCTGTCATTAGACACAAGATCCCAAGTGTCGGGAACCAGCAGTTAGCGTAATGGCTATGTCGCTGGATTCCCACGTAGTCGACCGCGGTTCGTGTCCCGGACCCGGTGGCTTAAAACTCACGCCGGGCGCGTGTGCGTGCGTGCCCAAGATCCCGAGAGGAGAATGGAGGAGAAGGGATTGCGGCGTGACCATCCCCTCTGGGGGGTGATTTCTCGCTTTCTGTCTCTCTGTCTCTGTCTGTCTGTCTGGCGAGCGCATGTGCCCTATAGCGAAAACCTCTCAAAAAAAAAAAAAAAAAGATCCCAAGTGTCAGCATCTAAGTCTGTCTTTCTGTTGAGTGTCTGCACCCTATAGAAAAAAAAGAAAAAAAAAAAACTCTCTCAAAAAAAAAATTTAATTAATTCCATTTGTTATTATTATTTTTTAATTATTTATTTTAATTTATTATTTTGGCCAGAGAGAGACAGACAGAGAGAGAAAGGGAATGCGAGAAAGCAAGCTGGCAGGTTCAGGACTCAAACCATGGTTGGCGAGGTGGGAATCCAGTGCCTTTAACCACCACGCCACCTGCCAGCCCTGGCATTGCAATTTTTAATAACTTATTTTTATTGCATTTTACCCACTATGGCTCCATGTCCGATCAGAACCAAACTGATCCTTCACCAGATAGCCTGAGAGCATGTGTCTTGGTCATTCCAAGCTTCTAACTCATTGAATTAAAAGGATTTTCAACTATCTAGAAAATTAAGCATTTTACTCCTTTCACCCCAGCATTAGGCCCAGGTCCGAAGCCCTTCATACAAGAACAGGGAGGTTTCTTGGAGGGGAAAAGTTTTTTTTTTTCTCAAAATCCATCAGACCACAATTACCAGTTCTACCAATTTCCTAAATCTTGAGGAAGTGAAAAAAAACAATTATCCGTGAGTGAGAGGAGTAGGGGGGACAGTGCCAACCTTGAACCATCACCCCTAGAAAAAAGGCAGAAAGGGCACAAGAAAGTGGCAAAGGCCGTGGGGAGATGACTTCCTGGGGTCCAATCTTGAGTCTTCAGGTGGATGGAGATTTGGCCTCTGGATAGGGATTTCGGCTGTCTGGAAGCATGATAGACACAACCAGCAATTACAGCTTTAAACACAGCCGCCAGCAGGGGGCACTGAGAACCCATAGAAAAGGAAGCGTGCTGGCCTAGGAGGTGAAAACAGGGCAGTTTTTGCTCTCCTGAAAAGTTTAAGCTCCAAATGTGGATCATCCATCCCTCTTTTAAAGAATGAGGGAGATAGTCACAGAAGGGGCCACGAGTTCAAGATCTTGTGAGGGGAGTTCGTTCTCTCCAGAGCAGGGTGTTATGAAAGGGCCGCCCACAGCTTGCTCGCTCGCTCCCTGCCGGTGACCACCATCCTCTTTCTGTCAGTCGTATTCCAGCCACCAGCAACAAGAGTCAATAAACCATTTCTTTGTAAACAGCCCGGTCTGTTATTTGTGAGCAATGCGATAAAGGACTAGCACAGACGTGCTCCTGGAACCCATCAGCTCTGAAGGAGTCACTCCGACCAGCACAGGAGGGTTCTGAAAGGCATGGAGGACTTAAAGCACACCAGATCTCCCGGCCCTGGGCTTTCTCTTAAGTCTGCCCCTTCCCTTGCAGGCCCTGCTGAGACTCCTGCATCTCAGCGCCTGCTCCTGGCAGAAGCTCATGAGGTATTCGTCAGCTGAGCCGATTAAAGACCAGCTTAGCTTGAATTCGGCTGAGGGCTCAGAGGACCCTCTCCAGACCCAGAAGGAGTGCTGTGATTCTGCTCATCTGACCACCGCTCCAGGACTGCACACACGGTCCCCACCCTTCCCTCTACCTACATCCAAGTGGCTTCCTGTGGCCTCTGCGGCCAGGGCTTAGCAGAGAAGGTGCCGTATCCACTCCTGAGACCACAGAGTCACCCTGCACCCACATACCCTCTCCTCCCTCCACTCCTCCAGTGAGCTGCCATGGAGGCAGCCACATGGCCCAGGCTATAGCCCAGCGAAGCTCCCTGGCAGAACAGGGACCAAAATCTGTAAATCAGGCTTCATCTTGCCTGTGCAGACATTCCCAGTGCACCAGCCTGCCACCCTTTCCCCCTTCCCTCTGGCTTCCTGGCACCAGAACAAGCCAGGGAAGTCTTAGAAGCCTTGGGGTCAGTCCTTCCCAGGTCTCACCTCCTGCCTTCTCTCAGCTGGGATCAGTCCTGCCCACCCTAGCCAGCCCTTTCTCTTCCCTGGGCCAGGCACTGAGCTGCAGGGCCTCTCATCCTCCCTGCTGTGGTTGGGTGGGGAAGTCAGACAGTCGGTCTTATATCCAAGGCCGTCAACAACAGGATCAAATCCCAGGGACTTCTGAAGCTACACTGGGGCTGCCAAGTATGCCAGCTGTGCCAGGAGCAGTGCCAGGGTCCAGGGCTTCAAATGCCGTTGTTTGTCCTGGTCTCTCCCAAGACAAGCATTGCTGGCTTCAGAAAGTACTCAGCAGAGGGGCCACAGGTGGCGTGGTGGTTGGGGCATCGGACTCCCATATGGCTGTCCATGTTTGAGACCTGGACCTGGCAGCTTGCTTTCTCACTTTCCCTCTCCTCTTCTGTCTCTCTCTGGTCAAATTAAATAATAATAATAACAAATCAAACAAAAATAATTCTAAAATAAATGAGTACTCAGCAGTTTGTGGACATTTTTAAAAAGTGAATTCTGAAATGCCCTTCTAGGACTTCTCAGGGACGCTTTGGCTCTGAGTCCACACAACCTCACCAGTCACCCACAGCACGTCCACAGAGTGCTGCTCGGCGGGAAGCGGAGGGCGGTTACCGGGCGGCTGGGCTGAGCAGGCTGGTGTTCAGTGGCTGCCCGGTGTGTTCCAAACAGAGACAGGGACCCCGAAACCACCGGCAGGCAATGGGCCCTGGAGAAAAAGCAGCAGCAGGACCTCGATGGTGAAGACCAAGGGGCTGCATTTATTGATGAGTGAGTGAGACGAGGTCTGGCAGGGAAGGAACAGGAGGCGCCTATTTTTATGGAGCTAAACAGAGCATGGAGAAGAGAAAGTGACGTTCACACTGAGGAAAAGAGCATGCAGGTCAGCAGCGATAGCGTCTTCCAGGTCAAGTTCTTTGGGACCGAGTGCACTGAGCACCACAGGGTGCAGCATCAAAAGCAAAAGTGTCATCCCAGAGCTCAGCTCAGCCCAAAGACAAGGAAAGAAACTCTACCCTAGACAAAATCCTGCAGATTGAAGTGGAAGAACTGCCCGGGCCCTGCTGGCTCCAGCCTGAAATCTCTGGAGAGAATGAAACCAAAAATCAGGAGAGCGATTCCACAGAGAAAGGATATGGGGAAGGCAGTCATGGCCCCTACTGCTGTTGTAGTGGCTGGTGGAGACCTGCTGAAACAATCAGACTCACTTAGTGACCGTCATTCCTGCACCAGGAAAGAGAATTCGAATTGTTAATCAACCACAGAAGAAATGCAGGCATCGCAGAACGTATCAATGAGAAGACTTTTCCAGCCACTATAGTCACGGAAACTGGTCCTTTCGAAGTGATGCAAGAACACAGAGGTGACCAGGTCCAGCACCCACAGTGAGACACGGGTTCTTGTCCCTCACTCATGAAGAAATAGAGACACTGACACAGGGAATAGGTATAGCAAAGCAGAGTTTATTGAAGGAGAGGGAAGGAAAAACAGTTCCCACAAAGAAGGGAGGGGTCCTGAAAAGTGGGTTGCCAAGGAAGAACTGAGGGGAGGGGTTTTATTTTGGTCTGGAGGGCTTTGTCTGCGCTTGTTCTAGGTGGGGCTTGTGCGTGCATTCCCCTGGTGAGCAGCCCGTGCTGGATAGGTCCAGGTATTCTCCTGATTTTGGAGTGGGTCCAAAGGGCAGGAGATTCTTTGTTTACAAGCTTTAGGCCATGAAAACATTATCTTATCTTCTTCCCAAATACAGTGGGGCCTGGAAGAAAAAATGCTTCTGTTTTAGGTATAGGTCACGCTGTCTAGGTCAGTCACTGAGACATCTCTGCAAGCCATCTCTCCCGAGCAAGCAGCTGAGCTGCTGTGTCTCCATCTGAAAACTTAAGCCATTTTGTGATTCTATCTTGGGCCTATACCCTAACTATATTCTTAGGGTTCCTCCCTGTCTCCTGCCTCAAAAGGATGCAGAGTTGAAAGACTTCCATATGAAGACATGTTTAAATTCGTCTGAGTTTGAACAAGTGTGACTAACCCGTTAAACTTCTAAACGTCCAGTTGGTTTTGGCTAAGGCATTATGAGACTGTACTGTATTAAGATACTTCTTTTGTGTAAAACAAATTAATTCATTTTATTATTGTGTAGTCATTTTGCTAAATTTACCAAAAAAAAAAAATCTATGTCTTATGAAGTATAGAAGCTATGTAATTTTATCCCTCTTCTTTTTGTTTCCTTTGCAATATTTCACTAATGATCTGTTTATTTTTATTAAACACTATTGTAAAGCGTCTATTTTTTTGTTTTGTGAAAGGTCAATCAGCAAACTCTGACCTTCCATCTTTGGCTCTGGGCGGGTGGAGGCTGTCTGAGTGGTAGGGGAAGTAACCAGGTTCTCCTTCCCCCAAGCCACACC
>NW_006159811.1:5983632-5991457 GCF_000334495.1 Tupaia belangeri chinensis
GCAGGAAACATCTGCAAACCAAAAGCCACAATAAGAATAGCTCTCCAAGTGGGAGGACCCAGAGCTCATTCCCTTCTAGAGGCCTTCATCTGAGACGGGGCAGAAGACTGGAAAGTGTGAAGGCTAGAGAGCACAGGAAGAAGGAAGGACTCCTCTGCAAGAGAGCACACCACATTTGAGGTCATGATTTGCATACCAGCGTGCCCTTCAGAAAAGCACTTCAGAGGTTGTTCCTGCCTCAGCTCAAGGCCTAGAGAGGCAGGAAAGAGGTTCTCCACGTATGCTGGCTGTGGGACTGATGCAAGAGAGTGCAGCTGTTCCTGAGACCCAGCTCCTCTCAGCTGCTAAGAAGGCAGCCTGAGGAAGGGGCCATGACACTGCCCCGTGCTGCCCTCTTGGCCCAGTGCCCATGATCATGGGGCGCAGGCGCAGCCCAGGCTGGGCTTCTTAAGTCTCCCTAGGCTATCTTCATAACAACCCCATGTATTATTCAGATTCATTTATCAGGTCAGTGTGGATTAAGGTTCACTGTTAAAGTGCTGGACTTGCAACTACAGTTCAGTTCTAGACCTCGCTTTCCCACTTTTTCCTCTCTCTCTGAGTCTCTCTGATAAATATATGTGCCCTGTAGCAAATTAAAAAATAATGATGCACAAAATTAAATAAACAATTCTCTTTTTTTCTTTTTAATAGAGGCTTTTGTGTTAGGGTGCGTATGCTTGCTTGAGAGACAGTGAGAGGAAAAGTGAGACATCACCCTCCAGGGGGATGCCATGCCGCAATCCCTTTTCCATGCTCCTCTTGGGTCTTGGGCACATACACACATGTGGCTAGTGTGACATTTAAGCTACCAAATCTGAGATTCTAACCATGGTTGGCCATATGGGAGTTCAGCGACATAACCACTATGCCATCTACTGGCCCCCCAAATTAAATAAATAACGCTGAAACAGAAAAGCTTTGCTGTTTCAGGTAGATGGTAAAGACAGTGGCGAGGGACCCATGTGGACCTCACTTCAATGAGCCAGGCCCAGCTGGTTCCAGATAATACATTAGCCGTGAGTGTGAAATGGTCTCTCAGAGTTTTATGAGAAGTGAGGAGAGAGTTCTGGAGGGGAGGCTGACTGCAGAGGACACAGATCGCAAAGAGGACCTTCTTTCTAAGTGTGGTTCTCCCAGAGGTTGAGAGGTCTCGGACAGCTAAGCATAGATCCCTTGGCCACAAGCATAGGACAGATTTAGGGTAGGGACAAGAAGCACAGCCCCAAGCAGGGAGGAGACTGGAGGCCAATGGTGTGGACAGAAGTCTGACTACTTTTCCTATTTTTCCAAAATCTTTTCAAAAGGGGACTGGGGAAGTCATGCCCACAAACATTAACAGACCATTTATTTTCTATTAACGGGATTCTTCCTACCTCCTGTCCCTGGCATAGTATCTTTGAGATGTATATTTCAACCGATTACAGTATATTCTTTTGCTTATCTCTTCCCAAGACACAGAACTTCCCTTTTCCTTGAGCTGTAGATTAAGCCTTTCTTTAACTAAGACACAATCTTCTCTTCCAATCACCAACCTAAGAATTGTGGAACCCACCTATAACCTACAATTCCCCCCATTCTACATGTCCCGCCTTTTGGGGCCAGACCAATGGAAAATCTTTTCACTAAATGTTGTCTGTCAATCTCAAACAAATAAAAGGAACCTCTACATCATCACCCCGAGAAAAGGCATGTATGCCTCTTCTCCAGGCCTAGGTCACTCACAGTTGGCTTAGAAATAAACCACATTAATTATTAATTATTAATTTTACAGTTGGTTATTTTTTTCCATCGATAATGGTCTGGTCAAGCTGTTGCCGGCTCTGATAAGTGGGAGAGACTAATGATTCCTGGGCACCCCTTTTCCCTTTGAGGCCCCTCCTTTCAGTGTAGAATGTGGGAGGCCCAGCTTTAAAGAAAACCTGACCTTGCCCTGACCAAACACCCAGCCCCACCCCCTGCACTGAAGCCTTTCCCAAGCACCTTCCCTACCCCACACCCCACACACAGCTGAGCTTCCAGCTACTCCCTTGAAGACCCTCTTCCAACCTCTTGCCAAGGAAGGCCTCCCAGATCTGATCTGTTCACACCAGCAACACCTTCCTCCCTCACAGAGATGGCACCCCAGCCCCACCTCTTTTAGGGGAAAAGCGAATGCTTTACCTGAGTGGGATTTTTGTGGGGCATTAGAGGACAAAGTTCAGACAATTTAATTGAAAAATAAAAAAGCAAATTATTTGAATTAGGCAGGCTGTGGAATGGCTTCCAAAGAACTTTGGAGAACCATGTTTTGGGGTGGTATTTATGCACACAAAAAGGGAAAGCGATGTTGGGACCAGCAGTTAGCATAATGGCTATGTCACTGAACTCCCATGTAGTCGACCACGGTTCGAGTCCCAGATCCGGTGGCTTAAACTCACACCGGGCACGTGTGCATGTGTGCCCAAGATCCCGAGAGGACAATGGAGGAGAAGGGATTGTGGCGTGGCCATCCTCCCTGGGGGGTGATTTCTCGCTTTCTATCTCTTTGTCTCTCTCTGTCTTTCTGGCAAGCGCATGCGCCCTATAGAAAAACCTCTAAAAAAAAAAAAAAAGGTTGGTGGGAAGCGATGTTAAGATAAAAGGGGGGGAGTGAGAGAATGAGGTAGAGAAATAATTGGATTGGTTACAGCATGATATTTGCCTGTGTTTACACAGTTTAAAGGATGGGCTGTCCGTGATTGACTGACGTGTAGTTGCTGTGATTGGCTGTAACTTAGCAACTTGCTAAGGAAACAGACTTCCATGAGAAGCTGTGGCCTGCCTATGGGAACTCAAGCAGGAGTAGGGAGGCCTTCTCAGGCCAATGAAGTTTAAAGGGGGAAACATTTCTAGTCCAAGTCAAATAGAGTAGCGTGTTTGTTCCCAATTTCCAATGGCTTGCAAGGACCAAGGTGAGCCATGGCTTTCCCCTCAGCAGAGTAGAAATATGGTCACCCAAGCCCTCCTCTCAGGGACACGTTGTTCAGCATAGTTGTGGAGCTTTGTCATATTTACAGGCTCAATGTCTTTTGAACCAGTTTGAAGAGTTTCTCACATTAATGAGTCTCAGGGCCCCAGGACTCTTGAAGTTTCTACTAAAGGACAAAGACATAGAACTTGGCCTCTCGCTGTCAGACGCACCAGAAAAACAAATTCAGAAAGGAACAGAGGGCGCGATCTTTCTTATAATATGGCAGCTTCTTCGGCGGGTGAGGGGAATTTGGAGGAATTGAGGCGGCATTGTGAGAACACCTGCAAAACCAAAACATGACTTACCTCATTTCTCCTGCTGTGCTGAGTTCAGGTGATTAATGCCCGTTGGACTGAATAGCTCATAATCTCAGAAAGTAAGAGGAAGCTTTTGAGACAAGAACAAAGGAAAAAATGATTTGTTTTTAGGAACATCTAAGCTGAAGAGGATGGCCCAACCACCCTGCTTTGCGGGCTTCTTTCCTCCTCCCCTGTGTGATCTTCCTAGTTGGAGCAGACAGCAAGGATGGCAATGAGTCTAGAGGCATGCATTCCCCGTAGTCCTTAGTTCAGCCTAGCTCTACCTTTCCAATGTTAGGGCAAATCAGAAACTTGGATTCAGGCTGGGTTGATATTTCTAAGAAAAACAACAAAGAGAGCTACGACATTGTTACTCGCTTGAAAAAAAGACAAGCTAGCAAGGAAATAAAGGCAACAGCTGGTATACCAAGATAAAGTAGGATGGCAAGCAGATGGGAGGTCTATATGAAGACAAAAGTCTTAATAGAACAGAAGTGAGAAGAGTTGGACAAACAAGCTGGGGAGGACAGGATCCGTGAGCGAGACAACTGGATTAGTTACTTAGGAGGACAAAGAGCAAGGTGTGAACCACCTACCAATGAGGAAGCAGAGTAATTGTCCGTGAGCCAAGGTTAGGGAGGTATTTCTACAATCATCGCATCAGCTTTTCTTACAGTAGAGCTACTTTTTCTGTTTTGTTTTAAGAGAGATATTTGCTATAAGGCACGTATGCTGGCCAGAGAGACAGAAAGCAAAAAATCACCCCCCTCCCAGGAGGGATGGCCACACCACAATCCCTTCTCCTTCATAGATTCTCCTTTGGAATTTTGGGCATACACCCACACAGGCCCAGCATGACTTTGAAGCTGCCAGGTCCTGGACTTGAACCAGGGTTAACTACATGGGAGTCCAGCGACATAACAATTATGCCATCAGCTAGCCCCCAGTAGAGCTACCCTTGACTTTAGGATGAGACTGGGGGCTCATATCCCTAATAAGGGCAACCTTGGGCAGATTATATTCACATCATCACCAGCGATAGAAGTCGGTAACTACCTAGGCCTGAGTAGTTGAGACGAGTGTCATACCAGGCAGTAGATCAGAAACTGTTCTCTCAGATAAGCAGAAACTGACTGCGGTGCCCCTCAGAGGAAGACTTCTCTATCCGGTCTTGTATCTCAGGCGGCAGATTCTGATTATCTCACTAGTTACACAACAATTTTGTTAATAGTAACATCTAGATTCACTTAAGTTGGGAAAGGTCCGTGCATACATTAGTGATATATGGCAGGGAGCAGCCCTTCACTATGTCACTGACTTATTCTTTTTTACTTTTTTTTTTTTTGAGAGGTTTTTGCTATAGGGCACGTGTGCTTGCCAGAAAGACAGAGAGAAACAGAGAGACAGAAAGCAAGAGAGCACCCCCCAAGGGGAATGGTCACACCACAATCCTGTCTCCTCCATTCTCCTCTCGGGATCTTGGGCATGCATGCACATGTGCCCAGTGTGAGTTTAAGCCACCAGGTCTAGGACTCGAACCACAGTTGACTGCATGGGAGTCCAGTGACATAGCCATTACACCAACTGCTGGTCCCCCTTCACTACGTTATTAACACAGACCATAGGGCCAACAGATGGTGTGGAAGTTTGGGCAGTTGGATTCCACATGGCTGCAGTTCAAATCCTGGATCTGGCAACTTGAAAAACATGCTGGTTTATGTGCATGCCTAAAACTCCACGAGGGGAATGGAGGAGAAGGGATTGCAATGTGACCATCCTCCCAGGTGGGGAAGAGGGTGGTGCTTTCTTAATTTCCTTCTTACTGTCTCTGGTACATGCACGTGCCTAATAGCAAAAAAATAAATATTTTAATAAAATAAAAATAAAACACATACACACAAACAAAACAAACAAAAACCCCACACAGCCCAGAAGATCTGCTAGGTAGAGTTAAGCCACAGCCCCACAAGTAGAGAGACAAACAGAGCAGAAATATGCTGCAAGTTACTGTGACAGATTTACTCCACCCTCATGTCCTCGGTGACTTAGTCTGAGGCAAACATGTACGTGGCAAAGCGCATGACATTTAACCCATCATCTTACCACGCCCATAATAGAAACCCCAAGTTACTCACAGCTGACGTTTGAGTCATTGTACACGAGAGCCAAGTAAGCAGAGGGGAAAGCAATCACTTCCTGTTGCCTGGAATGGCCCGAATCTCCTGCTTTCCGGCTGCACAGGTAGGAGTTACAGCCACCTGAGTACATGTAGTTTTAGGGGTCCAACTTCTTGATACTTAAGTGATACCCAATCCTTAACTGTAACGTGTTAAGTAAAATATCCGTTCTAAAGACCAGTCATAGCAACTCGTTTGAAGGGAATTACATCATACACAAAGACATTTCTGAGTAGTATAAAAAGAACAGCTTCCAAGACTGAGAACTTAAGGAGATGACATAACTTCTGAGCCTCAGATTCTTCTCCTCTATAAATGACAAAACTACCCGATATGTTCATTACTAGGAAATCAGCAAGCCTGTATATGAAAGCACTTGGAACAACGGCAAAAGGGAACGACCCAGCAGCCGTTGTTCACTGTTACTCCTGGCCCCCATTCACAGGTGCTTTACAGGATTAGCCAGGATCTGATCTACTTTTCACATAGCATCACCATGGTCCTCCACGTTCACGCATGGTGAGTATGTGCATTGACTAAAATAGGCCTATGACACACGGAGCAGGGAGAATTAGAATGTCAATGCCCACTGGAGTTTAAAGCAAGGTGGTGTAAGTAGATTAAGAGTAGGAGGGACCAGCAGTTAGCGTAATGGCTATGTCGCTGGACTCCCATGTAGCCAACCGCGGTTTGCGTCCTGGACCCAGTGGCTTAAATTCATGCCGGGCGCGTGTGCGTGCGTGCCCAAGATCCTGAGAGGAGAATGGAGGAGAAGGGATTGCAGCATGGCCATCCCCCCTGAAGGGTGATTTCTCACTTTCTGTCTCTCTGTCTCTCTCTGTCTTTCTGGTGAGTGTACACGCCCTATAGCAAAAACCTGTCCAAAAAAAAAGAGTAGGGAACACAACCCCAACAAAATGATAAGATGGCTAGCTCATGGCATGGTGGTTAAGGCAGCTCGATCCTACATGGCCAACAGCATGGTTCAAGCCCTGAACCAGGCGGCTTGAGAAACAGGCCTGGCGTGCATTCATGGGTGTCCAAACCTCCCAAAGGAAGGGAGAAATGAAAGAGAAGGGATTGCACCTGACCAGTCACCAGGGCGGGTACTTTCTTACCTTCTCTCTCTGTCTTTCTTGTGGGCACACATGCTCTCTGGAAAAAAATTTTTTTCAATGATGACAAGAGAGTGAGGAGAAGAAAAGTGGTATGAAATTAGGGGAAAGCATAACTAATACAAATAAACTTCCATGTTTACTGTGGCACTATATATAATAGTCAAGATTTGGAATCAACCTAAGTGTCAAGAGACAAATGACAAACTCTATTTATAGATGTAAGAGGAAATACTATGCAGTCATTAAAAAGAAAGAAATCCTGTCACGCAAGGCAACTTTAGTGAGCCTTGAGGACATCATGTTGAATCAAATAAGCCAGGCAGAAAAAGAAAAATTGCATCTTTGGATTCATATATGGAAACTAAAAAAGTTGATCTCACAAGAGTAGAATAGTAGTTAGAAAGACTGCAAAGAGGGGTGAGGTGGGAAAGGGGGAAATGTTGGCTAATGGGGTGTGTGCCCTCACCCGGGAGAGTGTGAAAACAGCCCTTCCCCTGGCAAATGTCACATGCAGTCCCTTCTCCATCACTGCCTCCTGTACGCATGCCACCAGGTATGTCTCTCAGGCCCCCAAATCCAGGACTACAACCGCAGTCGGCCATGTGGGATCCGCTGTCTTACACCATCACCGGCGGGCCAGAAGAAAGGCACTCTTTAGCGTTAATGTACACTTCCGTTTCTATCTGCTATGATTTCCATTAGCTTTCTTTTTTCTTTTTTTTTTCTTTCTTTTACTCTAAGATTTTTGCCTTAGGGCACATGAGTTCCCTGAACAGCAAGAGACAGAGACAGTGAGAGAGAAATGAGAACTCATTCCCTGGGGTGGGGTGGGGGTGGGGGATAGCCACGCTGCAATCCCTTTTCCAGTCTCCTCTCAGGAACTTGGGCACACATGCACACACGACCAGCGTAAGTTTCAAGCCACCAAGTCCAGGACTCAAATGCAGTCAGGCATGTGGGAGTCCAGTGACATAACCGCTATGCCATCTCCTGATCCCTGCAATAGCTTTTTTATATTATATTTAGAAGGGTCATCTAGAAGGAAAAAGCAAGAGACTTCTCAGAAAGCCCTAAACATGAAAGAAGAAATCTCAATAATTCCATCTTAAGTTTCTGCAAGAATTTTTTAGAAACCCCAACAATGAGAGAAGCTTTTCCTTTTTTTTTTTTTTTTTTTTTTTTGGGGGGGTTTTTTCCACA
>NW_006159811.1:5991634-6005919 GCF_000334495.1 Tupaia belangeri chinensis
AAGCGGCGGTCGCCTCGGTGGGAGCCGGGCGTCTTAGCCATTACACTAACTGCTGGTCCCAAGCTTTTCCTATATTCATGTTTTCCTTTTTTTTTTTTTTTTTACAGAAAGATATTTTCGCTATAAGGCAAACAAGAGACAGAGAGACAGAGAAACAGAAAGTGAGAAATCACCACCAGGGGTGATAGCCACGCCACAATCCCTTCTCCTCCAGTCTCCTCTTGGGATCTTGGGCACACACGCACATGCACCTGGTGTGAGTTTTAAGCCACTGGATTGGACCATGAACCGCAACTGACTACATGGGATTTCAGCGATATAGTCATTACCCATCTGCTTGTCCCTCTATCCATGTCTTTTTTCTTTTTTAAAAAGAATTATTTATTTTATTTATTCATTCACTTGTTTTTAAATTTTACCAGACACACACACACACACACACACACACACACACACAGAAAGAGAGGGAGAGGGAAAGTGAAAAAGCAAACCATCAGGTCCGGGACTCGAGCTGTGATTGGCCATGTGGGAGTTTCCAGCACCTTAACCACCACACCACCCGCTGGTCCCCACCTATCCACGTCCTAAGGAAGAGAAAAGTCTGATAAGATGACCTCAGTTGCTGTGACCCAAGAGGTATTTCCTGTCTACCCACAAGTACTAGTTCCTTTTCTCTCAGGCTCTCAAACTGTTCGCTTCGTTCTCTCACTTCTTCCTTTATCTTTCACTTCTGCAGTAAATTCACCAAGATTTCCTTTGAAACCTACAGAAATTCATTTCTTTCCACCCACTCCACCCAGCCAGTACTAAAACGTCCTTGGTACCTAGGACACCTGTAGGATTTCTGGGTACTCCGATGGGAACTAGCCCCAAACCACACCCACCAGCAGAGCAGACCACAGCCCGAATAGACTGCCTCTTTTTAAAAAAAATTCTCAAAGCCACACCTTCTTCTTGAGTGCAGACCAAAGAGACAGCTTAAAAGCTACTTTGAGCTATTGGGTCCAGCAGGTGGCATGGTGCCTGGGGACACGGGACTCCCACATGGACAACTGTGGCTCGAATCCTAGACCTAGCGGCTTGTTTCCTCACTTTCTCTCTCTCTCTCTGTCCCTCTCTAGTCAAATTTTAATTAATTAAGTTAATAAAAATAATTCTTAAAAAAAAAAAGAAAGAAAACCAGGGACCAGCAGTTGGCATAATGGCTATGTCGCTGGACCCCCATGTAGTCGACCAGGGATCGAGTCCCAGACTTCGTGGCTTAAACTAACACCACGTGCGTGTGCGTACATGCCCAAGATCCTGAGAGGAGACCGGAGGAGGCATGGCCATCCCCCTGGGGGGTGATTTCTCACATTCAGTCACTCTGTTTCTCTATGTCTTTCTGGCACATGCGCCCTATAGCAAAAACCTCTCCAAAAAAAAGAAAAAAAAGAAAAGAAAACTGGGAACAGCAGAGGGCATAATGGTTATGTCGCTGAACTCCCATGTAGTTGACCATGGTTCAAGTCCAGGACCCGGTGGCTTAAACTTATGCCAGGCGTGTGTGTGTGCATGCCCAAGATCCTGAGAGGAGAATGGAGGAAAAGGGGTTGCAGTGTGGCCATCCCCCCTGGGGGATGATTTCTTGCTTTCTGTCTCTCTGTCTCCCTCTGTCTTTCTGGCCAGCACAGGAGTCCTATAGCGAAAATCTCCCGCCGCCCCCCAACCCCAAAAGAAAACTACTTAAGCTATTGTACGATTGGTCCCAATTGCTGACAGGAAAAATCAGGGCTTTCTCCTAGGTTTCCACTTTTAAAGTGTCATTGTTCCCTCCCTGCCCGTTTTTTACTGCATTGTAAAGACAGTTGTTAAAGACTTGTTTCGAGGGAAGCATTCAAAAGTCACCTACAAAAAGTGGCTGATTCAACTTCCTCTCCTGTACCTAATCTTAATATAGAAGACGTTTCGTCGACCCTAAGGAATTTCAGGAGCTATTTGGTCAGATACCCGTGTTAGAGTCAAATAACCTAACCCTCAGACGACGCCGATGACCGTCATGGATCGCCTGTGTGTCATTCATCTCTTCTGTCACTCACAGTATTATTGAGGCTCATGATTCAGTAGAAGGAAGAAAGCAACCTAGCCAGGCTTTGTGTTTGTCTCTGCTTCTCAAGCTTCATGCTAGAACGTATAAGAACCCTCCAGATCCACATGTTCCAGCCAAGTCAGTTCCACTTCTACCACTGAGGGTCAAAAGCTTCGTTGTGTATTGGAGTCAGCAGGTGGCATGGTGCTGGACTCCCACATGGTCTACCGCGGCTTGAGTCCCGGACCTGGTGGCTTGCTTTCTCACTCCCCCACCCAGTCAAATTAAAATAATAAATAAATAAATAAAGTTAAAAAAAAAAAACCTTCTTAAAAAAATAAAAGCTTCATTGTGTATTAAGACTGTAGCAAACCAAACCAAGATAAGTAAGAGACTTAATAAATGGGGAAAAGAGACAACTCTTCCTTACAGTAGATTTTAAATAATACACACAGTCACCTGTCCCCTGTAATGTGAGTAGGTCTTAGTGACTCACTTCTACAGGACAGAATTGGGAAAAGGAAAAGCAATACCATTATATAGTGAAGAGATCTGGCAGACACTGCCTTAACCAAGAGATGGGGGTTAACAGTACTGGTGATAAATCTTGTTATTATTGTGGGCCACCTGATAGGATGGGATGGGAAGAGCATTCACCCCTGTAAGATACCTATGACCCCAACACAGTCATAAAAAATTTTTAAAAATCAGATAAAATTAAATTGAGGAACATTCTGCCAAGTGATGACCAATAATCTTCCAAACAGTGAATAAAAGTCTGGAAACACAAGAAAAGGCTGAGAAAATGCCACATACCAAAGTAGATGAAGGAAACGTGATCAAATGAAATCTGGTTTTGAAAGGTTTTTACCGGAGTGTTACGGAAACGGCGACCCCAATCAACCACAAAAGTCGGTTCTTGATGTAAAATACAAGAGGCTTTATTGCTAGCGCGCTAGGACTCCACTCCCAGTCATACAAGACATGGCTAAGAGTGAAGTCCCGAACATAGGAGTATTCAGGTTATATAGACATGAGTCCGTGGGATGAGGGGAGGAAGCAAGATAAGAGGTTACAAGGTAATCTTATGATGACCATTTGGTCAGGCTTGCAGGAGCATTTGATCTGGGTTTCCGGGGCTAGCAGAAGGGAGGGATTTTACACTACAAAGGTCTGGGCTAGCTTGCCAGACTAGTTTGCAAATGGCTCTGGGCTCCCTGCAAGGTGTTAACAAATTACCCCAGGTTTCCACAACTTCAACAGCATCTGCTTTAGTACAGAAACAAAAGAGGCAAAGGTTAGACTTTATCTTTGTAAGACAGGCTAATCTAATTTTATTCTTACAGTTTCGGGATCTAGAAATAGATATATTTGTGAAAAAAGTGGTGAAATCCAAAGTTGGGAATTTCTTAGTTCAATGTCAAAGGCCTATCTCTTGGTTTTAACAAATGTATAATGATTATATAAAATGTCAAAATGAAGGGAAACTGAATAAAGGAACTGGACCTCTCTTTACTACCCTGCAACTTTTCTGTAAATCTAGAATTATTCCTAGACCAAAACTTATTTAAAAGAAAAAAATAAATAAGAGAAGAAAATATGTTGTAAAATTTGCATGAAGTTTTCAAATAAAACATAACCCTTTGAAGAAAGCTTAAGCTGTAGCAGAGTCCTTTAAACTCTGCCTCCCTCAGACTTCTTGGAGGAACTTTTCCATTATTATGTGTATTTATTTATTTATTTATTATTTTCATCTTTTAAAACTATTTTTTATTTAATTTTATTTATTATTATTTTTAAAATTTGACTAGAGAAAGGGGGGGAGAGGTAAGAAACAAGCCACCTGGTCTGGATTTGAACCACAGCTGGCTATGTGGGAGTCCAGCACCTAAACCACCACACCACCTGCCAGCCCCATGTTTTTTTTTTAATTGCCAGAGGGCATAAGGGCACTATGGAGTGGGGAAGAGAGAGAGAGAGAGCATGCACAAGCAACCCTATTGAGGTGTGGACACACCTCACTCCTTTTCCCTCCATCTCTGTGTCCCGTCAGGACTGTGGGCACAAATGCACACATACCTGTCATGTTCTTCAACCTATCAGATTCAAATCGCATTTGGCCGTGTAAGATCCACTCCATATGCACAGAGCTGAACATGACTACCTGGCCTGCACAATGAGGGGCAATTTAGAACAGAAGAGGAGCTACTTGGAGGACAGATGTGAGGGGGAGGCGACCAGAGGCTGAGAGGCTAGCTACAATGGAACGGGGATGTACTCTGACAGAGGGCAATGGGTCTAAAGACCAGTAGGTATAAAGTTACCTAGTTTAGTCCTGTGACCACCACCTGAGCTTTCTGAACATTCGCTGATTCCAGCCACCCATATAAACTTCAGTTTTCACATATCTGTAGTCAGAAGAAAGTCGAGGGACCAGCAGATGGCATAATAGTTATGTCGCTGGACTCCCACATGGTTGACTGTGGTTCAAGTCCCAGACCCAGCAGCTTGAACTCATGTGCATGCTTTGTGGGGGGGGGGTGATTTCTCGCTTTCTCTCTGGCAAATGCACACATATTATAGCAAAAATCTCCTTGAAGAAGAAGGAAAAGGAGCAGAAGGAGGAGAAGGAAACAACAGATTATCTTCTAGAATAGTCAGGAGGCATGAACAAAATTGTCAAATATGCTTAGGAAGGCTGTTTTTATAAATAAATTACATCAGGTCATCAGGAAGGTATGATGCGTTTTTCTATGCAAAAATGTGTTGTGACCTTCCTGATGATCCAATATTAAAATTTTAAAACACTGGGACCAGCAGATGGCATAATGGTTATGTTGCTAGACTCCCATGTAATCGACTACAGTTCAAGTCCCGGACCTGGGAGCTTAAATTCATACCAGGCACGTGTGTGTGCGTGCCCAAGATCCCAAGAGAAGAATGGAGGAGAAGGGATTGTGGTGTGGCCATCCCCCCTTGGGGGGGGGGAAGGGTGATTTCTCGTTTTCTATCTCTCTCTCTTTCTGGTGAGTGCATGTGCCCTATAGTGAAAACCTCTCCAAAAAAAAATTAAAACACCTACCATAAGCAACAGGTTAAATGGTATTTAGAATGTGGCCTTTAAAGGTAAACAGACAAATGTAGGTTTAATTCCCAACTCTACAACCTACTAACTATGTGACATCACATAGTTAACCTCACTCCACTTTTCTTCCTCGTTGTGAAATGGAGATAAAAATAGTGCTTACTTATAATCGTTGTGAGGGTTGATTGCTATTATGTTCAAAAAGCATCCAGAATAGTTCATGGCACAAATATACAGCACACACCGTCACCCAGACATGTTGTGTGTGCAATTCACATGACTCATGGAATCATCGCAACAATTGTCTGACTGATCCTCATGCCCTACGTGAGGAACGACCCCTGGAGAATGACTACATGGCCTAAGGTAACAGCCTGAGGAGTGGAGCTGGATTCCACTCAAAGCCTTGGGCTCTAGAGCCATCACATTCGTCATCACTCTACACAGTGCCACCTCTTCATCAGAAAGGAGGGCGTTGACTCTTCTGTTATCAGTAAGGAAGGAAGAAAAAGGGGGATGTGGCATACTGAAAAGGTCAAGAAAAGAGATATGGTTATGAAAGGGAACAGAACAGTCCTACTGTGGCCTTGCAAGTTTACAAAGAATGCAGAAATAAACTTAGAGCAACACCAGATCCGTGGCCAAGGGCCAGGAAGGCTAGCATGTGTTTCTGCAGGCCTAAAAGTTAACGAGAATCTTCACTCAAAAGTCACACGATCACTCTGTAAAAATATAGCTTACCGAGTAAGAGGAGCTTCTTCCACACGTGCTTATCCTAGTATTTTCTCAGTTGATTTCCTGAGCAGAACACTCACATACCAGATAATCCAGTTCAACCCTAGACACAGGATGATCCTCCCTGAAGGGGAGCCAGCCCGCATTCCTCAGTGAGTCACCTCTCTCTAAAGCCAAAGCCTGGGACCTGGACCAAGCCTGAGGCGATGTTCTGGGAGGCTCCTACTGTTCCCCATCAGTAGATGTACCCACAAAAAAGGAGGCCTTGCTTAAGCTCTTTTAAAAAAAAAAAAAAAAGGTTTCTGCCATAGGCCATGTCTGCTCGCTGGAGAGAGAGAGAGAGACAGAGAGGAAAAGTGAGTAATCACCCCAGGGGTAGTGGCTACACCATAATCCCTCCTTCTCCATTCTCCTCTTGGGATTTTGGGCACATGTGCATGTGCACGTGCCTAGGGTGATTTTCAAGCCACTGGGTCCAGGACTGTAACTGCAGTCCATCATGTGGTGTCCAGTACCTTGATCACTATACCCTACACCACCTGCTGGCCCTGTGGTTTAAGCTCAAGCGCTCACCAGAGAGAGAGAAAAGGAAAGTGAGAAAGTAAGCCGCCAGGTCTAGGACTCAAACCACGGTTGGCCATATGGGAGTTCAGTGCCCCAACCACCATGCCACTGGCTAGCCCTGTGACTTAGGCTCCTAATTTGACCATTCGATTTCTAACTTACTCCCCACATATTAATAGTTGCCGCCCTGTCGGTGACTGCTCTGAGCCAGGTAATCTACATTCTTTGGCTCACTTATGCCCCTTCCCTTCTATGAGATAAATAATGAGATGCTCACAGCACCCATGAGAAAACTCGGGCTTGGAGGGATTAAGCAACTTTCCTCAAATTACACAGCTAAACAAGAGGCAGAAGCAGTGAGAATTTAAACTTTAGAAAGTTATTATTAATATGAGACCAACAGTTAGTGTAATAACTATGTCGCTGGACTCCCATGTAGTTGACTGTAGATCGAGTTCCCAGACCTGGTGGCTTGAACTCACACCAGGCGCATGTGCGTGTGTGCCCAAGATCCCGAAAGGAGAATGGAGGAGAAAGGATTGAGGTGTGGCCATCCCCCCTAGGGGGTGATTTCTCGCTTTCTGTCTCTCTGTCTCTATCTTTCTGGTGAGCGCACATGCCCTATAGCAAAAACCTCTCCCTCCCCCCCAAAAAAAAGTTATTATTGTTATTTTAATTTACTTATTTATTTATTTTTTTTGGAGGGAGAGGTTTTTGCTATAGGACACATACACTTGCCAGAAAGACAGAGACAGAAAATGAGAAGTCACCCCCCCAGGGGTGATGGCCACACTGAAATACCTTCTCCTCCATTCTCCTCTTGGGATCTTGGGCACACACACGCACACACCTGCCTGATGTGAGTTTAAGCCACTGGGTCCAGGACTTGAACCGTGGTCGACTACAGGGGAGTCCAGTGCCATAGCCACTATGCCATCTGCTGGTCCCAATGTTACTTTAATTTATAAATCACAATGATATACATTTAGGAGGCAGAGTGATGTTTTGATGTGTGCATGTGGCTTGACTAAATAAGCTCAGTAACCCACCCAGAACTTCGCTTTCCTATCACTAGTGTCCAGATTTAAACCCAGATTGTTTGATTTCCAGGGTCCTTTTCTTAAACACAAAGTGCTACAGTTGAGGTTGCCAAGGAAGTAAATTTAGAGACCTTGTTGAGTTGATGATAGCTTATTGTGGCCCTGTTACCCTTTTCTCCAACGAGCCATCACTGAAACCTGCAAGAAAGGAAAGCAAAATTCTTTTCCTGACTCAGAGACGATGCTTAGAGATGGGTGTGCAGAAGGAAGGTGTGGGGAATGCATGCTAATTTTTATTTCAACTCATTATTTTTTTTTTGAGAGGTTTTTGCTATAGGGCACATGCACTCACCAGACAGAGAGAGACAGAGATAGAAAGCGAGAAATCATCCCCCAGGGGGGATGGCCATGCCGCGATCCCTTCTCTTCCATTCTCCTCTCGGGATCTTGGGCACACACGCACACGCGCCCGGCGTATTTTAGGCCACCTGGTCCGAGACACGAACTGCGGTGCACTACATGGGAGTCCAGAGACATAGCCATTACGCTAACTGCGGGTCCCAACCTATTACTTTTGAGTCAAGGCGAACCACTTCAGAATCCCAACTAACCTCTCGTTTTCCTTTCCTGTGTCTTTATTTTTCTCTTGACCAAAACCTGCGTCAGTAGGGAGGACACGGGAAAGGGGACTAGGGTTTGTGCAAAGAACAATTCTAGTTCCAGTTTTCTTACCTCATTTCTGAGCTGGACTAACTCCAGGAGGGCATTCACCGGAACTATTGTGGCTCTCACACAGGCAGACGCCTGCCTGCCTCCTGGGCCTGCAGCCCAGAAGAACCAGGGCCACCCGGAAACAGGTGGTGCAGGTAGGCGCCGTCCACACCAGCGCAGCAGGAAGAAAGCTGTGTCACTGCCTGCCTTATGGAATCCTGGACTTGTTTCTGTATAACTCATTATTTGGATGGGGCTGATGGTGTTACATAGACAGACAGGTCCTAGCTTAAATGAGATCTTTGACGGGTTAATATGACCCTAAATTCCAACATGTGTGCACTTCATGTAGAACACGGCAGAGCTAGAACTCCCCAATGTCGTCCGTGGCTGTATTTCTACAGCCTGTCTAACACGAAGGGGCCAGCAGATAGCATAATGATTACGTTGCTGAACTACCATGTAGTCAACCGCAGTTCAAGTCTGGGACCCGGTGGCCTAAAACACGTGCTGGGTATGTGTGTGCACGCACTCAAAATCCTAAGAGGAGAAGGGATTGCAGCATGGCCACCTCCTGCCCCGGGGTGGAGGGTGATTTCTTGCTTTCTGTCTCTCTGTCTCTGTCTCTCTGATAAGGGCACATGCCCTATGGCAAAAAATCTCTCTCTTAAAAAATAAATAAATAAAATGATGAGAAAGCAGCTGTAAGTGCCGCAGTAAATGCATGACTCAAGGGACTTTCTCTGGAGTCCCCCATCAGCATCCGCTCTCCTGCTACCCTCACATAAGACCGTGCGTCTCACCTGGTCCTTTGCGTTGCCCTCCCAACTGTTTCCACTGCCTTCAGAGTCCCCTCTCTAGACATTCTCCACACTGCATCCAGAGAAATTTTTCTAAAACATAAAACTGCCCATTGACTCCACAACATGTCCAGGAAAAGCTAAATTCCTGCCATGGAAAAACACAAAAAGACTGCCGGACCCAATCTTCCACCGGTCATTCAGATGCCATCGATGCTCAGGCCCACTCTGTTGGGCCTCCCTCTGGCATTTTTAGTGCTCTTCCCTCTTCCAGTACCTCCGCCTTTCTTTTTCACCCTCTCCGTCCACCTGCCTAATTCCCACTCATCCTTCCAGGGTAAACATAAGTTTAGTCTTCCTCAGAAAGCACCTCTCTACTAGACCCCTGTCTTGGGCCATCTGTGCTGCTGTAACAAAATTCCACAGACTGGGTGGTTATAGACCACAGTAACTTACTTCTCCTAGTTCTGGACACTGGGAAGCCCAAGGTTAAGGCGGCAGCAGATTCAGTGTCTGGTGAGGCTCGCTTTCTAGTTCACAGACGGCCCCTCCTCCTGTGTCCACGCAGGTAGAAGGGGCCAGGCAGCAATCTGGGGCCTCTTTCGAGAAAGGGCATGAATCCCATTCAGGAGAGCTCCACCCTCATGACCTAAGCACCTCCCCAAAGCCCCACCTTCTAATAGCATCACTTTACGGATAAGGATTTCAGCATGTAGATTCAGATAAGGGGAACTGGGTATGAACGTTCAGACCAGAGCTAGTCCCCCAAAAGATGTTAACGCCTCCCTCATGTCCTCTCAGAGGAAATAGGCTAGCACGGCTCCCATTGTCACTCCGCTGTCACCATCTGCTCACTGACCTGTTTCCTTCCTCAGCTCTGAGCTCATGGAACAAGAGCTTCTTACTCACTTTTGTATCCCCTGTCCCTGCAGTGGTTCCTGTCTAGAAATGGTTACTCGGTCGTGATCGTCGAGACAGCAAAGGGCTGAAGGGCTGAATGCATGAGCAGGCTGCTGTATCTGCAAAGAGATGGCACACTCCACGAATGTAACTGAGAAGACTTTAATAAAGGGACTACTGCATTACGGTGGTGGAGACAGGTAAGTGACACCCATAAGAAATATTGAAGCATCCCTAGGGTGGGCGACAGCAGGAGCCCAGACCGCTTCTAGACCTGAAGGTGCAAGGAGAAAGTGTAGATGCCAAGGACCAGCTGACAGGCAATGTGGCCTTCACTAGTGGAGGTCCCCTGCAGTGACCTGGCAAGATGGAGTTCAGGCAATAAACACCGTGAGCTTGCTCTCCTCTAATCCTCAGGCTCCTGCCTTTCCCTGTCCAAGTCAGTGTGGGTCACCTCTCCGGGCACAGAGCAGGGTGGAGAGAAGTCAGGAGGAGATCAGGAAGAACAAATGGGAGTATTCAATATGGCTGTTTCCCAAGGGAAGTCATTGACTGCATTATTATTATTATTATTATTATTATTTTGGAGAGGTTTTTGCTATAGGGTGTGTGCGCTTGCCAGAAAGACAGACAGAGAAACAGAGGCAGAAAGCGAGAAATCACCCCCCAGGGGGGATGGCCACGCCGCAATCCCTTCTCCTCCATTCTCCTCTCAGGATCTTGGGCACACATGCACATGCACCCGGCATGAGTTTAAGCCACTGGGTCTGGGACTTGAATCGCGGTCGACTACATGGAGTCTAGCGACAAAGCCATTATGCTAGTCCCAGTCATTGACTACATTCTAAAGGTTAAGAAGTTCAAAAATATGATCAGAGGGGAGGAAATGATCTTCTTAGGAACTAGTAGACTTTGTTCTAGGAATAAATACTTTCTTTGATCACTCAATTGTGATGAAGAAAATGGTAACAGCCTGGCAGCCAGGTTCTTGCAGAAAAAGCGCATTTTTCAAGCGAAGGAGGAACAGGGAAGGAGAATTGGGGTTGAAAGCTTCTTCCTCCACACTGACAACCTTTTTTTGTTTTGTTTTCTTTATTCTTACTGTGGGTACGTAGGAGCAGAGAGAGAGAGACCCGGTCACAGAGAGTGCTCAGAATTTCACTTGAAAAATCCGCATTAGATTTCTCTCTTCTAAGTCTTGCTTCCTGGTGCTCAGCCATTGTCTTCGCCCTACTCTTAAACTTATCCCACAGTGTTCCTGTCCATAGAGTGGAGAAGCTGTCCACTCTATGGACAGGAACAGAATGTCACACAGAACAGCAAATGAGTTTTCTAAGTCCTACATCAGTGGCAAACCTGGGATCAACAGCTACTGGGTCATTGGAAAAGTCATAGCATATTTTTCTGTGTTTTTCTAAGCAAAAATTAGTCATGACTTTCCCGACAACCCAATAGTATCTTTGGCTCCAGGTAAAATGAACTTAAAATCCTAAAAAGATCCTACTTTTCCTTCTCCATGTGCCAAAAGCCACCTTTCCCTGTAAGACAGTTGGTAAGAAGCCGCCACTAGCATTCCATGTCAGCCTCAGGGCTGCAAGATGACTGCTACTGTACATATCAAGACTGTGTTCAAAATAACACAACTGGTGTGTGTGTGTGGGTATGTGTGTACACTTGCACATGCACACCTGTCTTCTTTTTACTTTAAATTTTTTTTATTATTATTTTTTTTTTTGGAGAGGTTTTCGCTATAGGGCGCATGTGCTCGCCAGACAGACAGAGAGAGACATAGAGACAGAAAGCGAGAAATCACCCCCCAGGGGGGATGGTCACGCTGCAATCCCTTCTCCTCCATTCTCCTCTCAGGATCTTGGGCATGCACGCACACACACCCGGCGTGAGATTTAAGCCACCAGGTCCGAGACGCGAACCAGGGTTGACTATGTAGGAGTCCAGCGACATAGCCATTACGCTAACTGCTGGTTCCCTTATTATTATTTTTTTTTTTTTAGAGATTTTTGCTATAGGGCACATGTGCTCACCAGAGAAACAAAGAGACAGAAAGTGAGAAATCACCCCCCAGGGGGGATGGCCACACCACAATCTCTTCTCCTCCATTCTCCCCTCAGGACCTTAGGCATGCACACACATGTACCCACCTATGAGTTTTGAGCATCTGAGTCCGGGATTTGAACTGCAGTCAACGATGTGGGAGTCCAGGGACATAAACACTACACTATCTGCTGGTTCCTTTAGAAGGCTTCTTCTTTTAATCCAAGTAGCTTCATTGGTTGGAACCGGGGCACATGGTCATTCAAGTGGTCAAGGAGGCTGAGGAAGCAGGTGGCTGACTCCCCAGCCACTCTCCACCTTGAGAGCATGGATGAGAGATTGGGGCAGTGCAACAGCCTTGGGGGTGCTGTGAGGTCTCCCCGCAAGAAACGACTTGCTGCTGCTCTGCGAAGAGCACGGTCGGCCCATCGCCTCTCCGCAGGGCATTCTGGAGAGGCCCACAGTTTGAGCCCACACTGTGCTCTTCTTGGGCGTCCCCAGCCAGTTCCGCACAAGCCAGGAGTACTGAGCATGACGAGGTCCTGGTGAAGGTGCTTCTCTCTCTCTTTCTCTGTCTGTCAAGAAATTATATAAATGCATTTTTTAAAAAGCATCGCTTCTAGAGCATCATTTCTTCTAAGGAGGCCTTGAGTAGCTTTATTGTCCATGTGTTCATTTCTTAAGCATCTACCCTGTAACAGGCACTCCAGGAGGTAGTGGGTGTACAACAACGAGCAAGACACAAACACTCTCTCCAAAAGCTCACAGAAGTTGTTTTCAAGTTAAAAAAATTTTTTTTAAGTCAAGGAGTGAACAGAAGCCAAGAGAAGAGTGAATCTCTCATCAGACCCTTTCTAGAACCAGAACAGGTTGTCTTTTACTCTCCCTGAGACTCAGTCTCAGAGTCGTTTAGACCAGCAGAGCCTCTTCACATGTACAGGATATTAAAAATGGACGAGACTGCTTGCTCATCTGCGCTGCTTGCCACCACCGGTGGGTGCCACCCTCGGGTCTCCTCTGTTGATAGCTGCTGCCTGAGTCGGCTTCTCCCTCATCAGGGCTTGACACTCATGGAGCAGCCAAACAGGGATGATTTCTGCACCAGGCACCCCTGCAGCACACTCCTGCCCACCTCTTTCCCCCTTGTCTCAGCTTCAGAACATATTGGTGCCAAATATGCTGCACCAGGCACCCCTGCAGCACACTCCTGCCTACATCCTTCCCCTTGTCTCAGCTTCAGAACGTATTGGTGCCGAATATGGCCATTCCCACCTATTAATGACTGCCCTTTTCTTTTCTGACCATAGTTGATCAGTTCTCTCCTTCTAAAGTAAAAATTAAGAAAGCCCAAGATAGACTGGACTGGTTCACAGACGGGATGTTATCTGAAACAAGATTACAACTATAAGTAATGACAGTACACTAACCTAGGATTTAAGAGCCCCTTGCTGGGGCCAGCAGATGGCATGGTGGTTATGTCATTGGACTCCCATGTGTCTAACCCCTGCTTGAGTCCCAGACCTGGTAGTTTGAAACTCACGCTGGGTGCATGTGCATCTATGCCCAAGATCCCAGGAGGAGAATGGAGAAGGGATTGTGGCATGGCCATCCCCACGGAGGATGATTTCTCACTCTCCCCCTCCCTGTCTCTCCCTCTGTCTAGTGAGCACACACACCCTAAGGCAAAAAAAAAAAAAAAAAAAAAAACCCTTTCCAAAACGTGAGAGTCTTGGGTGTTTTAGAATTAGTTTTGCCTAAATTTTGGAATGAGGATGGAGAGCAACACTGGACCTCAAAAAGCCACCTAGTTCAAACCCTTCATTTTATAGAGCAAATTAACTCTGGAGCAGTAATGTGTGTGCATCAGACAGCTGTTGACAGCTGAGACTAAATCCCCAAATTCCTCCTCCTAGTCCAGGCGCTTTCCAACAGCTGCCCCACATAAATGTTCCTGGTCTCGCTGGCTTCCAGAGTTAATTCTTCTTCCATATTCAAATCCCCACCACGTCCCTGCTCTTCTATCTTGTCACCCACACTTCCTCTCTTTGCCTCTTGCCTCTCGCTTCACGGTTTTTTTTGTTTTTGTTTTTGTTTTTGTTTTAACATTCCTGGGAGTCCTGTGTTGTTCTCCTTGCATGGACCCTTTGGTTTTCTGTCTTTGCTATTAGTAAAAGAAGAGGGAACCAGCAGTTAGCGTAATGGCTATGTCACTGGACTCCCACGTAGTCGACCACGGTTCGCGTCCCGGACCCGGTGGCTTAAAACTCACACCGGGCGCATGTGCGTGCATTCCCAAGATCCTGAGAGGAGAATGGAGGAGAAGGGATCGC
>NW_006159811.1:6006202-6025658 GCF_000334495.1 Tupaia belangeri chinensis
AGAGAGAAAGAGAGGGAAAGTGAGAAAGCAAGCCATCAGGTCTGGGACTCGAACCGTGGTCAGCCATGTGGGAGTCCAGCGCCCTTAATCACCATACCACCTACCAGCCCCAGTATTTTTTTTAGTTTTCAGAGGATGCATGCACTCTCCAGAGAGAGAGGAATAAACAGAGAGAAAGCACCTTCCAGTGAGGTATGATCACACTGCAGTCCCTTCTCCATCTCCACCCTGTCGGGATTTGAAGCATGCTAGTACGCACAACCAATCTGTTTTACAAGACACTGGGGTTGGGATTCAAATCGTGCCATTGGCGATGGGGCCAGCTCCATTTAGTACTTTATTAAAATCTTGATGTATGTGGACTATCCAAGCTATCTTTCTTTAAAGAGTTATCTTATTTAACTTTATTTATTTAGTCATTTATTTATTTTAATTTGACCAGAGAGGGACAGAGTGAGAGAAAGAGAGAGAAAGAAAGCAAAGAAAGGAAGCCACCACGTCTGGGACTCAAACCGTGGTCAGCCATGTGGGAGTCCCTAACCCACCATGCCCCAGCCGGCACCTCCAAGCTATCTTTAAAATTATCACTCTACATATATATACTTGTATAAAATCTCCTGAAAAAAAAATAACACC
This sequence comes from Tupaia belangeri chinensis, assembly GCF_000334495.1. Classification (NCBI taxonomy): domain Eukaryota; kingdom Metazoa; phylum Chordata; class Mammalia; order Scandentia; family Tupaiidae; genus Tupaia; species Tupaia belangeri. The sequence goes on from NW_006159811.1 coordinate 6,006,839, forward strand.
AAATTCCTAAAACTCAATACTAAAGTACTTCTGGAATGTAGAGTAGTTTCTGAAAGTATTACACAGGGTCCCCCTAAACTTTTATTTATTTATTTATTATTTAATTTTATTTATCATTATTGTTATTTTTTCAATTTGCTACAGGACCTGTGCACTCATCAGAAAAGACAGAGAAAGTGAGAAAGCAAACTGCCAGGTCCATGACTCAAACCACAGTTGGTCATGTAGAAGTCCAACACCTTAACCACCACACTACCTGCTGGCACAAAGGTCCCCCAAAAGTTTAAGAAAATATATGAGGTTCCTATAGGAAATTACAGTGTTATGCAATATAATCATATCAAAATGTAATGGATCAGGGGCCAGCAGGTGGCATGGTGGTTAAGGCACTGGACTCCCACATGGCCAATGCAGTTCAAGTCCTGGAAAGTCCTGGACCCAGTGGCTTTTTTCTTGCTCTCTCTCTCTCCCTCTCTCTCTCTCTCTCTTTCTTACTGGTAAGAACATATGCCCTATAGCAATTTTTTTTTCAAATGTAACGGATCATATTAACTCTCTGTGGTAGGAAAGGAAGTGAATGACAAACAACAAAAATTACTAAATTTCATCACATTTACTAGAGAAAGCTGTTTGGGAACAAGCTGTATTTCACCAAATCTGGATGGGACAATGCTCAGAACCAAACCTGCTGTTTTTCCTGCATCCATGTTCTCCAAGTGTGGACTTTGATTACAACTCAGTCTCCCATGTATTCTCCCAGCAGGAAGGGTATGTTTCGGATGGTGGGCATTAACATTCCAGACCCAACCAAGGGAAACCCTCAGCATAAATTCACTGGTTTCTCTACCTCCTTTCACTAAGAACCACTCCATGTGACAGACTCGTGTGGGCTGGCAGAGCCGAGGTTTTGGTCTTGTACTCTGATGACTCCCCCAAAAAGTGCAATCACCATCAGGTCTGGCCTCACGCCCAGGCCCCCTCTTTAGCATTTCAGGTCTCCCTTTGTTTTCCACAAGTTGATAAAATAGCAAGTATGTACTCAGCATAATTGCACAGCCTTGAATATGGCCAGTTGTGTGTCTTCTGAGCGTGGACCATCTCGTTGGCCTCAACAAACCAAGAGTGAGGAGTAGGAATGATTTATGGACGTGAATAAGTAAGTATGCTCCCCTCTATGACCGTCTTCTTTCCATGTTTTTCTAACAGCAGCAAGAAAGCAAAGCAAAGCACTCTTGAGGGCCTGATGGGACTGGTCCTGGCTAAGCAAACACAGTTCTCTGCTCCTAAACCAGGGAGAAGCCCATTCCATGCATTGCTTGAGCCGTCCGGTCTGTGCCTGGAACTCCAGTCCTGGAAACTGCGTGAGGGAGCCCCCAGTTTGTGTGAGGCCCCCCCCCCCCCCCCAGATAGGGCTCCTGTCCTAAGTCCAGGGAACAGCTGCTAAGCAGCTGCTCAGACAGACACAGAGGAAAAAAGATTCGGTCCTCTAAAGCCATGGGGAAAATATAAGCCCTGTGACAACAGTTGGCAGGTAACATATATCACGAAGACATTTATGGCATTGGAGTAGATACCTGAGGACTGAGATTCAGAACAGAACTTTAAGGGATTTGTTTCTTAGATTTTTTCCATAGGGTGCATGCATTTGCCAGAGAGTGAGTGGAAAAGTGAGAAATCACCCCCCACGGGGAATGGTCATGCCACAAACCTTTCTCCTCCATTCTCCTCTCGGGATTTTGGGCACATGCACTTGACCTATTTTATTTTTTTTAAATTTTTTTGGAGAGGTTTTTGCTATAGGGCGCGTGCACTCACCAGACAGACAGAAACAGAACGATAGAAAGCAAGAAATCACCCCCCAGGGTGGATGGCCACGCCACAATCCCTTCTCCTCCATTCTCCTCTCGGGATCTTGGACACGCATGCACACGCGCCCAGCATGAGTTTAAGCCACCAGGTCCGGGACTCAAACCACAGTCGGTGACGTGGGAGTCCAGCGACATAGCCATTATGCTAACTGCTGGTCCCAACACTTGGCGTATTTTTAAAGCCACTTTGTCCAGGATTTGACCTGCAGAGTCGGCCATGTGGGATCCAGTGCCTTAATCACAACACAACTTGCCGGCCCTATTAAGCGTTTTGTTTGTTTCCCATATAAGTTATGCACTCACATCTTTTCAAGTTAAGAGGAATTAGTTTTGTAATTTAATAAGGGAGGAACTATGGTAGCTGGTACAACACAGACACGGACACAGGTAAAATGCCTGTCATCCTCACCTCCTCCCCCTGCCCTGATGCCCCACCCCAAAGTGGCATAAAATGTTTCTCTGGAGCCACCAGGAAGAATGCCCGCTCTTGGAGCCAGGCCCCTGGTTCAGGCACACACCAGCCCTTAGAGGTGGTAGTTTAATTAGCCTTTGTGGGACACGTCACCCTTGCTCCTCTTTAATGAGCAGGATGGGACAGGCGTTCAGGCGGGGATAGCTGCAGGCAGAACTTTCTCCGCCGCTGCATGGAGAGGCTTTGCCTGCCCAGGCCTGCGGGAGCGGCCACAGTGGCTCATCAACCATGTCCTGTGGAAGGGAGTCCCCATGTTCTGGTAGTTTACGTTCTGTCTCTCTGTCTCTCACAGTCTCTAAGGTGAGTGCATGTGCTCTATAGCAAAAATCTCTCACTAAAAAAAAAAAAAGAAGAAAGAAAACGTGTGTTGCCCAAAGGTGAGTGAGCTGGAACCTAGGACCAAGTGGAAAGCAGGTACAGGGGACTTTCTGACTCCAGCTCTTAGTCAGTGCTTTTTCTTTTTTGGGGGAAAGGTTTTTGCTATAGGGCGCGTGCACTTGCCAGAGAGACAGAGAGAGGCACAGAGAAACAGAAAGCGAGAAATCCCACACCCCCCCAGGGGGGGATGGCCTTGCCGCAATCCCTTCTCCTCCATTCTCCTCTCAGGATCTTGGGCACGCACACACACGCGCCCGGCGTGAGTTTAAGCCACTGGGTCCAGGACTCAAACTGTGGTCAGCTACATGGGAGTCCATAGACAAAGCTATTACACCAACTGCTGCTCCTCTATTGGTGCTTTTTCCTACCATCACGTTTGGTGATGCATTCCTCTAAGTCCTTTAGGAACCAAGTGACCCCATTTGCTTTTCTGAGCCCTCTACCCCACCAAAATCCTCTAGCATGGAAATAAGAAAACTTCAACAACATGCATTTTTTTAAAAAAAAAGAATTATTTAATTTTGTTTATTATTATTTTGTAAAGAATTATATTATTTAACTTTTTTTTTCACATTTTAATTTGACCAGAGAGGGAGAGACTGAAAGAGAGAGAGAGAGAAGGTGAGAAAGCAAGCCGCCAGGTCTGGGACTCGAACTGCAGTCGGACATGTGGGAAGCCAGCGCCCTTAACTGCCATTCCACCTGCTGGCCCCAATTTATTATTATTTTTTAATTTGACCAGAGAAGAACAGAGAGAGGGAAGGAAAGTGAGACAGCAAACTGCCTGATCTGGTACTCAAACTATAATCAGCCATGTTGAGAGTCCAGCACATTAACCACCCACACCACTTGCCAGCCCTAACAATGCATTACTAATGAAGCACAAATTCATATTCCCCTTAAGAAGAAAAATCAGCAATATATAAATTTTAAATGCATATTCTCCTTGAATTCGCTCAAGAATTTCACTTCTAGAAATGTATCCTAAAGAAATGGTTACACGGTGGACAGCCAGTGGCCTGGTGGTTAAGGTAACTGGATCCCACATGACCCATCATGCACTACATGGTTCAAGTCCCAGAGCAGCAGCTTGAAAAACAATCCAGGTGTGTACATATGTGTGCCCCAAATCCCAAGACAAGAATGGAGACAAGGGATTACAACATAGCCACCACTCCTGGGGGTGCCGTCTCACTTTCTCATTCTCTCTCTCTGTCTCTCTGGCAACTGCACATACCCTGTAGCAAATTTTAAAAAGAGAGAAAGAAATGATCGTATGGGTAAGCAGAAATGTATATACAAGAATGTTTACTGCTGCTTTGATTAAAAATACCAAACAACTGGAATTGCTTAGGTGTCCATCAGAAGGGGATTGGTTAAATAAAATACTGTATAAGCACACAATGAAACACTATGTAGCCATGAAAACTTTTTAAAAATCACCTGGAGGGCCAGAAGGTGGCATAATGGTTAGACCACTGGATTCCCATATGGCTGGCCAGGTTTAGAGTCCTGAACCTGGCAACTTGAAAATCATGCCGTGTGTGTGTGTGTGTGTGTGTGCAGGCCTAGAATCCCAGGAGGAAAACAGAGGAGAGGTTACTGTGGTGTGGCCATCCCCTCTGGGGGATGATTTCTCACTTTCCCGCTCACTATGTCTCTCTGGCAAGGGCATGCACCCTTTGGCAACAAAGCAAAACAAAATCACTTGTACTCTCACCCCTCAGAAGTAACCACCATTTGACCATAAATAACAATCTAAGTTATCTACTGCTGTGAAATAAACCACCCCAACACTTAGTGGCTAAACACTCACGAGTCGTGACTTGCTTGGGATCAGCTATATGGATCCTCTGCTCCCTGTGGTGTGGCTAAGGAGCCAACCACAGTCGCCTGGGAGCTTGCCTGAGGCTGGAACATCCAGGATGGTCTTTCATCCTCAAGTCTCTCTACATGGCATCTTTCAGGAATCCACTAGAGCTTCTTTGCAGCATGGAGACTGGCTTCTAAGAAAGATAAAAAAAAAAGCTGCCAGCCCTCTTGAGACCTAGGCTTGGACATACAGTGGGAGTCTTCCACTGTCCTTTAGCAGGCAAAGGCAGTCACAAGGTCAGGCAAAAGGCAAGGGAAATAGAGTCCATTTGTTGATGAGAGGGGCAGCAGGCAGGTGCAGGGCTCAGAAGACTCATTGGCTGCCCTATTGGTAAATGATCAACCACAAAACCTGATGTGTTAAACAGTGACAGTATTTGTTGGCCATTTCTGGTATGATGTAATTAGAAAAACTGAGTTCAAAAGTGACTAATATAGGGAACCAGCAGTTAGCGTAATGGCTATGTCGCTGGACTCCCACGTAGCCGACCGCGGTTCGTGTCCCGGACCCGGTGGCTTAAAACTCTCGCTGGGCGCGTGTGCATGCGTGCCCAAGATCCCGAGAGGAGAATGGAGGAGAAGGGATTGCGGTGTGACCATCCCTCCTGGGGGGTGATTTCTCGCTTTCTGTCTCTATGTCTCTCTCTCTGTCTGGCAAGCGCACGTGCCCTGTGGTGAAAATCTCTCCAAAAAAAAAAAAAAAGTGACTAATATAAAGTCCTTTCCTGAGACCAGCAGGGGGCAGAATGGTTAAGATGGCCATAACGTAACACGTTCTCCATTCTCCTCTCAGGATGTTGGGTATGCACGCAGTAAACAGGCAGGAGATGCGGATATCACCCAGCATGAGTTTCAAGCTGCTATGTCTGGGACCTGAATTATGGTCAACCATGTGGGAGTTCAGCATCTTAACTCTTGTGCTACCTGCCAGCCCCTTGACTCTCAATTTTATTGTTCAGTCATGGGGAAGCCATCTGGTTGAATAGCACTTATCAAGGGGGCCATATCAAGTTCATGGACTTGTCAGTGAGTCTCTGGACCAAGCACACAGAGGTAAGGGCCTCTCACTTCCCTCTCTTACTCTCCCCGCTGGCATTGTCTTAGTTCAGTCCTTCATCTCTTCTCTGGGATTTCTGCAGGACTCCCAACTGGGTTCTGTGCTGCTCATCTCAACCTGTTCCAAGCCATCTGCCACATAGCTGCTGTTTGAGTTCTTTGGGGTTTGTTTGTTTGGTTTTGGTTTTATGGGGGTTTTTTTAGAGGTTTTTGTCGTAAGGGTCATGGGCTCGCTGGAGAGAGACACACACAGAGACAGTGAGAGGGATGACTATGCCACAATCCTTTCTCCTCCATTCTCCTCAGTCTTGGGCACACACATACATAGGCGCTGGAATGATTCTCAAGTCACCGGGTCCAGGCCTCAAACCATAGTTGGTCATGTGGGAGTCCAGTGATATAATCACTATGGCATCTGCTGGTCCCTAGAGATTTTTTTTCATTTTAGAGATTTTGGCTATAGAGCACGTGTGCTCACCAGAGAGAGACAGAAAGTGAGAAATCACCCCCTAGGGAGGATGGCCACACCACAGTTCCTTCTCCATTTTCCTCCCAGGATTTTGGGCACACATGCACATGAGCCTGGCATGAGTTTCAAGCCACCAGGTCTAGGACTCAAACTGCAGCTGGCCATATGGGAGTTCAGTGATGTAACAATTATACCATCTGCTGGCCACTAGAGTTCTTTCTTAATACTCACTTTTGAGTTCTAGGAAATGACAAAAAAATGGGCTAGAGACAAGTACGTCCTCCCCACAGAAAAGCAGTCTTCCTAGAGACAAGCAGTGTTTGGATCAGAAAGAGATATGTATATTGCAGGATTTGAGAGGAACTTACTGAATAATTATTCAGGAAAGACATCATTAATTTACATATTTTAAATGGTTATGCGGATACAGATTATTAGTAAGTCTGGAGGCTGAGAGATCACTAAGCTATTGCAGTAACCCTGCTGATGAAGACGGCAGGTCTGAACCAAGCCAGCTGCAGAAAAAGGAGCCGGGGGAAAAAACATGAGCAGTATAAACACAATCATATATATAAATATGAGGTTGGTGACCTCCAGTAAACAGGCAGGAGATGCGGATATCACTAAATGTCGAACTTGAGTATACGGAATTCTGAGATAGACATACAGGAAGAGCAGGTTTGGGAGTCATCAGAAACTTTCAAGCAGGAAGGGCAGTTGTGAATAAACAGGTTAGGAGTGCGGTAATGAGATCTAACTATACTGAAACCCAGGAGGAATTGATGAAGCCATGGATACATTTACCTACAAAGAGCATCTAGTGGGGCCAGAGGTGGCAGAGTGGTTAAGGAGCTGGATTCCCGTGGCCGACTGTGGTTCAAGCCCTGGACCCAGTGACTTGAAAATCACACCAGGCACACATACGTGCATGCCCCAAATTGTAAGAGAATGGAGGATAAGGGATTGCAGTGTGGCCATCTCACCACCACCCTTGGGTGTGTATGTGTGATTTCTCACTTTCCCTCTGTCTCTCTCTCTCTGGGGAGTGCATGTGCCCTATGGCAAAAACCTAAAACAAAGAGCATCTATAGTAGTAACAGCAATCCAGTCCCTGTGGGGACTTTGGGCACACATGCACACATGCCAAGGATGTTTCTCAAGCCACCAGACCAAGACTCAAACAGTGATTGGCCATGCAGAATCTAGCTCATCACTAGACAACAGGCCAGCCCAGTATACCCAAGTTTCTAACCAAGTAAGAGAACAGGTCTATGAAATTAAACTATCAATAGAAGGGAACCTATGCAAAAAGAGAGAGAAAGAAAGGACCACTACCACTTAAGACTTAGAGAGGTCCAAATAGCCAGAGGACAGCAGGCCCATCACAACTAACACATCATGCTCATTAATAACCAACTTTATTATTAGAATATGGTTTATCTCTAGACTGAACGGATCTGCCAACCTGAGCATTCTGGTCTAGTTGATACCTGTTTTATCTCACTGTAAGCTAATAGGCACTCAGGTTAACACACCAGTCACTGAAAGCTTGTTTAATATGAGTCCATTCCAAAAGAGGTCAATGCTTAAGTGAGATTCACTTTCCATATCTCCAAAGCCAAGGGCCGAATTGTGGTAAGGAACTATTACTTAGAGGACTTCTGGTATCGTTACCAGGCTTACCCTGGAGGCACTCCAGCCCCACTTCAAATCTTCTCTGAAATACAATAAGCTCTTTTATGAAAAGCTTGAAAATTAAGATGTGATTACAGGGACCAGCAGTTGGCATAATGGCTATGTTGCTGGACTCCCATGTAGTCAACCACGGTTCAAGTCCCAGACCCGGTGGCTTAAACTAGGCGCATGTGCATGCATGCCCAGGATCCTGAGAGGAGAATGGAGAAGGGATTGTGGCATGGCCATCCCCCATAGGGGTGATTTCTTGCTTTCTGTCTCTCTGGTGAGTGCACGCGCCCTATAGGAAAAACCTCTCAAAAAAAAAAAAAAAAAAAAGATATGATTACAAACAAGGCGAGTTCATTAATATTTTTATTTTTAATTGTAACCTATTATCACTTCAAAAACATCCACTTCAGAAAACATCCAAGGGATGTTGACTTACCAATAAAAAGTAAGTCTTCAATGTATGACTTATAACACCAAATACACAATAAATTATATTTACATGCATTGACTAAACCATCACACACACAGTGGTAAAAAAAATACAGCATTTTTATGTACATTCTTAAAGATTTACATTTTTATATACAGTTTAGAAAGTTAAAAAGTCCCTGTACAGAACCTTGTGTGTACAGAGTTCCTAGTCCCCATTCTCGTGACTGTATCAGCACAGACTTCCTCCAAACTAGAATACTACAAACACTTGGGCTCTTCTTGCTTCATATTCAGTCTTGGCACCCACATATTATTACGTTACTTCTGAAATGGGAATACAAAGGAAGGAAAACATAATCATGCAGACTTTTTTTAATACAAGAAAATGAGATCAAATGTGCCACTAACTCAACGTTTATCCATTCCAGTTACCTATTCTGTGCAACTTCCTTCTTGCTTTCATACAGATACATGCAAAACTAGCAGATTGTGGATTTTTTAAATAACATTAAAATAATACTCTAGTCTGACAATACTCAGACGTTAGAAATGCAACCATCTCACAGCCCTAGTCAGTCAATGCTTTCTGCTAAAGCAGAAACCTCGAGGGGGACATGATACACTAAAATTCACAGGCGTGTCAGTATTTTAATTCCTAAGCTTATATGATCTCCGTCAGATAGTACATGAATCATTTTAAAAACAGACAAAAAAGGTGTTTGACATTTAAGCACAAATTCTCTATTCTGAGAATGGGGATGGAGAAATCGAGGACAAGCCCTGCCATGGAAGCACTTGCATACTTCCAGTCTGTTTAAATGAAGACACCTGAAGGTTCTAGAAAAGTTTCAAATAAGCTACACTACTCATCATTAAAAATACTGAAAAGTAACTTGAAGGTTTAGCACCTTCCCTGCTCCCCCAAGTAGCTAAAGATCAACATGAAAAATAAAGTGCCAATGTCTAAAGTATTGTTCATTGTTTAAGAGGCACTAACCCATTGGATGGCTTAGGATTAAATATGAAAATAGGCCAGATCTGATCTGAAGAATAAATAGAGGGCAGGTATGCCAGTCTATTTAATTCCTGCCTAGATGGGGGCTGGACCAGAAAACTACCTACTCCGTTTATTGCTTTGAAATCTGCACACACGCTTTAAATTCCGACACAGAACATTAGATTTCTACGGTGGGAAGCACAGTGTCCGTGCCACTTGGAAGTTGAAGAAGAAGCTGCACTCTTGACCACCGCGAGGAGAGCTGCTGAGACTCTCCTCTCCACAGCTCATGTCTTCACAGGAGTCCTCACTGAACGGAAGGAGAGAGACAGGGAAGAGGATGACATTATTTACAGTACACTTAGGTGTTTGACGGGCAAAATAAGCTTGCTATTACAAACACCTCTGATCTTGGCAACGGTTTGATTTCTATTACTTTTTTTAGAGATTTTTGCTATAGGGTATGTGTACTCGCCGGTGACAAGACAGAAAGCAAGAAATCAACTCCCCCAGGGGGGGATGGCCATCCTGCAATCCCTTCTCCAGTCTCCTTTCAGGATTTTGGGCATGCACATACATGTGCCTGGTGTGAATTTTAAGCTACTAGGTCCAGGACCCAGCTGTAGTCAACCATGTGAGTCCGGCGACGTAATCATTACGCCGTCTGTTGGTCCCCAATTTCTATTTATTTTTATTCATGACATTGTGTGCATCTACAGAGAAGAGGAAGAGAAATCATCTTTGATAGGGTCTCCTTGTTCTGAAATCTCCCTCTTCCACCCTTTCAGTTCATCAGGGTCTTAGGCGAGAGTGTGCCCAGCGTGTTCTAAGCCATCGAAACCAGGGAATTAAACTGGGCATGTGGCTTCCAGTGCACTGTTCGGCAAACTATGGAACGTACCACCAGGCTGGGCCACTAGTCTTGGGATGTTTATATTCAAAATTTAGCTTTACAGAGACACAATTTACTTTATAAAGGATTTCTTAAAGTGAAGTCTATTGCAATCTCATTAGAATATATAGATGTTCTTAATAAGTATAGACAAATTATTTGCCAACTATTATTCTTGTGCCAATGAATAATTCTATCAGTAACCAATAATAGAATCCTAAATACTTTAAATCCAATAAATGCAGATTAAAGACAACCTATCTCCTATCACATGGTCTAGTTAGCGTTTTTCTTGAATCAAGAAACTGCACCATAGATACTCTCAAGTATCAAAGCAAGAAGCTACTAACAAGTCATGAAAATGGAACTCCTGGGGCTAGCAGGTGGAAGTTAAGACAGCTGGATTTGACATGCTCAGCAGCAAGGTTCAAGTCTCAGACTCTGTGATTTGAAAATCATGCCAGGTATGTGTGCATGCATGCCCAAAATCCCGGAAGGAGAATGGAGAAGGGATTGTGGCATGGCCCCCCTACTCTGTGGGTGGTTTTATCACTTCCTCTTTCTCTCTCTCCCTGTCTCTAGTGAGTGCATGCATCCTATAGCAAAAACTAAAACAAAAAGAAAAGGGACTTCTGGTTCTTTATCTCTATAGCATAAAACAAATTTAATAAAATGAAGTAATTCACTTTACAAAAATAATTGAATTCTAAACAAGACACATTTGACCAAACTGTAAGAACATCTACAGAAGTTGCCACATCAGTGGTGGTGGTTCCTTTTACCTGCCAGTCTTCTACACATTTCTCCCCATAGCCCCACATCAGGAATTCATACTGACATTAAGAAACCCAGAATGCAGATTCAGGTTTGTTTGTTTTTAACTAAATTGTACTTTGAAGAGCAAAGGAGATGAAAAGATGAAAAACATCAATTTTAAAAAAGGAGAGGTCTGAATGAGGCCTTGTAAAGTATTACCTTTTTCATAAGGGTTTTTTTTTTTTTTTTTTTTAAATTTCTGCCACAGGGCACATGTGCTCGTTAGACAGACAGAAAGACGGTGAGAGAGAAAGCGAGAAATCACCCCCTAGATGATGGCCACACTGCAATCCCTTTTCCTCCGTTCTCTTCTTGGGATTTTAGGCATGCACACACAAGTGCCTGGCCTGATTTTCAAGCCACCAGGTCCAGGACTAAATCCATGGTTGGCCACATGGGAGTCCAGTGTCTTTAACCACCATGCCATCTGTTGGCCCCAGCCATTACCTATTTTAATAAAACTACGCTGGTTAGTTTTCTCACCTGAAGAAATGATGGTATTAGAACAAGGGTTTTCCTCTGACACTTTATTGTATAATATTCCATAGTTCTGTTCCGAGTATAAAATCAGTAAGATGTACTCTGGGTAAGTCTAATTAGTCCAGGAATCTGCTTACCTTTCACTTTCATCAAAACAACCCTGCTCTGGTATTGTTGGCAGTTCAGGAACACTATAGTAGCTGTTGTGGAGGTTCTGGGCTGTGCGCCTTGAAACAATCCAAACCAACTTCTTAAGATTTGGTTTGCAACATTCAGGAGAAGAATATTCAGCTAGGCATGTAGAAACTAACTCTCTCCAGTAAAAGAATTCCGTGTCGTTAATCTGAAAAGAAGAAAAAAATTTAACTAAGAGGTTACCACAGTGGTTTACAAACCTTACTGTACCTTGAAATCACCAGGTCTGTAAAAAATAATGATACCTGCCTTCTCCACCCCGCAACCCCCAGATATTCTGGTTTAATTGATAAAGAGTGCAACCTGGGCATCAAGGTTTTCTAAAGTTTCCCGGTTGACTGCAATGTGCAGCCAAAACCTGGGAACAACTGATTTAGAGGAATACCACCAGAAGTATAATTTACACAGGATTCAACATATAAAATGTGTTGCTTGGGGACCAGCAGTTGGTGTAATGGCTATGTCGCTGGACTCCCATGTAGATGACCGCAGTTTGAGTCCTGGATCCAGTGGCTTAAACTCCAGCCGGGCACGTGTACGTGTGTGCCCAAGATCCCAAGAGGAGAAAGGAGAAGGGACTGTGGTGTGGCCATGTTAACTTCCCTATTTCCCCAACTGAACTGTTACTTTAAGCTTCTGCTTGTTTATATTAAGTCTACGTCCCAGAATGCATTTTAGTACAGTGCACATGTAGAAATGTGTACAACTATACAGGTGCTCTTCAACGTACGACAGCATTACATATCAATAAACTCAGCGTAATTTGAAAATATTGTAACTTGAAAATCCTCTTAGGGCCTGCCTTAGTGGTTAAGGAAGCCAGATCCCTCATGGTAGATTGCAGTCAAATCCCAGCCCCGATGGCTTAAAAATAAATTTTTAAAAAAGGGAAAGAAAATCCATTTAATACGCCCAACCTATAAAACACCTTAGCCTGGCCTGCCTTAAATGTGCTCAGAACACTTCTAGTAGCCTACAATTTAGCAAAATCAACTAATGCAAAGCTTATTTCATAATAAAATATTGAATATCTTATGTCATTTTACTTGTTTTGTTTAAAGATTTTTAAAATTATTAAACTTTATTATTATTTTTAAATTTGATCAGAAAGAGAGAGAGAGAAGGAAAGTGAGAAAGCAAATCACCAAGTCTGGGGCTGGAACCACAGTTAGCCATGTGGGAGTCCAATGCCTTTAATTCCTGCTTTGTTTTGTTTCTTTACTTTGCCAGAGGGTATGTGTACTTGCCAGAGAGAAACAGGGCTCGGAGGGGCAGACAGTGAGAAAGCAATCCCCCATAAGGAATGATCATGCCATAATCCCTTCTACTCCATGTCTCCTGTTTTTGGGACTTTGGGTGCACACACACATGTCTGGCATGATTTTCAAGCCACTAGGTCTGGGACTCGAACTGTGCAATAGTCATGTGGGATCCTGCGGACTTCAACCACCATGACTTTACCTGGCCTTGCATCTTATATACTTTACTGAATACTGTACTGAAAGTGAAATATAGATAAATGGGTACTCGAAGTATGATTTCTACATAATGCGTATCACTTATACACCATTGCAAAGTTAAAAAACATTATGGTGAGGATCCTCTGTATTACTAACAGGCGTGACTACTGAATGCAGAGAGAACTTGGGCAAAGTGCCATTTCCTTTAAGCTTAATACATCTGGGTCAAAGTCGCATCTTGAGAACTTCAACACTTGAGATATAAGAAAAAATAAGTATAAAAGTTAAGAGTCCTAGTGCATTACTTAATGTTTAAGTCAGCAGAGAAAAGGTAAAGCATTAGGAGAACCAGCAGTTAGCGTAATGGCTATGTCGTTGGACTCCCACGTAGTCGACCGCAGTTTGCGTCCTGGACCCGGTGGCTTAAACTCACACCAGGTGTGTGTGTGTACGTGCCCAAGATCCCCAGAGGAGAATGGAGGAGAAGGGATTGCAGCGTGATCATCCCCCCTGGGGGGTGATTTCTCGCTTTCTCTCTCTCTGTCTGTCTGGCGAGCGTCCGTGCCCTATAGCAAAAAAACCTCTCCAAAAAAAAATAAATAAAATAAAATAAGGTAAAGCATTAGGAAGGAAACTTGCTTTCAAAGATAAGAACTGAAAATATTTACCTTGGAATGTTTTTTAACAAGCAGGAGAATTTCCAGTAATTCAACGGATTTCAAAGTTTCTACTTCCAAATTGAGAAGGCACAGGGCTAGTACCGATGGCTAACAAAAAAAAAAAAAAGAAAGAAAAAATTATGTATTTTTTTTTTTAATTCAAAACAGACACAGTGAGACATCTGTAACAAGAAATCAACTTACTTTTGCTTTTGAAAAGGTAAGTCGGCAGTTGCAAGCTTTCAGCTGAGCTTCTAGTTTATCAAGGCTTAAAATATCTTTCCTATACAATACATAGAAAGGATAGAGATATATTAATCTTCAAATATTGGATCAGGTGGCATGGTGGTTAAGGTAGCTGGAATCTCACATGGCTGACTGCAATCCAGTCTCAAACCTAGCAGCTTCAAAAACATGCTGGGCAAATATGTGCATGCCCAAAATCCCAAAAAGATGAAGAAATAGAGGAAAAAGGATTACAGCGTGACCATTCCTCATAAGGGGTGCTTTTTCACTTTATCTCTTTCTCTCCGGTCTCTCTCTCTGGTCTCTCTATCTGGTGAGCACACATATCCTCTGACAAATTTTGAAAGAAAATAAACTTCCAATTTTTAAAAGATTTAAAGGAATTAAAGGCAAAGTTATAAATCTGAAGGGAATAAAAATTTCACTGACATTCTAAGTCTTTATTATTAGTTATAGCAATGTTCCAAGTACCAAACTTTTATTTTTTAAATAATTACTTATTTTAATTTTATTTATTCATTTGTCTATTTTAATTTGACCAGAGAGAGACAGAGAGAGAGAGGGGAAACGAGAAAGCAAGCCACCAGATACAGGACTTGAACCGTGGTCAACCATGTGGGAGTGTCCAGTACTTTAACTACCACACCACCTGCTGGTCCCCCAAACTTTTATTTTTAAACCCACTGACCTTTCTGAAGTGTGACAAAGCATAATAGTATGATACAAGTGCAAAAAGTTTAAGGCAGTAGTAGCTTCCAATTCATAGTGCAATTTTTCTGAAATTATTTTTTCCATCCGTTTTATGTCAGAAGCAGTACATTTACATTGACTAATCCGAATTACATCGTAAGTAGATGGAATATTGCATTCTTCTTCAACAATTCGAGCAGCCAGCAAAAAACAACAGACTCCAATGCAAGACAAATGTTTAGGTTTCACCTGAAAAATAAGGACAAAATCCTTCTTTTAAAAATTGTTGCTTTGATTTACCAAAGTAGACACTTAAAGAAATAGTGAAATGATGCCCCTACTCTTAAGATAGCATATAACCAAAATGCTTCTCTTATACGTACTTTAAATTATTTAAATTTAAATGCAGGTACAAAAATTTTCAATGCAGGTTCAGGCATTAAATTTCCAATCCGAGACATATTTTGTAATTCAGACATGAAATTCTCAAGACTTTCAACACCAAAAACACATACTTCTACTTTAGATATAAAAGCAACACCTTCTCAGCTGGCCCTGTAGTGTAGCATTTAACCACTGTGTAGAGGAAACGAGATCCCATTTAACCAACTGGGGTTCCAATCTCAGCCCAGGGGACAACACAGGCCCAGGATCCTGACAGAATGGAGAACTGCAGATAGAAATTATGGCATGACAAGCCCCGCTGGGAGGAGCTTGCTTTCTCTCTCTTTCTTTCCTGCACATGCACACTCTATTATATATGAAGGAACAAAGGTTTACAAAAATAATGCTTTCTATTCCTAATCTTTTTAATGCAAACATCTTTAAGAATCATTCCATATGTCAGAGAAATTTTGCCCAAGACAAATACTATGTATCAATGGCACAGAGCGGGACATACGTAAAAGCGCCATGGATAGATGGCTGCCCTTTTCTTTTCAGTGCCCTGAAAACCGACTGGGCAGCTGACAGCAATCCTATTGGCAGAAGAATCGCTACATTTTGCTAACAGTGGCTGGTGATTGTTAATAACACTGTGGCTCCCTGCTTTGGTAAGATTTATAGGGAAGGCAGTGGGTCACCTTTAATATACTGTTATTCTTCATTTGTCATGGTTCACTATTAAAAACATCTAAGCTCCAAAAGAAACATAATGGGAGATAGAAATATAAAAACCTTATTTTTAGGACTGTGTGTGTATATATATGTACATATATATATACATATATCCATTTTATACATATATATAATATATATGTATATAATGAATACCTAAATAACAGTAGTCTTTCTTTTGTCATATCTTCAAGGAAAAAGTAGTCAAGAGGTACAGCAAAACATCTTAATTTTGTAGACTCAGTGTGGCACTAACCTTCACAGTTCTGATTAGTATAAATACTTATGTACAGTGGGTATTAGTGCATTCACTTAATAAATATTTATTGAACTCTCATGTGCTAGGCATTGTCTAGGCACTGGGCATAAAAAAACTAATGCATTTAGAAAATGATTCAGTACCTTCATAAGAGCCAAAAATCTGTCCAAAATATTGACAGCCAGGACAAAGGTTTCAGTGCAAGATCCAAAAAAGTTAGTTAAACTCCTTAAATCTTCTACTTTGGCATTTCTCAATCTTGGACACAATGTAACATCATTCTGCAATAAAAACCAAGAACCAACAGTTACGATTTAAAAAAAAAACTAAATGGAAAATACACAAAAATTCAAAGGATATGGTAATTGTTTGCCTTAATCTTGAAAAATACGAGAGAAAGAGTTGGTATCACTTAACTAAAGCTATACACTTGATCAGACACAAGATGTAAATCACCGCTTTTAAAATAATACACCTCATAAAAAAGCTTCTGCTATTCAACGTAAGGCAACATTCCAGAAGATTATAGCAAATAAAATTTAGTTCTCTTGGACTGGAGATGGAATCATTTCAGATCACACTATAAATAAATCTTTAACAGGCAAAGGATATGTCCACAAGTGAAGCACTCAATTCCCAAGGAGTCTCCCACCAGCAGTTAAAGCTGGGGGTGTTCCACTTGAAAACACTTCTCTATGGTTAGTATCACTCTCCTTGCTAAGAAACGAAAGCCTGGCCC
Source organism: Tupaia belangeri chinensis (assembly GCF_000334495.1). Lineage (NCBI taxonomy): Eukaryota > Metazoa > Chordata > Mammalia > Scandentia > Tupaiidae > Tupaia > Tupaia belangeri. The sequence goes on from NW_006159811.1 coordinate 6,023,621, forward strand.
TATATTACAATTTACTCTAATATTCCAGAAAGATCAATTTTGGTTTTAAAAAACTTTGCAAGCTTTAGTTTTGATTCAACTGAGGGGGAAAAAAGTTACCTCCCCCAAGCTATCAACTGTCCTGAACAAGTAATCTTTGCAAACTTACCTCCGGGGTAGCCTCGATCAAGCTCAGTCCTTTTTCTCGAGGTTGAAATTTCTGTTCTTGTTCCAAATGGAGGTTCAACAATCCCAGGAGGTGAACCCCTTCAGGACCTGCCAAGTACTCCGTCCTGAAGTCCTTCATCTGCAGCAAAGACACCACGGACAGTGAGAACAGAACCTGGTGATGACAGAGCTGGGGCAGAAGGGCAGGGGAGTGCTGGTGTCAATACCTCCTGCAAGGACGCCCTGCAGACCTAGTAGAGGGGCTGGTGAGGGGACCAGTACACCTCTGCACAAGCCCGTCCAACCCTCCTCCAAGGCCTGGGAGGTGTGGCAGGGGAAGGGACCGTGGTCACGTCCTCTGTCTTGCGTTGGGTCACCAGCCTCGGCCTGAGTTTCACAAACAGGAAACTGTCCACGGGCGGCTATGTCCCCACGGCCCGCCCCACCCGAATCCTCTTGGGTACGGACTTCTGCTTCAGCACTGCACGAAGGCAGTGGAAGGCAGCCACGGCGTTGGCTTTGGGGGTGGGCGCTGCACAGCACGGGGGAGGGGAAAGAAAAATTTCTCAACTGAACAAAGACCGGAGTCAGGAGACTCCGAGCCCCGCCCCGCCAGCCCCGCTCCAGACGCCCCTCGGGCCGGATCAGCCCCAGGCTCTCCCCCTCCTCTTGGGCAGAGCCTACTCCGGATGTCCCCTACTCAGACACCCCAGTTCCACCCACCTGGGGCCGGGGACAGCGGTCCAGCCCGCCCCACACCAGGACGGCACCGACCTGCCACTGTGCTCCGGTCCGCAGCGGTGCAGAGCCCTGGGGCTGTCAATCCAATACCCACCGCCACCCCCGCGACAAAACTGGGAGGTGGGGGTGGGAAGGGACACCGAAGCAGAGGTGGCCTTCAGTCCACATGTCCCCTTCGCTCGCCCCCCCAGCACCTCTCCGCCGCGGGCGCCGACTCCCCCGGGGCTGGGGCAGAAAGAAGCCCGGGATCGCTCCTGGGGTGCGGGGTGGGACCCGCACACTCCGATTCTCCTCCCACCGCAGTCCCGACCCGGAACAAAGAAACCCGGAGCGAACCCGGCGGGCCCGCTCACCGTGATCGACACGCGTCTCCACCGCCCGCGGCGTCGCGGCCCGGAGGGACTTGGCCCACGGGGGCGTCCGGACCCGTCTCCGAGGCCTGGGACCCGCGGCTCAGAGGCGCCCCCGGCCCTGCATGCGACCCTTCCCAGCCGCCGCCTCGGCCTCGGCCCGGGCTTCATCCCGCTCCCCGCGCGCCCACCCTCTACTAGGGTGCAGCGCGGGCCCCCGAGACCAGGCCCTCCAGGGCCACCTCCGCCGCAGCCTCAGCTGAGGCCCAAGCAAATCCCTTGTTTTTGTTTTGAGTTTTCGACGCCCCCAAGGGGCGGGACACGTGACTCGCAGCGGAAGGATCCATGGTACCTGGCTCACTCTGAAAAAGAGTCCCGGCCCTGAGCCGCGGTCTGCAGCCTCTCCCGCAGCCCCGTCAGCCCTCTTTGGCCTTAGGAAGCCCATCCTCGTGCCGGGGTCCAGGACTGAGGGTGAAATCTGGGCGTTCATTCATCCAGAGTGAGAAAGACACGGAGTGACAGGATTGAGGGGCGGAAGGAGATCGTTCCTGTTCGCATTGCACCTTTTAAAGGTCCCCGATTTGTTTTCTTTTCGCTGTTTTGAAAAGTCCGCCCAAAGTAGCCAGCGCTCTGATTGGATACGGGTGGGGCGAGTAGAATGCTGAGGACCTGATTTACTCGCGAATCTGGATTGGCTAACTGATTAGCGTTTGAGCCTTCTGATTGGTCTTCAGCGTATCCTGCGTCTCTGTCTGCCTTAGGGCCTTAGCAACTCTGAGGACTGCTTGCGCATGCTCAGC
>NW_006159811.1:6025670-6080450 GCF_000334495.1 Tupaia belangeri chinensis
GAACCGCTTTGATGGCATTCAGTTACCTGCCCTCCGGCTGCGTCCCCTGTTTCTAGGCACCTCCGTGGGTCTCCAGGGAGTGCCTCGCTCCAGTCTCGGCTTCCAAGAACGCGAACAACTAGATATCATTTGGGCAATGCCTTCAGCCACGGGAGAGTTTTCCAAATTCCTTACTTTGTCCTAGGGGTGCATTTTGCAATAACAAATGAAGCTATTATATAATTTACAGGGTGCTTACTGAAACATTCGCGAGTATCATGCTATCAAGTTTTGGAATGTAAACCCCCCCAAGAGAAAAAAGTGGAAAGGGTAAGTGAAACAAGATAGTCAAAAAGCTGAGCTGTTGTTGAAGCTGTGTGATGAGTATCCACTGTTTCTTTATACTATTTTTTCCACCTTTATGTACCTTGAACTTTTTCCAGTAAAAAAATAAAAATGTTCAAATAACTTTCTAACAAAAATTTGATGCACATTGGTAAGGGTAAACACATCATTTTAACAGTGTACCTCCAGGTGTTATATCGATAGTTGAGCTGCTGTTTTAATGAAGACTTCCAGAGCTTAGTCACCCATATAGTATCATTTATTGTCCATTATAATTAGCATTGTAATAAAGGTGACACCTCTCCTGAGGCCAGCCAGAAAGCAAACCAACCAGGTGCCTTAGGCCAGAGACATCTTCACAGGGAATATCTTTGGGAGGTGTAGGATACTCCCTGGAACATTATAACTTATTTATTTTCTCCCTCCTCAATTCCCTGATGCAGCAAAACACCTAGCAACTGAGTTCTAATCTAAATCATCAGATAGCCCCCAGAACAGATATCTCTTGCTCCTCTGTATTTTTTCTGTGAATTGTTTTGTTACTTCTGGAAAACTAGAAGGTGCGTAACACCTTTAGCAGCAGCTCTCTTCTTTCCAAGGTAGCTAAGGAACTTTAGAAATAGGGCCCTTTGCAGACTCACTGGGCCTAGACACAGGCATCTATGTGTGGAGCATAGAGCAGCCGGGGAGGGGGGGAAGGAGCCCCAAGAGCTGGTAGAGCAGTCTTGTTTCAGAGATGAGGCCTTGCTCAAGATTTTGGGAAATGGAGTGAAATGAATACACTTCTTGTAAGTGATTTACATAATTTTATTCAATGCTTGTTTGATCTTTTAAACATCATGCTATTTCATTTGACATCATCATCTTGCTGGAAATCTATGCTCGTAAACATAAAAGGGTGCATGCAACTAACTTGGAGAACAGAGCTCAGATCAGAGTTACATAGACAACAGCTCTGGGTACAAAGCATAACGAGGCTTAAGAGATAGAGTACATAGACAATGCAGCTGGAGGAAAGCGTATGCCACGAGAGAAAGCATTTGGGGACTTTTTTCAAGTGAGAGGGCAAAAGCAGAAAAGGAACAAAAGATGAGAAATAAGTGATGTGAAAAAGGAAATGTAAATTATTGGATGGAAGACTGTGGAAATATCAGAATATAGAAGAAAGGAAGCAATCGATCTCGAAATCATCCTTGGTTTAGATCATTCAATGGTACAAAGTTATACAAAATGTATAGCATACGTTGCTATTTTATGTGTCAATTTACAGAAAGTGTCTTGACGTTAACAAAAATAAGACAAGAAAGCTCTGTAAATGGTGTCGCTTTTCCTATTCTTTGCAGGTCCTACTCAGCACAGAAGAGATTGATGACATCTTCCAATAAGAAGCTCTTTATCTGTTTTGCTTCCTTTATCTCTTTAAGAGTAAAGAAAAGCAATTGGTCTAGTCCCACAACCTAATGAGTAAAGGATCCCACATGACAGACTGCATTTTGAATCCTGCCACAGCAGCTTGAGAGACATATTGGTATGTGCCCAGGGTCTCTAGATGATAGAGAAGTGTTGAAGGGATTGCAGTGTGATTTGGCCCAACTTGGGGAGAAGGTTCTCTCTCTCTCTCTCTCAAGGGCGCATGCTCCCTAGCAATTGAGGAGGGGAGAAGAGTAAAGGAATCATTAAAAATATTGGTCTTGGGGCCAGCAGGTGGCATGGTGGTTAAGGGCATTGGACTCCTACATGGTCGACCACCGTTCGAATCCCAGACCTGGTGGCTTGCTTTCTCATTTTCTCTCTCTGTCTCACTCTCCCTCTCTCTCTGTCCCTCTCTGGTCAAATTAAAATAAGCAAATAAATAAAGTTAAACAAAATAATTCTTTTTAAAAAATTGGTCTGGTTTTTCTTTTTTCAAAATATCATGTTTTTTTTTTTCTTTTTGGAGAGGTTTGTGGTATGAGGCATGTGTGCTTGCCAGAAAGACAGAGAGAAAGAGAGAAAGTGAAAAATCACCCCCCCTCCGGGGGTGATAGCCATGCCACAATCCCTTCTCCTTCATTCTCCTCTCAGGATCTTGGGTACACACGCACACATGCCTGGCATGAGTTTAAGCCACCAGCTCCAGGACTCAATCGCGGTTGACTACATGGCAGTCCAGAAATGTAGCCATTACGCTATCTGCTGGTCCCAAAAATATCTAATTTTAACAATGATGATACTCTGAGAGGAGATGGGCATCATGCAGATTTTCTCTGTTGATTTTCTAAATACATCTTTATATCATAAATATATATAGTTAATAACAGCCTATCTTCAGTCTCTATTTGTTCTTACCATCTGGACTTACTTTGCTAAAACTGTAGGTGTTACTTATTAAAAAGACATTCCCCCTAGGTTAATCAGTCTTCGCCCTTAGCTTTTAGCCTTTCCTGAGCTTTCTTGAGACCAACTTTCCTGCAACATGCACACATATCAAATAAGGAAATCGGAGATCTATTTACCTCCAAGGACTCTGAGGAGTCTATTTGCTTGTAAGATATTAGTGTTCTACAGCACAATGGTAGGAGTGCAGCTGAGCTGGGTGATACTCTGCCTCCAATAACCCCCTGAAGGCCTGACACAGAGCCCGTTGTCCTCAGTGACATCGACTAACACTAATAGGTAGGGACAGAACAGGAAATAAGCAGTGGAGCTCCCCCCAGAAACAATGCCTGCATTCAGGGCGTCCTTGACTGCAGAGGCGTGTCCTCCAACCTCCTCACTGAAGCTTCCACCTTGAAAAGAAAACCAAGGGGCTGTTGCAGTGTCTCCCTACATGACTCAGACTCCCCTGAACTCTATAAGACATCAAAATGCCCACAACTTTCCAGACAGTATCTTTCTTTCTCCTCAGAAATGGCAGTGTGGGAGCCGGCAGGTGGCATGTGGTCAAGGTGTTGGATTCCCACATGGCTGACTGCGGTTTGAGTCCTGGACCTAGCAGCTTGCTTTCTCCCTTTCCCTTTCCCTTTCTCTCTCTCTCTTTCTCTCTCTGGTCAAATTAAAAATAATAATAATAATAATATCAAATGGAATTAAATAAGTAAATAATTATTGTTTTTTAAAAAAGAAAAGGCAGCATGGATAGTAAATCCTACCTCTGTATTCAATAGTCATTGAATGAATACACACTAAGTACCAGGCATGGGACTGGGCCTTAGAGATACAAAAATGAATAAATCAATCAAGTTCCCAGTGTATTCTCTGGTACCTGAGGCGCAGGGTTGTGGGATCTGAATGGCTTTGGGTCCCAGCTTTCCACCTCACCAGAACTAGTATTTTGAGTATCTTCAATCATTTTATTGTCCAGAGCCTTGGATTTCTAATGTGAATAGAAACAAAAAAATCCAGGTAGCTGTGTCTACTTAATATATAAAAATTAAATAGAAGTATCTGTGAAAGCAGTTTGTTTTAAACATCTAGGTTGTTGGGAATTTTCACAATGCTATGACTCATGAAGGGAAAAGGAGAGATCAGATTGTGCTTAACCTATTAAAGATGGTAGAAGGAAAGACCCTCAGAACCAGAACAGAGAAAGCTGACCTGAGGCCATACTCCCGTCCCCTTCTAAGATTTTTTCCCCCTGCTTAGACAGTTTGTGTCATTAAAGGTGGTTTTCAGCTCCCAACTTCCTGCTTAGAGGAATTCCACTAGCAGAACCTGCAAAGGAGACAGAAATGCCTGTCTGAGGGGGAGGAACAGGGAAGGGATGACCTAACTCAGGGTGCCATCTTGAAGTGCTTTAGATTTTTCAACCAAGAACTCATTAACTAATTTTTCAAAATCTGAACCTGAAAGAATATATAACAGATGACTAATTTTTTTTTAAAGAGAGATTTTTGCTACAGGGCATGTGTGCTCACAGAGAGACAGAAACAGAGAGAAAGAAAGAGAGAAATCACCCTCCCAAGAGGGGATAGCTACTCCACAATCCCTTTTCTTCCATTCTCTTCTTGGGATTTTGGGCGTTCAGTGACATAGCCATTATGCTGTCTACTGATCCCACCAATGGCTAATTTTTTTTTCTCAGGCAATCAGATAAATCAATCTTACACATTTTTCTTTCTCAGAGACAAGATCTCCAATTTACAGTGGGTTTACTACATAGCTATTTTGTTGTTAATGAGAAGCACACTGTATCTTTATGGTTTATTTTTTGTGTGATTTTTCTTTAAAAAAAAAATAAAACATTTCTTTTTCTTACCAATAGCATGACATATCATTCTAAGGTAGTATCTCTCTATGTAGGGGCCAGCGATATTCACAATGGTCAATTCCCAGATATTCATGTGTCCAGGTCTGGCGTGTGGGAATGACTCATACCATAGAGACCGTCTGAATGACTACAGTGAAGAGGACCAGTTTTTCCAGCCAGCTTGTTTATCCCTTCTTGGTTCGACTAACCTGCAAGTGACTTAGTTATGCAAACTCTCTCTGAAACCAGAGAACCCAATGGTCCTTTGACTCTGTGACCAGACTCATTACTTTATTATCAGAGCTTTTTCTGTAATGCTAAAAGTCAACCGAGAAAAATAAGGTAGCTTTGAAATGGTGAGAAAAGGCTGGTATTAGGAAAGCCCAGCTGAGACCCAGCAGTTCCTGAAATTAGAGCCAATTACCTCAAAATAGTGAATCTGTCCCAAAGCAATTATAATTTAAGTGGCCCAGACTACATTCTGGGACATTATACATCATTATTTACACAACACCCTCTTGTTTTACATTTTGTTCCAAGTACCATAACCCGAGTCAGATATTTCCTGTCTTTTCCTGACTTCACAGTGCTATGTGAAGTTGACACTGTCAGCAGAAAACCATTGAGGAAACATCTGTTAAATATATCATTTTATTCCCAAAGGAAGTTTTACTGTTGTAGAAGTAACAATCTCTTATTTTGATCTCAAGTGAAAAGGAAGTTGACATTTAAAGTGATATGAATAAGTAGTATAAGCTTACATTTTGCTTCTGTTAACATTTTAAAGTGTTTTCAAAATGAAAACACTTTTTGCTTCTAAAAAGAAAGATTGCTGTATATCAAAGATCCTCCTATCTGATTCATTATGGATGTCACTGTGTTTCAGTAACATTATGAACAAGAAATTATGGCTCCATCATGGAGCAGAACCAGATTTAGAGTGGGAAGAGGCAGATGAAGCTTTATCATTTGGAGCAGTTCCCTCTAGGAAAAAGAATAGAATTTACAAATACAAAATTAGAGGGGCTGATGGGTGGCATGATGGTTAAGGTGGTAGACTGCCACATGGCCAACCATGGTTCAGGTTCTGGACCTGGTGTCTTGCTTTCTCACTTTCCCTTTCTCTCTCTCTCTCTCTGGTTAAATTAAAAAATATTAATACCCCCCCCCAGTTAAATAAATAAATAAATCTTTAAAAAAGATATAAACAAGAATATTTATATAAAATGGGGCAGATAAAACAAATCATACATTTTAAAAGCTGGTATAGGGACCAGCAGATGGCATAATGGCTACGTCACTGGGCTCCCATGTAGTCAACCATGGTTTGAGTCCCGGACCCGGTGGCTTAAACTCACGCCGGGCGCATGTGCGTGCATGCCCCAGATCCTGAGAGGAGAATGGAGGAGAAGGGATTGCGGGGTGACCATCCCCCCAGGCGGTGATTGCTCGCTTTCTGGTTCTCTGTCTCTCTCTGTCTTTCTGGCGAGTGCACGTGCCCTATAGCAAAAAACCTCTTGAAAAAAAAAAACGCTGATATATATTCGCTGTTTCACCTATTCATTGCTGTATATTGGAACACCCTGAAACGTGGGGGTTAAAACAACAACAATTTTATTATCATCACCCATAATTCTGAAGGTTAACTGATCTTATCTAGGCAGTCCTGGCTGAAGGTCTCACTGAAGTTGCAGTGAGGGGGCTGGCCCCATAGTGCAGTGGATAAGCACAGTACATTGGGAGCTTGATCCCACATGGCTAACTGCAGTTCAAATCCCTTCCCTGGCACCTTGAAGAACATGCTAGGTATATGTACATGTATGCCCAAAATTCTGACAGGAAGGAAAACAAAGGGGAAGGGATTGTGACATGATCATGCCTCACTGTGGGTGTTTTTTCTTCTTTCTCCTTCTTTCAAAATGGGAGTGTATGCACCCTCTGGCAATTAAAGTTTTTTTTCTTATCAAGAGTTGAGGGCCAGGCACGTGTGCATGTGCACCCAAAATCCCGAGAGGAGAATGGAGGAGATGGGCTGTGGTCATACCCCTTGGGGGGCGATTTCTCACTTCCTGTCTCTCTGTCTCTCTCTGTCTCCCTGGCGAGCACATGTACCCTATAGCAAAAACCTCTGTTAAAAAAAAAGAGTTGAGGGCCAGCAGATGGTATAGAGGTTATGTCGCTGGGCTCCCACATGGCGGACCACAGTTTGAGTCCCGGACCCAGTGACTTGAAACTCATGCTGGGCATATGTGTGTGTGTCTAAGGTCCTGGGAAGAAAGTGGAGGAGAAGGGATTGCAGTGTGGCCATTCTCTCCCCACCCCTCAGGATGATTTCTCACTTTCCCTCTCATCGTCCTTGTTTCTCTCTCTCTCTCTCTCCCTCCCTGTGAGTGCACATGCCCTAAGGGAAAAAAAAAACCTCTATAAAAAAATTTTAAAAAGAGGCCACCAGGTGGCATGTTGTTGGTTGAGGCCCTGGACTCCCATATGGCTTCCTGCAGTTCAAGACCCAGACCTGGCAGCTTGCTTTCTCACTTTCCCTCTCTCTCTGTCTGTCTCTCTGGTGAGTGTATGTGCCCTATAACAAATTAAATAATAATAATTAATAAAATTAAATAAATAGTAAAAAAGGAGTTGGACTTCTTTAACTGAATAAATTTAACATTATAAAAATGAACTTGCAGTCAAATGGTGGCTGGGGGAACCATCTCGCGTCTCACTCGCATGTCTGGAGTTGATGCTGTGGGCTGGAACCTCAGCTGAGGCCGATGGCCAGAACACTCACATAGGTGGCCCCACCACGTGGTCTTCCCACTTCCTGATGGTATGGTGACGGGGCTTGAAGAAAGCCAGGTAAATGCCATATCTCCTTTTATGGACTAGCTTTGACAGTTGCATAGCTTCTATTTTAGTTTCACATTGGTGCTATAACAAATTACCACATGCCTAGTGGCTTAAAACAACACAAATCTGCTATCTCATAGTTCCAGAGGTCAGAAGTTTAAAATGGGTCTCGACGGGCTAAAAATCGAGCTGACGATAGGGCTGCATGCCTCTGACGGCCCTAGAGAGGATGCATTTCCTTGTCTTTCCCAGTATCTAGAGGCTACCTGCTCTCCTGGCTTGGGGCCCCTCCCTCATCTTCAGAGCCGATAGAAGAGCACCATCACATCTCCCTCAACCCTGACCCTTCTGCCTTCCTCTTCCCCTTCCTCTTCCTCTTTCTCTTCTAAGGAACCTTGGGATTGCATTGGGTCCATCTGGACACTCCAGAATAACCTCTCCATCTCAAGGCCAGTTGATTAGTAACTTTAATTCCCGCTCGCCATATAACATAATGTACTCACAGGTTGTTAGGCTTTGGAGGTGAACATTTGGGGAAGGCCTTTATTGTACCCACTGCAGTGTTTCTTCAGCCATAATCACATGTGGGCTCAAGTTCAAGGGGCGGAAGGTAGACTGCCTCTCCACGAGAGCTGAGCAAATCACCTTGCAACAAGAGGATGCAGAATGAGAGGTGCTATGGTGACCAATTCTGCAAAACCCAATTTTCCACACTCGCAAACATCAAAAATACCAATGCCATGATATTTTTTATTTAACAACTGCCTGGCACATGCTATAAAACCTTTTGCCAATATTTGTGGCTGTGGCTGCATATTCTCTGATCACCTCTACATACCAGCAAGTGGTATGGTGGTTAAGGTATTGGACTCTCCTATGGCTGACCGTTGTTCAAGTCCTGGACCTGGCGGCTTGCTGCCTTCTCACTTTCTCTCTGTCTTTCTCTCTGGTCAAATTAAATAATAACACTTAATAAATAAAATGAAATACATAATTCTTTAAAAATGTTTCTGTTTTTTGAGGGTTTTTTTTGGAGAGGTATTTTTGCTATAGGACGCATGCGTTCACCAGAAAGACAGGAAGACAAAAAGCAAGAAGTCACCCCCAGGGGAGATGGCCACATTGCAATCCCTTCTCCTCCATTCTCCTCTCGGGATCTTGGGCACATATGTACACACGCCCTGCCTGAGTTTAAACCACCAGGTCCAGGAATTGAACTGCGGTTGACTACATGGGAGTCCTGCGACACAGCCATTATGCCAACTGCTGGTCCCATTTCTTTCCATTTAAAATTCATTATCATCAAATTCATTTTTTGTACACATGAACTACAAAAATTAAGGACATCAATGAAAACTGGTCACTCACTATTTAGCTTGTCATCTGTTTCCTTTTTGCAAAAGCATACTCTGAATTTTTTTTTTAATCATCTTTGTCAATATCAGTCATTTGTATCAAATCAGCAAGAAATTTATATTTTTTTCAATATGATTTCATGATCCTTTCTTCCTCACTAATTAGAGAATCAAACAATCCAAGAGCCTATCCTTACTTCTACTAAAACTTTCTTTTTTCTTTTTAAGGAAGTACTTTTTTTTGCAATAATCTGGGAAAAAAATCACATTGCAATTTGTTTCTTGACATCAGAACACATTCTACTGATTTCAGTCATGCATTTTTATTACTTTATCTCATATCTATTATTTTTTCATGTGAATGTTCTCTCAATTATTTAAGAAAAGCACTTATTGGACCAGCAGGCGGTGCAGTAGTTAGATTCCCATGTGGTCATCCATGGTTTGAGTCCCAAGCCCGATGGCTTGAAAATCACAACAAATAAGTAGATAAATAAATAGATAAACATTTGAAAAATAAAAGCACTTATTGGTGACAAAAGCAGGCACTTTTCTTTTCCATTCAAATGTCCAATTGTTTTATAGGAACACCCTAAAATATGCTTCTAAATTTCAATTGAAATGGAATATCTCCCAACTCAACATCCCTTTAGCCAGACCCCCCAAATGCTGCTGGACACTCAAGCACCTCCAAACACAAAAGAAAATAATACAGTACAATTTGACATGGAGAGAGGTAGCAGACTTAAAAGCCTGCAGTTAAAATCTCTTACTTTCACAAAACTCAAACTGTTTGTAATTATGTGAACTTTATTAGTCAGGGTTCTTTGGAAAAATAGAACTAGTAAGATACATATAAACAGAAGGTTTATTTTGAGAGACTAGCTCATAGGATTTTGGAAGCTGAGAAGTCCCAAGGTCTGCTATCAGTAAGCCAGAGGCCTGGGAAAGTCAGTGGGGTAGTTCCAGGCCAAGCCTGAGGGCCTGAGAACCAGGATAGGCAATGGTGAGGTCTCTTTCTGAATCTGAAGGCCCAAGAACCAAAAGCAATGATACCAGATCAGAAGTATGTCCCAGCTCAAGCGGCAAGAGAGTTTGTCCTTTCTCTGCCTTTTTGCCCTGTTCATGCCCATCAGTGGATTGAATGATGCCTACCAATCTGGTGACAGTAGATCTTTTTTTTTTTTTTTTTTTTTTTTTTTGAGAGAGAGACGTTTGCTATAGAATATGTGCACTTGACAGACACAGAGACACAGAAAGAAAGCAAGAGATCACTCCCCAGGGTGTTAGCCCCACTGTAATCTCTTGTCCTTCATTCTCCTCTCAGGATTATAGGCACATATCCACACACACCTGGTGTGAGTTTCAAGCCTTGGGTCTGGGACCTGAACCATGGTTAGCCATATGGGAGTCCAGCGATGTAACCATTGTGGCATCTGCGGGTCCACGGTGGATCTTCTTTACTTAGTCCACCACTTCAAATGCTAATCTTTACCAAAAACACCCTCACAGACATACCCAGAAATAATGTTTTACCAGCTTCCTGGGTATCCCTTAGTGTGGTCAAGTTGAAATATAAAGTTAAGCACTACATCAACACCTCACTATAGCCCATCCTGAGAACTCTGCCACTGAGACTCCCAATGCAAAATTGAATCAGTTCCTCAATAAATCCATATGTCAGAATGAGTAATTGTCAAAGACTGTACAAGCAGAATTAAGTGTATTGACATAAGTTTAATGCCCGTTTCACATAGGAGTGAGTGAGACTTGAGACAGAGAAACCGAATGCCCGAGTTTAAGTAACTCGATCCCACAGCTAGACCTCAGTGGAGTCAGTATTTGAACCTGGACGATCTGACTCCAGCCCGTACATTCTTAACCACTATTTTACATGGTGATTCTGGTATTCAGGAAGAAGAATAAAATTCTGATTTGAACAAAAGCCTGACCTTTGGGTTATATTTTCTATTTAATTTACTCAGAATGGTTGCATCCATAATTTGGGTTAGCTGAAATCAAAGCAATTTGGATTGGCTATTTTATTAGGACATTTAACCAATACATTTGTGTGTGTGTGTGTGTGTGTGTGTGTGTGTGTGTGTTTTCTCTTTGGGTTTTTATTTTCTTCAATAGAAAGTGAGTATACTTTTGAGACATCTTAGATCTATCTCTACCAGACTCATCTATAAAGAAACTGTCCAGAGAGAGACCAGGTTTACCAGGATCAAGCAGGATCACAAGAAAGCCAATTGCTTCAACAAGGCCCCACCACTCCAATCTTAGGAAAGGCAGTAGGGAAGGAAAAAGAGGCCGTTCCTTTTCTGCCTTGAGGAGATGACTGAAGACTTGAGATGTTGGCTCGGCCACGGTGGTGCAAGTGGGAGGATGCTGCTGTGTGGTGGCTGAGACTCCCAGGAGGCCGAGTTTGGTTCCTGACCCAACCCACACAGGCAGTCATGGTGGGGTGCGCCTGTGGTCCTAGCTAACTGGGAGACTTAGGTAGAAGGACTGCAGCATGGCAAGACCCTATTAAACATGCCTATCTCCTTTTCCCTCTCTCTCTCTCAAAACAAAAAAAGAAAGCTTCAGATGTCTTACGAGTATGTCATGCAAATGTTTAGGTGTCAGAGGGAAATTGCTACTGTGTTCCTTTGATCTTGATAAGGACTATCTTGCAGACATTGGGATTATTTTTCATTTTATGACAGGAAAGGGTGTTTTTGTTTTGTTTTTAAGAGAGATTTTTGCTATATTGTGCATTTGTTCCTAGGAGACAGGAATCACCTCCCCAGAGGGTAGGAATGGCCACGCCATGCAATCCCTTCTCCATTCACCTCTCAGGATTTTGGGCACACATGCACACACACCCAGTGTGGGTTTCAAGCTGCTGGGTCCAAGAATCAAAACACTGTTGACTACGTGGGAGTCCAGTGATGTAACCGTTACACTATCTGTTGGTCCCAAGGGAAGTACTTTTTTAACTTTTTTAAACTATAGAGGGCATGTGCCTGTTGAAGAGAGACAGAGAGGGAAAGTGAGAAGTCATGCTTTATGGGGATGGCCATACCACAATACCTTCTCCATTCTCTTCTTGGCATTTCGGGCATGCACACGCATTCACCCAGCATGTTTTTCAAGCTACCAGGTCTGGGACTTGAACTGTACAGTCAGCCATGTGGGATCCAGCACCTTAACCTTTCTACCACCTACTGCCCTATAACAGAAGAGTGTAATCAGTAAGTACTGATTGCCCTACCATGGCTTGTTCAGCTAGCATAGTCTCAAAACCTGCATACCATCATCCTAAGTGGAAGTGAAGGCCCTCTGGTAACTCACTGCTAAACATTGCAAGCTTGAGTTTTACAGCCTGTGCTGGGCAGTAGGAGGGCAAAAATACTGGGCTGTGGCATGCGGAGTATATGGAAGCCAGAAATGACCAATTTATTATGCTTATTATGTTGTGCAATGTTTGTTAACTTATGATAAACATAACAATGTATTACCTCAAGATCTTGTATTTAACTATGATTGGAACCTATTACCTCATTCTGCATGAAGGTTAATTGCCTCCACTATTCAGATGTCTGTAACCATGTATCTTACAAATGCAGCTCCCATTGCATTTAAAAACCTTTTTGCTTCTTCTGTTAGTTTTAATGAACATTATTATCTAGGCACTCGGTCTCCAAGGGTGGAGACAGAGATACAAAGTGACTATGCTTTAGACCCTGCCCTCAGAGAGCTCAGAGCCCACTGGGGGAGAACTGAATGTTCACTCAGTTTCCTTCCTGGATTTTGGGTATGCATGAATATGTGCATGTGCTGGGCATGATTTTCAGATCACAGGTCCAGGACTCAAACTCTGGTCAACCGTGTAGGAGTTCACCTGCAGGTTCCTGGCCTTTGTTTTTAAGTATTATGAAAGTAATGTGTTGCTGAGGATGTGGTACAGCAGAAATTCTGATACAGAAAGCTCACGGAGGTGGAAATGGCTCGATCGCTCTAGAAACCAGTTTAACTCAGTGTGGCTGAACATGCGCAGGCCTGGAGACCCAGATGGTTCATTTCTAGGTATTTGTAGTAGAGAAGCTCTTGGATGTGTGCACAAAGAGACAAAAGGAAAGACATGAATTGCAACTTTTTTTATTTTTTTTTGCAGCAATAAACTGGGAAGATAATTAAAGCCCATTCATAGTAGAATGAATAAATAGAATGTCATGTTTTTATACAGTGGAATCACATAGCAATAAAAATTCCTATGCTTATAAGTAAACATAGATGAAGCTCAAAAACAATGCTGAAAAAAGTCACAGAAAAAAACATTTAATATGATTCCACTTACATAAAGTTTAAAAACTAAACAATAGGTACTGTTTGTCACATGGCTGACGGTGCAGTTCAAGTCCTGGACCCAGTCACTTAAAAATCATGCCAGTTGTTTGGACCAGCAGTTGGCCTAATGGCTATGTCACTGGACTCCCATATAGTTGACCGCGATTCAAGTCCCGGACCTGGTGGCTTAAACTCATGCCGCGTGCATATGCACGCATGCCCAAGATCCTGAGAGGAGAATGGAGGAGAAGAGATTGCAGTGTGGCCATTCCCCCTGGGGGGTGATTTCTTGCTTTCTGTTTCTGTCTTCCTGGTGAGCGCATGTGCCCTATGGCAAAAACTTCTCCAAAAAAATATCATGCCTGTCGTGCCTGTGTGCCCGAAGTCCCAGGAAGAGAATGGAGAAAGGATTGCAGCATGGCTGTCCCCTCTGAGAGATCAATTCTCACTTTTCCTTTCTGTCTCTGTCTCTGGCGAGTACACACACACTATGGCAAAAAAAAAAAAACTGAAAAAAAAAAAAGGCCAGATTGGCTTATACTTCTGTCTCCCCCTTTTTATATAAAGTTAAACACAGCACAATTAAACATATAATAATTATTCACATATATAAAACAGATTTTATTTTTAAAAAATGAATACATATACATATAAACATATATGCAGATACGCACAAAAAAACCACATGAATACATTTTTTTTTTTTTACTAACACAAAAAGTGGGAGCAAGGAAGTAGTAGTTTTTTTAGTTAAAAGGAGATATTCTGGGGCCAGCAGGTGGCATGGGGGTTAAGGCACTAGACACCTACATGGCCAACTATAGTTCAAGTCCTAGACTAGGAGGCCTGCTTTCTCACTTTCCCTCTCTCTCCGTCTGTCTCTCTCGGGTGAGCACATGTGTTGTGTAGCAAATTTTAAAATAATAATAATTGCAATAATGATACATAAAACTAAATAAGTCATTCTTTTTTTTTTTTAAAAAGGATATGTTCTTTTTTTCACATGATAATTTTTAGTCTATTCATCCTCTCATGAAAAGTCCACACAATCCCTGCAGATAGTCACTGCAGAATCCTTACCACTTGGGAACCAACAGTTAGCGTAATGGCTATGTCGCTGGACTCCCACGTAGTCGACTGTGGTTCGCGTCCCGGACCCGGTGGCTTAAAACTCACGCCAGGCGCATGTGTGTGCGTGCCTAAGATCCCGAGAGGAGAATGGAGGAGAAGGGATTGCTGCGTGACCATCCCCCCTGGGGGGTGATTTCTCACTTTCTGTCTCTATGTCTCTCTGTCTATCTGGCGAGCGCACGTGCCCTATAGCAAAAACCTCTCCAAAAAAAAAAAAACAACAAAAAAAGAATCCTTACTCCTTGGGGTTTTTGCCAGTGCCAACAATGGCCTTTGCAGTCCCCCTGACTTTCTTCATTCTGATCTTGCGTTCCTTTCACTGTTTTCTTGACGTCTTTTTCTTCTTACACAGGCTATGTCTTGCAAGTCTATGTGTGGGTCCATTTTTCCTTGCATCATCCAAGGAATCGTAACTCATGCCAAAGCTGGTTGTCTTGCCACCATCAAAATGGGTTCTGAACCCAAACACGAAGATGACATCGGGTGTGGTCTCGTGCATCTGGGCTAACTTTTCTCGATTTTCTGTCCTAGGTACTGTTGTTCTCTCAGGTGACAGACATCCACCATTGTTGACTCTGAAGTGGTGAACTGGTCATGAATTTCCAGTTACTGTGTCATTTATAATGGCGGCCAGTTCTCGGGCAGCCAGGGAGGAAAAGAGCACAAAGGAGATATTCTGAAAGTTTTCTCCCTCATATCCACGCTCGTGTGTGTGTGCACCGTGTGCAAGTACACGTCCAGATGCAAAGACCATGTACCTACTTAGATATTTACATCATGAGGAAAGTGGGCTTTAGGTACAGTCATTCGAGCATGCTAAGTCACTTCACCAGCTTGTCATTGGCAACCGCTGATTAGAAGTTCTGAATTATCAATTTGTGTAGAAATCAAATAAAAATGATATAGTTTAAAGTGAGTTTAATATGTACCTTTCCAAGAAGAAGAGGACTTCAGCGAGTTACTTGACACTCTAAATTTACCTTTCCTCTATCTAAAACAGATTGCCAACCTCCTACCATTCCCACCCATTTAAGACCAGCTTTGTTTTAAAATATAAAACTTGTGTTCATGTGTCAAAGACATCTTAAGACAAACCTGGAGACTTTTAAAGCTAAAAATGCTGTAGTTGTACAGTTTCGACACTCAGCAAAAGGTAAAATTTAAATTATAATTCTAAAAAAATGAAAATAATTCCTTACTAGTCAAATACGTATTTTTTATCTAAAATAAAAATTATTACTAAGTGGTAATTCATTCAAAAGATGACAAATTGGGGCCAGCAGATGGCAGGAAGTGTTTAAGGTAGCTGGATCCCACATGGCCAATTGCATAGTTTGAGTACTAGGCCCGGCAGCTTGAAAATCACAACAGGTGCATGAGTTTGGGTGCCCAAAATCCCAACAAGAAAATGGAGGAGAAGGAATTGCAGTGTGGCTATATCCCTTAGAAGGTGATTTCTGACTTTCTCTTTCACGTTCTCTCTTTGGTGAGTGCATGCTCCCTATAGCGAAAAAAAAAAAAATTCCCTTTCTGGTCAAATTTAAAAATAAATAAATGAAGCTAAAATAAAAATAATTCTAGAGTTAACTGGCCAATATGAAAACTAAACTTTGTCCTCATTAGGTAACTGGGTGAACCACTGGACACAAACAAATTTCAGATGCCAAAAATATAATATTGTCACAAAGCCAAAGGATCAACTTCAGTATTATTCGATGACTAGGACACATAAAATGTTTGAGCTTTGAGCGTGGCATGGTGGTTAAGGTGCTGGACTTCCACATGGCTGACGGTGGTTCCAGTCCCAGATCTGTTGACTTGCTTTCTCTCTCTCTCTCTTCTCTCTCTCTCTCTCTCTCTCTGTCTCTCCCTTGTAAGCACCTGTGCCCTATAACAAATTTAAAAATAATAACAATCAATAAAATTAAATAAATAATTCTTTTTTAAAAAAGAAAGGAAAAAAATCACACTGGGTGCATTTGTATGCATGCTTAAAATCCCAGGAAAATAGAGGAAAAGAGATTGGGGCATGGCCATTCACTCCTTGGGGTCGGAGATGATTTCACACTTTCCCTCTCTCTGTTCCTCTCCAGTGAGTGTACATGTCCTATGGCAAAATACTAAATAAAATAAAATAAAAAAGTCTGAGTGGAAATGAATACTTTTTCTTACAAGAATATTGAGGTCACTTACCTCAATAGTGACCTATTTAATTTTCATTGTTTTTATATTGCCTTGCCTGTGCAAATCTGTACTCTCCCTCCTTATCACCCATTTCTACGACCAATTGGCTTTGGCTGTCATCACTCAGCTGTCTCTTTTTCATGTTGTTCTAAGAAGCAGGCAAAGTGGGTCACTGTGGAAAAAAGCCATGTGCTACCTCTCCCAGGCTTAATTTACTCTCCCTACAGCCCTTGAGGTCAGACGTCTACAAGCTATTTATGACCCAAATTCAAGCCTGCAATGTACCAGGGAGACCAGACAGCTGTATAGGACTGTTCTGGCTCCAAATGCCTCTAGTCTTTTATGTAATTTCATTAAAAAAAAAAAAAGAAGAAGAACCTAAAGTGACATCAATTAAAAGTGTAAAATTGATGGTGTACATATTGCAGTATATATATATATTTTTTGAGAGGTTTTTGCTATAGGACGTGTGCGCTCACCAGAAAGACAGAGAGAGAGACAGAAAGTGAGAAAAAGCCCCCCAGGAGAGATGGCTACACCGCAATCCCTTCTCCTCCATTCTCCTCTCGGGATCTTGGGTATGCACGCACATGAGCCCGGTGTGCGTTTAAGCCACCAAGTCCAGGACTTGAACCATGGTCGACTACATGGGAATCCAGTGACATAGCCATTACGCCAACTGCTTGTCCCCATATTGCAGTATTGTGGCATATGGAACAATGGTAACATAAGTCAAGTTGTTTGTTTCCTTTCTCTGTAAGTATATAGCATGGTGGGGCTGGCAGGTGGCATGGTGGTAAGGGCTCTGGACTCCCACATGGCCAACTGCAGTTTGAGTCCTGGACCTGGTGGCTTGCTTTCTCATTCCCTCTCTCTCTCTCTCTCCCTGTCCCTCTCTGGTCAAATTAAAATAAAATAAACAAATAATACAAGTTCAATAAAATAATTCTTAAAAAAAAAAAAGTACACGGCATAGTGTGTTTTCAGAAGCCACTGAATCATGGTAACTTCTGATCTTATCCCAACCAGTTGCACAAGCCCTGGGAATCAAACAGCTGGTCGATTGTTACCGCAACCATGGGAACTCAACCATTAGGTTTCAAAGACTCTAACGTATACACACATACTCTATTTCAGACCAAACAATGTATTCCCTTCGTATATGGGTTTGTTGTGATAACCAATCTCTTATTATTATTTTTTTTTAAGAGAGAAATTTTTGCTATAGGGCACATGGGCTTCCAAAGAGACAGAGACCAAGGGACAGGAAGTGAGAAATCACCACACAGGGGGAATGGCCACACTGCAATCCCTTCTCTTCCATTCTCCTCTCATTTTTTGGGCATGCATGCACATGCGCCCAGGGTGAGTTTTAAGCCTCTGGGTCTGGGACTTGAACCACAGTCGGCTATGTGAAAGTGCAGCAATGTAACCATTATTAAGATTTTTTTAAGGATGATTTTTGCTATAGGGCTCTGCACTTGCAGGAAAGAAAACGACAAAAAGCAAGAAATCACTCCCCAAGGGAAATGGCCATGACGCAATGCTGCAATCCCTTCTCCTTCATTCTCCTCTTAGGATTTTGGGTTTGCACGCACACGTGCCTGGTGGGATTTTCAAGACACAAGGTCCAGGATTCAAACCATGGTTGACCACATGGGCCAGGACTCAAACTACAGTTGGCCCTGTGGAAATCCAGTGCCCTAATCACCATGCCACCTGCTGGCCCCATTATCAGTCAATTTTTAAGTTTTAGAAATTATATATGGTGTCAATAAATGACTTAGGTCCAGCTTCACTAGCATATGCTGGTTGATGCTGCTACTCAGCAGGCTGAGGTCACATGGGAGGCGCAAGATGATGCCCAGCCTGCCCTAAAAAGCTGGATACAGGGACCAGAAGATGGCATTACAGTTACGTCGTTGGACTCCCACATAGTCAATCACGTTTGCGTTCCAGCCACAGAGGCTTAAAAGCTCTCACTGGGAGCGTCTGCATGCCCGAGATCCTGAAAGAATGGAGGAGAAGGGATTACAGCGTGGCCATCCCCCACCCCTTCCTGTGGGGGGATTTCTCACTTTCTGGCTCTGTATCTCTCCAGTGAGTGTATGTGCCCTGTAGCAAAAATATCTCTTAAAAAAAATAGATAAAAAGCTGGACACAAAAGCCCATGCCCGTAGTCTCAAGTACTCGGGAGGCTGAGGCTGTAGAATCACAACATAGTAAGACTGTCTAAAAAAATAAATAAAAATAAGTAACTTGGACCCAAACACAGTGGCGCAGGCAGTAGGGTGCCACTGCACAATGCTGGAGCTGCTTGGAAGGCCCAAGTTTGGATCCTGGACCAACTTAGACACACTGGGTACAATGGTGCATGCCTGCATTGCCAGCAAGCTGGGAGACTGGGCAGGAGGATCAAGGCATGGCACCAATCTGTTGAAAATACCTATTTCTCCCCTTCCCCTCTTCCTCCTTCTCTAAATAAATAAACAACAGCTTCCCTTTGGAGTATAAGTCAATCAGATAAATGCATTTATGTCACATTATATCCTAACACAGGAAGCACAATATTAGCATACATACTATAAATGAATTATAGGACTCTACCCCAATTATCCCTGGGGAGACTGTTTTCCCCACTGCCCAAAGGTAGCTTGACTGGGATTTGCCAGGCGCAGGGCCAGTGTCCAAAAAGCAACTGATAGCCTCTTGTTATATATCAGCTGTCAGTGCACCCCTTCTCCAAGGGTCACGAGAGCACTGATGCGGAGGAAAACATTCCCTTCAGCTCAATGACACGTAACGAGCAACTGCTGGGTGCCGGGCACCACAGCCCTTCCCAGCGTGGTCCAAAGTCAAGCACATAAATGAGTCATGGAAATAGACATAGTAAATGCTCTGACAGAGCTAAGCGCAGGCCCATGGGGGAAAGAAGAAGGGCTAGAACCTCTGCCTTAAATTTCATACTCATTAAGCCAATAGCCTATGAGAGATCACCAACTTCTCAACATGCTCGAAACAGAACTCAGAAACTGTCCTATCCAAATAACCGTAGCAGATACATCGTGCCTGTTCATTTTCTCAGTCTCCAGAATCTGCTCTGCCTGTGTGTGAGAACAGCCTCAGTCAATAACTGGGTGGGAGGAGCTCCCTCCTCACTCAGGTGGGGTAACTCAGAGGTAGGGTAATTCTATCCCACTTCTACAGGGGTCCCAGTTTACTCTCTACCCACTGAGGACTATTATAATTCAAATGGGTAGAATGGAAGTCCTTTGGCTTCCTTTTCTTACCAAGGTTTTTGTTTTGTTTTTCTTTTTTATAGGTTTTTGCCTTAGGATGTGTGAGCTCACCAGGGGGAGAGAGAGAGACAGAGACAGAGACAGAAAGAAAGTGAAAAATTACCCCTCACTTTCTCACTTTCCCTCTCTTGTCTCTCTCTCTCTCTCTCTCTCCCTGAAGTGCATGCACCCCATGGCAAAACCTTAAAAAAAAAGAAAAAAAAAAGGAAAAGAAAGAAAAAAAAAAAAAGAAAAAAAGAACAAGAAGAACCAGTCCACAATAATGATGGAGGTTCAACAAACTTCTGCTATTTAATGGTTAACAAAAATCTAGGTCTTAGATTTGCCACACCAGCCTTTATTTTAACTGACATTCCCTTTTGTCTATGTATTGACATAGCCTTCCAGAAACTCACTCTCTTTTTCAGGGGGGAGGAGGGGATGGACAACATAAGTGAGTCTCTGTTCTTTGTGTCTAATGGAGCCTAATTAACTTATATTGGGGATGGTAACCTGCTAGGGACTTTCATATCATTATCTCAATTTTAAACAGTGATTTCTCAATTAGGCTTATGTGTCAATAAAGCTTTCAAACAATGGGTGTGATGGGAAATAACAAAGTCGGCAGGATTTTTATGTTCCATAGGCCATACAGAGGCCCATAGCCCGAGGGAACTGGGTAGTTCAAGAATTATATCAGTTTGCTCCTGGTTCAAAAGAGAAAAACAATTGACCTACAAAGAATTAGGGTAATAAGAGAAAAGGGTACCTCCAGTTGCAGGCCTTTTAGTTACCATAAACAAATCCATTTGAATTAAGTTAAGCAAACAAGGAGAATTTATTACATGACGACGTGGGTATCTGGGTATCTGATGGAAGCATAAAGCGATGCTTAGGCCTCAGAAATTATCACTAGCTTGATTCCAAAGATGTCCATTGCAAAGGATGAACCATTTACTTCCCACACTAGGCAAAACAACTCTTATGCATCTACAAATAGATGAGGCCTGATTTCATGCCTTGGAAAAGATCATAGATGAGGCCTGATTTCATGCCTTGGAAAAACTCCACCTCTTTAAAAAAAAAAAAAAAGAAAGAAAAGAAACAAACAACTAAATAAGTCAAACCCTTGCTGCTCCTCGCATTAATGTGTGTTGAGAAATCACTGTTCAGAGCTCCCCCCGCCTGTGTGCGTTAGGTTTCAGAGTCCAGTTTTGTCACTCCACCTGGGCTTGCCATTCCCCATGCAATACCCCATATTTCAGGCCTGTTCCAAGCTTTTCCTTTCCCTCAAGCAACATCTGTTACATCTCATAGTCAATTTCTCCACAGTAACAGCTGGAAAAGAAACTCACATTAGAGTTTTATTAGTCTGATACTGTAGACCATTCTAAATCAGATAAATATTTACTAGGTATAATTTCTTATTTTAGAGGAGGGGTTCTAACAGCAGCAACATTTTTGAGCCAATTAAAAGAGAGAAAGAGAGAGGACAACTTGACACATTAGCAGGCTGTCCATCGCTAAACTACTGATAGTGCAAATCTTTTCTCCTAAAATGGAGCACTTCGCTTTTATTTCTGTTTCATTCCAAACTGGCCATCTACTCTTGTCCAGACCGATGCTGTAAATACTCTCTGTGTTTTCACATTACCCCTGTCACATTCTGTTCTTTGTGTAATAAACAGTACTATAAAGCAAAGGAAGACATGCAAGATCTTAAGGTGTTGCATAAGTGCAACACTTGCCAACATCTTAAAGAATGAAGAAATTCCATTTTTTAAAAAATATGTATAATTTGGGATAGGGTCTCACTGTGTCATGATTCTTCTGCCTCAGTCACCCAATTAGCTGGGAGGACACTTGCCCAAGCTTTTAGGGTGGGCCAGAAATGGAAATCAGGCTTCCCATGTGGTCTCAGCTTACTGAGTTGCAGCATCAAAAAGCATGAGCTACTACAGCCGGGCTAAATTCCATTTTTAATGAGCCCTAAGAGAATTTTCAAAGATGAGGGTTTTTGAAAATTTGCAATTTCTGTTCTTTTAAAATGCAAATGTACAAGCATCTAGTTAGGACTTTTTTTTTTTTTAAGGAAACATTGGTGTTTATGTGCATTTTAATAAGTATTACCCATACTTTTGACTCCCTTTTCATTTAAGGAGATGCAAGTTATCTTAGAAACTGACCTACTTAATCTAAAATTCTATCTGTATCTATGGTACAGTAACTAAGATGAGATTAAAATTATTCTGTCAGACCCTCCAGCTCACTCTGTCAGCTATGAAATTCTTACCCAGAAGAGCTTTGGCTGTTGCATCTCCTCATTTCCCCCACAAAAAGGCAGTATATCTTGGTGGTTAGACTATGGACTGCATAATCAGCCTTTCTAGGTTTAAATCCTTCACCTTTGGGAAAATTGTTTACACTTTCTAGGTTTCAATTTTCTCATCTATAAAATAGAGATGACAATATTCTCTATTCCTATGGTTATTGTGAACATTAAGCAATATTGTGGAGCTCTTAGAACAGTGCTGACTGTAGTAAAGGTTAGTTATCATTGTGCTAGCTTTGTAAACTCCATTGATTCTTGGTTATTGCTCTGTCTTCACTGAATTGGGGCTGGCAGGTGGTGTGGTGGTTGGTGGTTGGGACGCTGGACTCCTACATGGTTGACTGCAGTTTGAGTCCTTGATCTGGCAGGTAGTTTTCTCACTTTCCTTCTCTCTCTGGTCAAATTGAGAGAATAATAATGAATGGAATTAAGTAAAAAAAAAAAAATTAAAGAGAGAGAGAGAGATTTTGCTATAGGGCACATGCACTTGTGAGAGACAGAACGCAAGAAGTTCCTCTTTTCCCCCCAGGGGGATGGCCATGCCTCAATCCCTTCTCCTCCATTCTCCTTTCAGGATTTTGAGCATGCATGCACACGTGCCCAATGTGAGTTTAAACTGCCAGGTCTGGGACTCAAATCATGGTCGACTATGTAGAATGTAACCATTACACCACCTACTGGTCCCTAAAATAATATTTTTTTAAAAAAAAACAATAAATTTTGGCCTACTCCATGTCCTGGCAGTTAAGACAAGACCCCATATGGCTTGTTATGTGGTCTCTAGCCTAGGGTAAGGATGAATTCTGCAAGCTCGCTGTGCTGGTCATGCCTCAGAAAAGCAGGGCGTCTGCGGCAACTGCATGCTGGAGGTGGCACCGTAACCCGTTTGGAGTATCTCTTTTCCCTGTAGTAAAAGCTCATCTGGGGGCTTTTCTTGAGCCCTTAACCGTGAGCAAGTTTGTGTACATCCTTAAGTAAGGCTCATCTTAGGACCTCTTGATTAACTCTCGCTTGTCTATTTTCTTATGAGCCCTCCACAGGAAGGATTAGAATAGGAAAAGCTGAGGAAGGACATAGTCCCAGGTAAAGGAGGGGAGGATGTGGGAGAGCGGGAAATGAATTGCCCGTGGTCACCTTGGAGAGGGCAAGGGTATAACCTCTAAGGAGTTTCCAATGAGCAGGCGCCACTGAGTCAAGGTCAAGTCTCTGGAGAAAGTCACAGCTATGAGCTGTTAGCCAAGAAGTCTGAGCAGCTGAAGATGGCTGCCCCAGCCTATAAGGGATCTGAGCTGAACAACAACTATGCCTATCACATCGCTCTTCGTTGTTCTTTAATGACGATATACATACATAGTTTAGTTTATTTGATTAGGTTTTTTTCCACAATAGACCCACGAGAGTGACAGGGACACTCCCAATGGGTCTTCATGCTGCCATCCAGCCCCTGTCATTTTTTTTTACCATTTATTTTCTGAAAACTTGGATTGCTCTGATTTAATGAGAAAGTGCCCTTAATTATTTTTAACATGAGAAAATAAGCTCTTTTTTTTTTTTTTGAGAGAGAGAGGTTTTCGCTATAGGGCGTGTGTGCTCGCCAGACAGAGACATAGAGACAGAAAGTGAGAAATCACCCCCCAGGGGGGATGGTTGTGCCATAATCCCTTCTCCTCCATTCTCCTCTCGGGATCTTGGGTACGCGCACACACACGCACCCGGCGTGAGTTTTAAGCCACCAGGTCCGGGACGCGAACTGTGGTCAGCTACAGGGGAGTCCAGTGACATAGCCATTACGCTAACTGCTGGTTCCCAAGAAAATAAGCTTTAAAAAAAAAAAAAATCTCATTTTAGGAGCCAGCAGTGGTGTGGTGGTTAAGTGGTAGGCTCTGATATGGCCAAACATGATTCAAGTCCCAAACCTGGTGGCTTGAAAATCACACCAGGTGTATGTACCTACATGATCAAGATCCTGGGAGAAGAATGGAAGAGAAGGAATTGCAGTATGGTCCTCCCTTCGGGGTGATTTCTCACTTTCTCTGTCTCTGGCAAGCACACACCCCTAAGGCAAAAACTAAGAAAAAAATAAAAGTAAGCTTAGCATCAGAGGGAGTTATGCAAAAACTTGCTGTCCCCTAAAGGTCCTCCCCTCCAGCCTCACACTAACAATCTGAGATGTCAACTCTTGGGTCCTCAGGAAAATCATGTTGTGTTTTTTTGCATAGAAAACCATAGAAAGATCCATCATGACTTTCCAATGACCTAACAGTAAAAACAGAAGAACTATCGTTTTATTGCCTCCATTTCCACCACTCACGTTGTCTGTGAGTGTTAAAGAACAATGAAATGTTCAAAAGACAGAAGGAGGGAAGTTAGAAAAAACAGAAAAGCTGCCTGAAACAGAAATGGAATAGCCTACTCCCTAACTAAATCATTACTAATGGTGCTCTCCACTGTAAATTAACCAAACAAATGAAAGAAGAGGGGCTCTGGGGCGTCTCTAACAAAGTACAGCAGGCCAGGTGGCTTAAACAACAGAAAATTCACTTCTCACAATTCTACAGGCTGGGAGTCTGAGATCAAGGTGTTGGCAGGCCTGGTTTCTTCCAGGGCTTCCTTTCTTGGCTTCCAGATGCCCACTGTCTCCATCTCTTCACACAGTGTCCTCTATTCACGTCTGTGTCCTGATTTCCTCATTGTCTAAGGATACCAGTTGTACTGGATTAGACTGGTGACCTCATTTTAGGGGGAGTATTTCTTTGAAGACCCTATCTCCAAATACAGTCATGCTCCAAGACACCTGGGGTTAGGATTTCAATATATGACTTGAGGGGAGGGGGACACGCTTTCGTCCCTAATGAGATCTTTCTGTTTTCAACAGGATGGTGGATTTAATACCCTGCCAGAGCCACCTGCTGAAAACCACTAAAATTTCCATTTATAATATGCAAAGCATCTTTTTAAATGCATCAAAGAGCCAATGGGGGAAAAAAATACACAGGCCAAAAGCTAAGTTAAATGTAAAGTGAGAACCCAGAAAATAAAAAAGAACACTTAAACTGGTTTCACTTTTAGGGCACATGTCAAATTTCAGGGTTTTGTTCTTTTTTTATTTCCAGGAAGCAGAGAACAGGAGATAAAAGCCAAGATCTGCTCAAGATAAAGAACCTAAAAGAAGTTCCCCTAAATTAGAAGGAAACCATTCGGTAAGGGCAAACTAAAAGCAAACCAGTCCACTACTCATACCGCCGAACTATGGGACCAGAAGGAAAACTGCCACTCTTGAACCATTGCATTAAGTAGAGGGAAAACAATCTCTTCTAAGAATTCAGTTATAAACTAGCAAACTAGCATTGAGCAGGTTCATTGCTGTATTTATAGTTTTGTTGTCCAACAATGCTCAAATCTAGAACCTAATTTAAAGTAGTCTTAGGTTGGTCTTTTCCCCAGGAACCTGATGGAAGTGGTCTGATTGGTGATTAGTCAATATAACTCACACTCCCTCAAACTCAGTATCGCAAAACAATGGCCATGTTATTACATTCATGGATTCTGTGGATTGAGAATTGGGAAGGGGACAACAGAGACAACTTGTCTCTGCTCAGTGGAGTCTGATGCTCATCTGAAAAGACTCGAAGACCAGGGTGTGAGTCAGTGGAAATTGGAATCATCTGAAAACTGACTCACCCACATGCCTGGTGGTTGATGTTGGCCGTCGGCTTGAACATCAGCTGACGCTACTGGCGAGAATACCTACATGCGGCCTTCCCGCGTGGCTGTATGTGGTTTCTCAGAGCTCGGTGTCTGGTTCCAAGCGCAAAGCGTCCCAAGAGAAACAGGAGGAAACTGTGCTGTCTTATACCTCCCCGCCTTGGGAGTCACATGGAATTGCTTCTGCCCTTGTCCTAAGCCTTCCCAGATTGAAGGAGCAGAGACATAGACTCCACTTCTCAATGGGAGGAGTGTCTACATCACACTGTAAGAAGAGTATGTGAGATGAGAGGTGTTGTTGCCGTCTTTGAAACGTACAACCTCCCATCCAGAAGCACATGCAAAGTCCTTCTGGAAGAACCCTTTCAACTCAGGCCTCAAAGTTTTTCCCCAAATAATGGTCCAAAGCATAGCAGCATGAAAATCACAAAATACATAATATTCATGAAGAAAGAAAGCATTTTATATAAGCACCAGCAGAAGCAACTAACAGAAGAATCAGACCCCCAACTTTCAATATTGGAATTATTAAACACAGAATAGAAAAGAAAGATGCTTATCACGTATGCTTGCACAGTTGGCTTCCACTGAGAGCTCTTGTCTGACTGGCAGACTGTGGACTTCTCATCATCTCCTCCATGGTAGAGAGTGAGAGCTCTCTGGAGGCCATGAGGTCTCCACCTTTATGGCCTAATCACCTCTCAAAGGCCCCACCTCCTAATACCATCTCATTGGGGGTAGGATCTCAACATATGAATTGCGGGAAACACAAACATTCAATCCAGGGGCCAGCAGATGGCATAGTATTTATGTCACTGATCTCCTACATGGCCGACCACGTTCAAGTCCCAGACCCTGTGGCTTGAAACTCATGACGGGCACATGTACATGCATATCCAAGATCCCAGAAGGAGAATGGAAGAGAAGGGATTGTGGCATCGTCAATCCCCTGGGGGTGATTTTTTACTTTCCCTCTCACTGTCTCTTTCTCTCCCCGGCCCCTCCAAAGCACATGAACCCTAAGGCAAAACCTCTTAAAAACACACACACACACACACACTCAATCCATACCAATGTAAAGAAATAAAAGAAAATTTTAAAAACATGAATATGGGGGAGATGAATACAACTAAGATTTGAAAAGAACCAAGTAGAATTTCTTAAAATGAGAGCTATAAGTAATAACATTTAAAACTCAGGGAACAAGACTCAGCCATGGTGGTGTAGGCTGTAGGGTGTGGCTGTGAGATATGGGAGTCATGTGGTTCAGATTCAGGGTCACCCCGAACATGTGAGGTGCACCTACACGTGCCCATGATCCTGGCTGGCTGGGAGGCTGAGGGGAGGCTCACAGTGTGGCAAGATCCTGTCAACGGTACCTCTCTCTTTTTCTCTCTCTCTCTGTCATAAAAGGAATAAATAATAAACCTTAAAATAAAAAGAAACTACAGTGAACAAGATAAACAGCAGATTAGCTATAAAGAAAACAACTGGAAGGTAAATCAGAGGAAATTATGTGGAACCAAGCACAAAAAGTTGAAATGACAGATGGTATGAGAGAGAAGTTAAATAACATGAAGGAAAGAGGGAGAACCCTATTCTGGGTTCTAAAAAGGAGAGGAATGGGACCAGCAGATGGTGTAATGGTTATGTTGCTGGATTCCTGTGTGGTCAACCATGGTTTGAGTCCCAGATCCAGCGACTTAAATCTCACGCCAGGTACATGTGTGTGTCTGCCCAAGATCCCAAGAGGGGAATGGAGGAGAAGGGATTGTGGAATGGACATCACCCAGGGGGGTTATTTTTTGTTTTCTGTCTTTGTCTCTCCAGTAAGCACATGTGCCCTATAGCAGAAATCTCTCAACAAAAGAAAAAGAAAAAAGAAAGTTTTAAGGAGAGGACCAAGCACAATAAGGCAGAAGTAATACTTAATCATTTAAAGAAGTCTATTTATTTATTATTTGAGAGGGGGAAGAGAGAGATGGAGAGGGAGGTGTACCCTCTATAACATCTTGCAGCTGTTGCTGCAAGCCTTCCAGGCAGCCAGGAGCAAAGGTGCATGCAGGCATGGCTGGCATGTTCAGGCTGACCCAGGATCCAAAGCCAGGCCTCCCATTTGGATCCCACATCATGCAGCGGTACCCTCCTAACTGTACCACCGCTGCTGCATAAGATCTGCTCATTTTTAGCCACATAAGATACCAGGCAACAGTATTAGAATCATCCATGACATATAAGAAGAAACCCACACCTAGACATATCATAGTAAAACTGCAGCACTCTAAACACACAAAAAAAATATTTTAAAATCTACCCGTCCAAGGTGTGACAGTTAAACAAATGGCACACGGCTCAAAAACATATGAAGACCCTAAGGCCATAAAATAATGTCTACAAAGATGTCAACCTAGAATTATTTAACTGGCAAAAACATCATTACATAATGAAGGTGACAGAAACAAGAAAATGCAGAATGAGTTTTGTTTTGTTTTGTTTTGTTTTGTTTTGTTTTGTTTTAGAGAGGCTTTTGCTATAGGGGGCATGCACTCGCTAGACAGACAGAGAGAGACATAGAGACAGAAAGCGAGAAATCACCCCCCAGGGGGGATGGCCACGCCATAATCCCTTCTCCTCCATTCTCCTCTCGGGATCTTGGGCATGCACGCACACGCGCCCACTGTGAGTTTAAGCCACCAGGTCCGGGACTCGAACCACAGTTGACTACGTGGGAGCCCAGCGACATAGCCATTACGCTAACTGCTGGTCCCGCAGAATGAGTTTATTACCAATAGCTCTCAATGGAGGACATTTCTTTTTTCTTTTTATTTAAATGCCAGAGGATGCATGTGCATGCCAGAAAAATAGTGAGAGAGAGAGAGAGAAAGCACCCCTCGGGGGTGCCTGGTCACATCACCATCTCTTCTTCTCCATTTCTGCATCTTGTCAGGATCCTGGGCATGTGTGCACAGGCACTGGTGTGTTTTTCAAGCCACTGGGGTTGGGATTTGACTTGTAGCCAGACATGTGGGATCTAGCTTGCTCTCCATAATGCTTAACCACTGCACTATAATTCAACATGGAAAGTCTAAGACAAGGATGAATAGTGAGTAAAGAAAGAAGGGAAGTCTAAATAAACAGTGATGATATAAACCAACAAATAATATTTTATTGGATTAAAAATGCCCACGGTAACAATTTTTGCATATAAGTCAAAGGAGGGGTAATGAGAGTAAAGGGTTCCAAAAATCCGTGTAGGAGGAAGTTAAAGATAGTTACAGGAGAACTCTCTATAGTAGCCTCTACAAAAAGTAGAAAGGTCCTAGGTTCCTGGTCAACCTGAACGTGCCACACTGCTGATCCTGGCTGGAAAGCTGGGGACAGGCTAGAGTGTAGACATACCCTATTGGGTATCTTTCTCCCTCTCTCTCTCTCTGTCTCTCTCAATAAGTAAATGAACTTTAAAAAATTTAAAAGTAGCCATAACAGACTAAAAAGGAGGAGAAAAAAAAAAAAACAGGTAATGCAGGGCACAAAATAAAATGGTAGAAACATACTAGTAACTTCTAGTAACTTCATTAAGTGTAAATAAATGAATTAAGTACTCTATTTAAAAGTCAAAATATGGGGCCAGTAGATGGTGTAGCATTTATGTCATTGGACTCTCAGATGGCCGACCACGGTTCAAGTCCCAGACTCGGTGGCTGGAAAACCACGCCAGGCGTGTGGGTAAATGTGCGCCCAAGATCCTGGGAAGAAAATGAAGAAGGGATTGTGGTGTGGCCATCTTCCCTGGGAGGGTGATTTCTCACTTTCCTTCTCACTGTCTCTGTCTCTCTCTGTTTCCCCAGGAGTGCACGTGCCCTAAGAAAAAAAAACCTCTATTAAAAAACAAACAGATACACAAATGGGAGAGGGGTCTGGCAGGTGGCATAATAGCTGAGGTGGTGCTGGACTCCCACATAGCCAACCTTGGTTCCCAACCTGGTGACTCAAAAATCACAACAAATAGAGAAATAAATAATACATTTTTTTAAAGTCAAAAAATGATTAGAAGGATAACAATAAAATCCAGTCATAAGCTCTGTACATGTGTCCTAGCTCCACTCCCCCCTCCGCTCTCTGCTCTATGCCCTGATTTGTCTCCTGTGCCATCTGAGACTCTTTGTCCCTTAACTTCGGGTTGGGTTTGGCCAATAGCAGATGGTGCAGGAAATCAGACGGTAGGAGAAAAGAGGAATAGGGGTATTCATTCCCCCACTTCCCCTCCCAGCGGGGTCAGAGTTTCTCAGTGGTTGCATTATCTCTAGTTAAGATCACAGCTCCTGTCGGGCGTCCCCTCTTTGAGCAACAGACTTGCTGGGTTCCAGTAACACCGTCATCCTCTTTGGCCCATCAAGCCTAGGGCGACAAAGGCTTTTTGTGGTTATTAGTGCTTGAGTGTTTCAGCATCTTGTACTGGTTCCTTTAAAGTCATCCACATCTCTAAAGAATTCTTTCACATAACTCTCTTCAATAAATATCTTAAGAACATTGTCTGTTTATTTCCTGCCAGGATGCTAACTCTTACAACAGAAGACACATGTGGAGCATAAGGACCTGAAAGGTTGAAGATAAAAGGTTGACAAATGTGAAATCAAGCAAATACCAACCAAAATCACTAGATAGTAAATTTTTGAAAAGTTAGAGATAAAAGAGACTACATAATGAAAAATTCACTTTGCTGGTAATATAATTTTACAACCACAGCCTCAAATTACATAAAGTGATAAACCCAAGAATTAGATAAATCTATTAAGTTAATAGAGACCAAAAAAAAAGGGACCATCAGTTGGCGTAATGGTTATGTTGCTGAACTCCCATGTAGTAAACTGCAGTTCAAATCTTGGACCCAGTGACTTAAACTCATGCCAGGCGTGTGTACGTGCATGCCCAAGATCCCGAGAGGAGAATGGAGGAGAAGAGATTGTGGCGTGGCCATCCCCCCCGGGAGGTGATTTCTCACTTTCTGCCTCTCTGTCTCTGTCTGTCTTCCTGGTGGGCACATGCACTCTACAGCAAAAACCTCTTCAAAAAAGAAAGAGACCAAAAAGAAATAAGAATGATCTACCAATAATGAACTTTTTTTTGAGAGAGAGAGATTCTTGCTATAGGGAGTGTGTGCTCACCAGTGAGACAGAGAGAGATAGAAAGATGAAAAGTGAGAAATTACCTACCCTCCTCCCAAAGGAGATGGCCACGCTGAAATTCATTGTCCTCCATTCTCCATTTCAGGCATGCATGCACACTCACCCGGTGTAAGTTTCAGAACTTGAATTTGGGTACAGAACTTGAACCGCAGTCGATCACTTGGGAGTCCAGTACCTTAACCACTATGTTAACCTGCTGGTCTCACTAACTTGTTCTTTTTTTTTTTTTTTTTTGGAGAGATTTTCGCTATAGGGCACGTGTGCTCGCCAGACAGACAGAGAGAGACATAGAGACAGAAAGCGAGAAATCACCCCCCAGGGGGGATGGTCACGCCGCAATCCCTTCTCCTCCAGTCTCCTCTCGGGATCTTGGGCACGCACGCACACGCGCCCGGCGTGAGTTCTAAGCCACTGGGTCCGGGACACGAACCGCGGTCGACTACGTGGGAATCCAGCAACATAGCCATTACGCTAACTGCTGGTTCCCTTCTTTTTGTTTTTTAAAGTATACCTTAAATGTGAACGATATGCTAGAAAAACAAACAAAACTACCAGACTCAGTTTCTCCTACTGTACTCAGAACAAATAATTTCCATAATCCCACAGTGTGGAGACATTTCTCCCCACCCAACAAGCAAGCAGGCAATTCTGCTGTGGATACCAGCTTGCGTCTTCTAACTCAACTCACTCCTACAACAGTAGTGTATACTACAACGACTGGGCTAAGTCAGTATACATATTTTTTAACAATTACTTATTTTATTTGGGAGGTGGCGTGGTAGTCAAGGGCGCTGGATTCCCACACGGCCAACTGCAGTTCAAGTCCTGAATCTGGCAGTTTGCTTTCTCACTTTCCCTCTCACTCTCTCTCTCTCATTGTTCCCTCTCTCATCAAATCAAAATACACAAATAAATAAAGTTAAATAAAAATAATTCTTTGGGGAACCAGCAGTTAGCGTAATGGCTATGTCGCTGGACTCCCACGTAGTCGACCGCGGTTCGCGTCCCGGACCCGGTGGCTTAAAACTCACGCCGGGCGCGTGTGCGTGCGTGCCCAAGATCCCGAGAGGAGACTGGAGGAGAAGGGATTGCGGCGTGACCATCCCCCCTGGGGGGTGATTTCTCGCTTTCTGTCTCTATATCTCTCTCTGTCTGTCTGGTGTGTGCATGTGCCCTATAACGTAAAAACCGCTCCAAAAAAATACTTCTTTGAAGAAAATAATTATTTATTTTATTTAATTTATTAGTGTTAATTTTTTTTAAATTTGCTATAGTACATGTGCTCACCAGAGAGAGACAGAGAAAGAGAGAGAGGGAAAGTGAGAAAGCAAGCCACCAAGTCTGGGACTTGAACTGCCATCAGCCATGTGGAAGTCCAGCACCCTAACCACCATGCCAGCTGCTGGCCCCAAATATACTTTTTAAAAAATATGGATATTGCTGACGGGTCCATGGCTTTGGAAATGTCTGGCACAATATCACAGTCTTTCAGAAATTACCAGTACCTTTGAGAATACACAACGCCCTTTACAATCTGCCTCTGTTACCTTTCCAGCCGCTCCACTATCTCCATGTTCTCTTTACATTTTAACCAAATCAAAACAACCTGACAAATGCCTTTCATCCTTCAAGATCCCATCCAATGTCAACCTTCCCTTAAAATTCAAATTCAGGAACTAGCCTATGGCATAATGGTTACTCGGTGGACTCCCACATGGTTGACCATGGTTCGAGTTCTGAACCCAGTGGCTTAAACTCACGCCCAGAGCACATGTGTGCGCATGCAAGTGTGTGTGCATGCCCAAGCTCCCGAGAGGAGAATGGAAGAGAAGGGATTACAGTGTGGCCATCCCCTCCAGGGGTGTGTGTGTGGGGTGATTTCTCACTTTCGTCTCTCTCTATCTCTCTCTGTCTTTCCAGTGAGTACATGTGCCCTATAGCAAATACTTCTCAAAAAAAAAAAAAAATAGAGAAAAGAAAGAAAAGAAAAAAGAATTGAAACTCAAATTCCCCCAAGCTTTTCCTAAATACCCAGGCACAGCTAATGTAGTTTCTTCACTCCCACTGAAGATTATGTATAGAATATGTGCAGATTCCTTTTGTTTCTTTTAGGGAAGAAGGGATGTATATTTGTGGACTGCCAGGCAGCGTTCTGACTACTTCATACTCATCTGAGTCTGTTAAAAACTTTTATAAGTAGGCACTATTATTGTCTCCATTTTGCAAGTGAGAAAACAGAGTTTTAGGGAGGCTATGTAATTCTTGCTCAGCTATTGAACAGCAGCACTGGAAAAATGTAGCTAGATCTGGGCAAATCCCAAACTTACGTGCTCAAACATTATACCACACAACATTATCAATTTTCAAAATACATGCTAATATTTTAGTTTATATATTTGTTGTCTCCTTAAATTAAACTCTTTTAGGGCCAGCAGGTGGTATAGTGGTGAAGGCACTGGACTCTCACATGGCTGACCACAGTTCGAGTCCTTGACGCCAGGGCTTGAAACTCATGCCGGGTGCATGTGCGTGTGTGCCCAAAATCCAGAGAGGAGAATGGAGAAGAAGGGATTGCAGTGCGGCCATCCCTCTAGAGGGTGATTTCTTGCTTTCTGTCTCTCTGTCTCTCCCTGTCTCTCTGGCGAGCACACATACATCTATAGCAAAAATCTCTCTCTAAAAACAAAAACAAAAACCAGTGAGAATGGGGGCTGGATGGTGGTGCAATAAAACTCAATGCCCTGCAAAGATGACCCACAGGGGAAGTTCCAGGCTCGTGTCCAGTGACCTCCCTGGTTATGCTGGACACACATGCACTCATGATCTAGAACTAGCTGAAGCTGTTGGGGTGCTGTCTATGCCTCTCTGGCTCATGAAAGAAAGAAAGAAATTTAAAACAAAACTGAGGGGCCAGTCTCATGATCTACTGGTTAAGGGAGTTGGATCCCATGTAGCTGACTACACAATTTGACTCCCAACCCTGGCAGCTTGAAAAGGAACTGGGTACATGTATGGTAAAGTGATTGTCATAGCCTATTTTCTGTTCTAGAACAGAGTACCTGAGACTGGATAATTTACAAAGGAGAGAAATGTATTTGTCTCATGGTCCTGGAGGTTGGGAAGTTCAAAGGCAGGGAGTAGCTACCAGCAAGGGTTTTGGTGCTACGTCATGACAGGATGGGAAAGGGGAATGGCAAGCCAGTGTGTGCAGAACCACAACTGTGAGCCAAGCTTGCTTTTTAAAAGAAGTTTGTTTGTCTGTCTATTTTTTTTTTTTTTTGGAGAGGTTTTCGCTATAGGGTGCGTGCACTTGCCAGAAAGACAGAGACAGAGAGACAGAAAGTGAGAAATCACCCCCCCCAGGGGGTATGGCCACGCCGCAATCCCTTCTCCTCCATTCTCCTCTCGGGACCTTGGGCACGCACGCACACGCACCCGGTGTGAGTTTAAGCCTCTGGGTCCGGGACTCGAACCGCGGTCAACTACGTGAGAGTCCAGTGACATAGCCATTAAGCTAATTGCTGGCCCTTGTCTATTTTTGAAAGAAAGAGAAGCATCCTCACCAGAGTCTCATGCTGAGATCCTCACTCCACCACTACCACTAAGCATTTTCAGCCAGCCAGGATGACAGGCATGCACATGAATGCTCAGTAAATACAGGTTGATCCAGGAAAAAAACCCCTAATCTTCCATATGGTTGCTGGCATTGTGGAACACTGTGTTACCATGGGGTCTCAACCACTGACCTAAGCCCATGTAACCTGCTTTCAAGAGAACTCACTTCTGCGTGAATAGTATTAGTCCATTCGTGAGGGCTTCACTCTCATGACCCATTCACTTCATTTTTAAAAAAAGAAATTTTGGGTGTCAGGAAACGGGGTAGCAGTTATGTCACTGAACTCACACATGACTGACCACTGTTCAAGTCCTGGATCCAGTGATTTGAAAATCATGCCAGGTGCACGTGCGTGCATGCCCCCCAAGATCCTAGGAAAAAAATGAAGGAGAAGGGATTGTGGTGTAGCCAGCCATCCCCCCTGGTGGTGGTGGTGGTGGTGTGATTTCTCACTTTCCCTTTCACTGCTGCTGTCTCTCTCTTTCTCTCTCTCCCTTTCTCTCTCTCCCTGGTGAATGTATGTTCCCTAAGGCAAAAAATCTCTTTAAAAAAATGATTCTTGGGCCCAGGAGTTGCAGTAATGGCTATGCCACTGGACTCCCATGTAGTCGATCGTGGTTTGAGTCCCAGACCTGGTGGCTTAAACTCATGCCAGGCATTTGTGCATGTGTGCCCAAGATCCCAAGAGGAGACTGGAGGGGAAGGGATTGTGGCATGGCCTCCCTCGAGGGGGGGTGATTTCTCGCTTTCTGTCTCTCTAGCAAGCATACACACCCTATAGCAGAAATCTCTCTAAAAAAAGAAAAGAAAAAAATTCAGCCAATTTAATTGAGCAAATCCTTTTTTTTCTTTTTTTATTGATTATTATCATAATCTTGTTTATATTACATTGAGTCACATATATCTTTATAGTGTATTACATTTCTTTTTCCAGAAGGAATACGTTGCATATCAATCAAGACAAAGATATCACTATCCACATCATCATCAAATAGCTTTTCATAATTTTTTTCCAGATTATTATTATTCTCATTCTTTTTTTTTAAACATTCAATCACTTGTGGACAGAAGTCTGACTGCTTTTTCCTATTTTTCCAAAGTCCTTTTCAGAGGGCCTATGGGAAGTCATGCCCACAACATTAACAGAGCATTTTTTCCCATTAATAGGATTCTTCCTACCTCTTGTCCCTGGCATAATATCTTTGAAATGTATATTTCAACTGATTACAGTATATTCTTTTGATTATCTCTTCCCAGGACACAGATCTTCCCTTCCAATTGCCAACCTAAAAATTGTGGAACCCACCTATAACCTACAAGCTCCTGCTTCCACATAGCCACCTTTTTGGGCCAGCCCAATGGAAATCTCTTCACTAATTTTGTCTGTCACTCTCAAAATCAAATAAAAGGTACCCCTGTACCTGATCACCCTGAGAAAGGCATGTATGCCTCCTCTCTGGGCCTAGGTCACTCATATTCTGCTTGGAAATAAACCACATTATCAATTATTAATTTTTTAGAGTTGGTTATTTTCCATTGACACACTATATATAATTCTGCTTGTAAAAAAGAATTTTCCCAACATGAAATACTTCTCAGACCAGTAGTTGAATATACCATACCTGTTATCATCAACAGGTAATAAACCATTTCCGTGTCCCACTAATGTCATGCCTCTCTATTTGTTCTCTTGCTATCCTTCTCTATACTCTTCCCTTCTCCCACCCCGTTCCACACTATCCTCAGCATCCCTAACTATTTTCACTGCTTTTATGCCCTCCAATATTTTGATCTAATTGAGCAAAATTTTTTTTCCCTTTTCTTGGAGAGGTTTTTGCTATAGGGCACGTGCGCTCACCAGAAAGACAGAGACAGAGAGATAGAAAGTGAGAAATCACCCCCCAGGGGGGATGGCCACACCGCAATCCCTTCTCCTCCATTATCCTCTTGGGATCTTGGGGACACACGCATACATGCCTGGCGTGAGTTTAAGCCACTGGGTTCGGGACTCGAACCCGGTCAGCTACGCGGGAGTCCAGCAACATAGCCATCATGCCAACTGCTGGTCCCTAATTGAGCTAATCTTAACACAATTTAAATCAGGCAGTTGTTCCCAGACTTCCGGACTTCTGGACAACTCCAGGCGGCCTTGTGGTCACACGGTATTTAAGTTCTGGAAAAGGAAAGTGACATGTACAGGAACAGGAAAATGACACAAAAACAAAAGTGAAGGAATGAGGCAGGGAAACAATTTGGGTTGGTTGCATTCCAAAGTTTGTCTGCATTAATTAACATAGTTAATTAAAAGGTGGGATGCCTGTGATTGACTGAAGCCTAGCTGCTATGATTGGCCGTAAGAAAGAAAAAAACCCGAGGTTGCAGTTTGCTTACGGAAATCAAGCAGGAGTACTGGAAGTGTTATTGATACTTTAATAGGGACTGGCTTCTGGATATGTCTCAAGATAGAGCCAACAGATTTGCTGATGAGCATGCACAGCGTTATTATTCTCTGATGGCCCCTTCAGGTCTACTGTCTGTTCTTTTCCCATGGCCTGGAAGTCTGACCACTAAAGACCATAATACCCAGATTATCCTACCCTCCTTTTGTTAGGTTCAGATCATGAAATTAACTAGAAAAAGAAAGAAGGGCAAGAGAACAAGACATGGGCATTTTTTTCTCCTGGCCCCTTCCCTGCCAAGACATAGTTTAGCAATGGCTGCCCTTCTGCACCCAAGGCTATGCTTCCAACAGCTATTGTTGCGGAATTCGGACCACCAACCAGATAACCAAGCCACACTCAGAGAGTTGGAGAACTCAGGTTTATTTTGCCAGAGAGCCCGGAGGGTTAACACTCCTGGCTCTGAGCCCTGAGCCAGTCTTGGCACCTGGTGTTTAAGGGCTGTATGGCAGGAAGTCGCAGGGGCGCAGGGGCGGTACAGCCGGCCTTCTGGGTCAGGGTGGCAAGCTGCAAGGGATTGGACAAAAGTAGATTAAGCACTGTTACCTGGGGCATCTTCAGGGTTGGGAACTTTCTAGTCCTAACACAAACACAATGGAATCTTAATGGTCTTCATGGCTCAGGGCAAAGGGTCTTGCTTTGATTATGCTGCTAAGGAACATCTTAAGATAGGGCGTTTTGGGTTATTTAGCAAAGACAGTAGGAATGTTAACCACTCTGTTTACTCTAGGCAAAAGGAGGAAGCAATTTTCCAGTACAGAGAGGGGTTGAAACTGAAGTGCTCTTGCTTCACTATAGCTCCTTCTGGTTCTGGTCCACCCTCCTCACCCCTGGCCCTCCTGCTTCACTATAGCTCTTTCTTTTCTCCTCACCCCTTGCTCCTTCTGGCCTACAGAGCCAGGGTTTCTAGCCCTGAGAATGGAAACACCATGGCCTTTCTGTTGTCTATAGTAACAGCAGACTGTACTTGCGATGACTACACTTAAGTAAAATGGGGACTGCAGGGGAGACTGAACAATGACAGTGCAGTGTTCCATCAGAATGAAATGTCTTAATTCTAGGTTCGGCTGTTACCTGATAAAAAACAAAGGTGCTGGTTATCCCGCATTCCTATATTGCTTAAAATCAAAACTCTGGGGGGACCAGCAGTTAGCGTAATGGCTATGTCGCTGGACTCCCATGTAGTCGACCACGGTTCGAGTCCCGGACTCAGTGGCTTAAAACTCACGCCGGGTGCGTGTGCGTGCGTGCCCACGATCCCAAGAGGAGAATGGAGGAGAAGGGATTGCAGCATGGCCATCCCCCCTGGGGGGGGTGATTTCTCGCTTTCTGTCTGTCTGTCTATGTCTGTCTGGCAAGTGCATGCGCCCTATAGCAAAAACCTCTCCAAAAAATTTTAAAAAAATACACAACTCTGAATGTACAAACATTTATTTATTTATTTAGGTTTTTGCAATAGGACGCATGTGCTTGCTAAACAGTGAGAGGAGAAGTGAGAAATCAACCACGGGTTGTGGGTGGTGGTGGCTATGCTGCAATCCTTTCTCTTCCATTCTCCTCCTGGGATTTGGGGCACACATGCACATGTGTCTAGCATGTTTCAAGCTACTGGCTCTGGGACTCAAACCTTAGGTGACCATGTGGGAGTCCAGTGTCTTAACCACCATGCCGCCTGCTGGCCTCAATGTATAGACATAATTAACATCATCAAAGGGGAAGATGATAAAGTCAGTGGAGCATGAGCCCCAGGCTTGGGAGAGCCAAGATTGAAACCAGGAAATTTATGGGCCATAATCTGCTAACAAAAAGAGACAGAAAAAGGATAAATTAAATCAGCATCTGAAAGCATTAGGGTCCATATACATTAGGCTTCTTTTCCATAAATCAAAATAAAAACATAAATCACCTGATGAGACAATATCTTTGAATTAGAAAGAAAAAAAAAGGCTTGTTCCTCCTTCTAATTTAGATAAAACCCCCTAGTTTAGCCCTTAGTGGTAACCCGTTTTTAGGATGGCTTGCTTTACTTCCTCCTAATACACTCCTGCTTTGCTATTCCTCCGTGTGTCAGCCTCTAATTTTTTGTGAGCTTGAGATAATAACCTGGTCGGCATGCAGGTCTGAACTGGGCACCAGTGTTGGGCCTGATGACCCCAACTTCCTATGTCACTAGAAGTGATGGCTTCCCACGGTGCTTACAAATCTTGGGTGCTATACCAAACCTAATCAAAACCATTGCTGTTCGCTGCCTGAGCTACAGCATTTAGCAAGTTTTAGGCCCAGAGAAGACAAGTTGCTGCTACTAATGGAAAGGTTGGCTTGTGCATTAAAGGAGCAGCAACTTGTAAAGAATTATTCAGCCCCAAACAGTAATACTAAATTTAGGAAACACTGCTCAATTTGAACGCTACCAGTTGCTTCAATTTCTTTCTCAGAAGACCTTTCAGATTACTCTAGATCCCAGGCCCCACACTCTACTGAAAACCAATTTTATAAGTGATAGTGGCAGGGGGCAAGTAGATGGCATAGTTGTTAAGGTGCTGGACTCCCACATGGCTGACTGTAGTTTGAGTCCCAGATCTGGCACTTGCATTCTCACTTTCTCTGGTGAGTATACATGCTCTATAGCAAATTTAAAAAGTAGTAATTGTTAGCAGAAAATAACCAACTCTGTAAAAATAATAATTAATGCAGGTTTATTTCTAAGTGGAATGAGTAACCTAGGCTGGAGAGGAGGCAAAACATGCCTTTCTCTCCGGGTGATCAGGTAAGGGGATCCTTTTGTTTGATTTTGAGAGCCAGCGACAGTTTGGAATTTAGTGAAAAGTTTTCCATTGGTCTGACCCAAAAAGGCGGGACTTGTGGGGGTGTGTGGGGGGAGGGGCAGCGGCTTGGTGATAGGTGGGTTTTACAGTTTTTAGGGTGGTTATTGGAAAGGGAAGGTTGCTGAGATCAGAAAGGAATGTACTTTAACAGTGATAAGGAGGCTTAACATACATCCCAAAGATATTCCAACACTGTGCCAGGGGCAGAAGGTAGGAAGAATCCTGTTACCAATGGGTCAAAATGGTCTGTTAATATTTATGAGACTCCCTCTGGCAAGGCTTTTGGAAAAATAGGAAAAAGCGATCAGACTTCTGTCCACATAATAATAACAGATAAAATAAAATAATTATTTTTGAAAAAAGTGATAGTGGAAATAAATGTCCAAATACACGCACCACCCAAAAGTGGCTCTGCGGGGATTGCCACCACATTTAGCCATGTTCCAGAGCCTCGAATTTAGCACCACCATAGTCAAAAACAACTGCAAAGGAACACAAACCTACTCAACGTAACAGGTACAGTAATGGCTTCAACAGACCATCTGTATGTGCTCAAGTTTGCAACTAAAATTAATAAGGCTGTAAATCACATTAGGGTTTTTCAGACACACACAAGATCCTTTCCAGGATGCATAGAGCCATAGTGTTGTCTAATGACAGGTAGGAAGCAGGCCTGTAACAGGGCTCCATTCATTGGGCATAATATGCTTTCTGTGTCCCAAGGACTCTCTTGGGGACATACTGACTTACCTGGCGCAGTT
This sequence comes from Tupaia belangeri chinensis, assembly GCF_000334495.1. NCBI lineage: Eukaryota > Metazoa > Chordata > Mammalia > Scandentia > Tupaiidae > Tupaia > Tupaia belangeri. Next base: position 6,066,234 of record NW_006159811.1, read on the forward strand.
AGACAAATTCCCAGGAGAATGTGGCTTAACTCCCCAAAAGCACTTTTGTCCTTTAGCACAATGGCAGAACTGAGAACCTGGGCTTGGCCCCGGGCCAGGCAGGCCTGGATAACAGTGGAAGATGGGGAACTCTGCAAAGAAGCCACAGAGCCTCAGGGTTCGGATGACTCAGTTGTTCCCTACCCTTCTAGCAGAAGAATATTTTTTTTCCTCCTATTTATAGTTAAAAGGTTTTCAGGTTTTTTGTTTTGTTTTGTTTTTGTTTGTTTGTTCCCATCTAAAATAAACCTAATTCATGTCCCAAGAAAGCTGGGTTCTAGAGAACTTTGGCTAATTCTCACCCTCCCTTACCCTGAGAAACTGATGTCTGACTCACAAGTCTCAAGTGGAAACTCAGCCTTTTATTTTTTTTAAATAATTACTTAATTTCATTTATTATTATTTTAAAAATTTGAACAGAGGGACCAGCAGGTAACATGGTGGATGAGGGCACTGGATTCCCACACGGCCAAACACAGTTCGAGTCCTGGACCTGGTGGTTTGTTTTCTTACTTTCCCCTTCTCTTTCTCTGTCTCTGATCAAATGAAAAAATAGTAACAAATGAAAATAAATGAATAAATGTGTTTTTAAAAAAACGGTGGGTTTTACAGTTTTTAGGGTGGTTATTGGAAAGGGAAGGTTGCTGAGATCAGAAAGGAATGTACTTTAACAGTGATAAGGAGGCTTAACATACATCCCAAAGATATTCCAACACTGTGCCAGGGGCAGAAGGTAGGAAGAATCCTGTTACCAATGGGTCAAAATGGTCTGTTAATATTTATGAGACTCCCTCTGGCAAGGCTTTTGGAAAAATAGGAAAAAGCGATCAGACTTCTGTCCACATAATAATAACAGATAAAATAAAATAATTATTTTTGAAAAAAGTGATAGTGGAAATAAATGTCCAAATACACGCACCACCCAAAAGTGGCTCTGCGGGGATTGCCACCACATTTAGCCATGTTCCAGAGCCTCGAATTTAGCACCACCATAGTCAAAAACAACTGCAAAGGAACACAAACCTACTCAACGTAACAGGTACAGTAATGGCTTCAACAGACCATCTGTATGTGCTCAAGTTTGCAACTAAAATTAATAAGGCTGTAAATCACATTAGGGTTTTTCAGACACACACAAGATCCTTTCCAGGATGCATAGAGCCATAGTGTTGTCTAATGACAGGTAGGAAGCAGGCCTGTAACAGGGCTCCATTCATTGGGCATAATATGCTTTCTGTGTCCCAAGGACTCTCTTGGGGACATACTGACTTACCTGGCGCAGTTAGACAAATTCCCAGGAGAATGTGGCTTAACTCCCCAAAAGCACTTTTGTCCTTTAGCACAATGGCAGAACTGAGAACCTGGGCTTGGCCCCGGGCCAGGCAGGCCTGGATAACAGTGGAAGATGGGGAACTCTGCAAAGAAGCCACAGAGCCTCAGGGTTCGGATGACTCAGTTGTTCCCTACCCTTCTAGCAGAAGAATAATTTTTTTTCTCCTATTTATAGTTAAAAGGTTTTCAGGTTTTTTGTTTTGTTTTGTTTTTGTTTGTTTGTTCCCATCTAAAATAAACCTAATTCATGTCCCAAGAAAGCTGGGTTCTAGAGAACTTTGGCTAATTCTCACCCTCCCTTACCCTGAGAAACTGATGTCTGACTCACAAGTCTCAAGTGGAAACTCAGCCTTTTATTTTTTTTAAATAATTACTTAATTTCATTTATTATTATTTTAAAAATTTGAACAGAGGGACCAGCAGGTAACATGGTGGATGAGGGCACTGGATTCCCACACGGCCAAACACAGTTCGAGTCCTGGACCTGGTGGTTTGTTTTCTTACTTTCCCCTTCTCTTTCTCTGTCTCTGATCAAATGAAAAAATAGTAACAAATGAAAATAAATGAATAAATGTGTTTTTAAAGAAACTGACCAGAGAAACACACACACACACACAGAGGGAGAGAGAGAAAGAGAGAGAGAGAGAAGGAAAGTGAGAAAGCAAGCAGCCAGGTCTGGGACTCGAACTGAGGTCGACAATGTGGGAGTCCAGTGCCTTAACCACCCACCACCTGCCCTTTCATGTCAAGGTCCAGGAAATCTCCAACTGTCAAAAGGTCACTCAGAACCAGTTTTTTTAGGGTAGAAAGCCTGCAGAATACATTCTGGCAATTTGAGCTCCAATTATCAGAAAAGTGTTATAATTATATGGTTTTCCCCACCTCACTTTGCTATCTCTGGAAGTCCCCTAGATTTACTTAACAGAATTCCCCTGAGGCTATAAAGTAAGCTATGTTCTCTACTTAACCCAGAAACATTTTCATGTATAAATATGAATTCCACAGCAATTTTGCTTGAGTACTATAGTTGAGGCTGTTAAATTAATTCAGTATTTTCTATATGAAAATAATTCCATTTTCCAGGGGCTTTCTGAAGTCTCCTCATATCCTCAAGACTGCAGAGCTTCCTATAAAACACATATGGAATGCTGAATCTCTGACGGTTGGCACCAAAGCAGCAGGAGTTTGAATGGTGACAAGGCTTGCTAGTGGGAAAAGGCACCCAAAGATAAAGATTGCCTACCTACCGAGTAAAGAAGGGGCCAGCTCTGAGGTGCAGTGGTAATACACTTCTCTAATATACTACTCAAGAGAAGCCAGATCCTGCATGGCGACCACAGTTCAAATCCCTGGCCTGGTCATCCTGAAACATAGGCACGTGTGTAAATGCCCGACATCCAAGGGTCTAGAGGATAGGAGAAAGGGGACTGTGGCATTAGCACACCCTGCGGAGGGTACTCAGTTCTCTCTCACTCTCAGGCGTGAATGTACATTCTCTATCACGAATAAAGAAAAAAGAGAGTAAAGGGCATTCAAAAGTATTAAGATTTTAGCTACAAAGGAAGGGAGTACATTCAACTTTTTTTAAAGAATTATTTTCATTTATTTTATTTATTTATTCATTCATTTATTTTAATTTGACCAGAGAGAGACACACAGAGAAGGAGAGAGAGAAAGCGAGGAAGCAAGCCACCAGGTCCAGGATTCGAACCATAGTTGGCCATGTGGGAGCATTCAGCACCCTAGCCACCTCCCCACCTGCTGGTCCCTCAACTTCTTCTTAATCTCACTAGTGTTAGTTATATCTTCCATATATTACAGTGTCAATGTACATTCAAGATATGGTGATAAAATCATAGTCAAGTCAATTAATTATTTACTTTAATTAATTAATTAATTAATTTTATTTATTTATTATTATTCTTCAATTTGACCAGAGGGCAACAGAGAGAGAAGAGAGTGAGAAAGCAACCCACCAGGCCCAGGGCTCAAACTGTGGTATGGCCATATGGGAGTACAACGCCTTAACCACCATGCCATCTGCTGGCCCCTAAATAATAATTTTTTTTTCGAGAGGTTTTTGCTGTAGGGCACGTGTACCCGCCAGAAAGACAGAGACAGACAAAAAACAGAAAGCGAGAAGTCACTCCCGGGGAGGGGTGGTGGTGGTGGGGGATGGTCGCAATCCCTTCTCCTCCATTCTCCTCTTGGGATCTTGGGCACACATGCACATGCGCCTGGCATGAGTTTAAGCCACCAGGTCTGGGACCTGAACCATGGCTGACTACATGGGAGTCCAGCGATATAGCCATTATGCCAACTGCTGGTCCCAATTTTTTTTTTAAGTCTTTTTATTTTCTACTATCTTCATTCCTGTGCTCTGAATACTAGTAGGAATTTCAAGGAAACTAGGTTGGAAATACTGCACCAATGAAAGCAGCAACTGCTAGTTGCCACTTTTTATTTAAAAAATGATCTTTAAGAGATCTGGATCATGTCAGTATGCGGTAGAGTTTGATAACAGTCCTCTCACTACGCTTTTCCCCTTTCTATCTTAATAATAGTTAAAGCTGGATCCAAATAGAGCTAAAAAATGCAGAATAAGTAGGATGTAAGCAAAAATAATGGATGCAGCTTCTGGGTCAGAAGCTTCATCACTCTTTGCCCTTTAAGAGAGCTGGAATGAGGACGTGATGGTTGAGCGATTTTCAGGCACAAAAATGAAGCCACTCCAAAAAGATGGGAAAGCAGCAAGGAGAAAAGAGCTGGCTTTTCTTTTTAAAAATTTTTTCTAAAGAATTATTTGATCTAACTTTATTTATTTATTTAAATTTGACCCGAGAAGGACAGAGTAAGAGAGAAAAAGAGGGGCAAAGTGAGAAAGCAAGCTGCTGGATCCAGGACTCAAACCGCAATCAGCCATGTGGGAATCTAGCGCCCCTAACCACCACACCACCTGCCAGTTCCCCAAGAGCTTTTCTATGTTACGGAACCACCATTTGGGAACTTTGCCCTTTCGAGTCTCCTTTCAGCAACCAAGCTGGCATCCTAATCCATAGCTCATTCCCTCAGGCCAACAGGACAGGGCCCTTTCAGAGGATTCTCTCCGCATACATTGGAACTAAACACTAATCGAAGAGGAGAGCACAGGACCCGTTGAGAGAGAGCACCCGTATACCACTGCACAGCAAACCGCAATCGAGGGCAACCAGCAGTCCTGGGAGGCGAAACAGACCCAGCGAATCTGAGGATCTTACAGTAAAGGAGTGTAACAACACGCAGGGGGTGGAAACTTGCAGTGAGGAAAGCTGCCGTTCCAAGTAGGCCTGTGAGAGGGAGGCTAAGGAGGATGCAGGCACACAATGGCTGACAAGACACAGAGTATCTTGGTGATGCTGGAGAAGAAATCATTTGGGGGCGGGGAGGTGGGATGGGTCTCCACAAAACCCCAATAAACCTGAAGGCTAAGATTATAGCTTGTCTTAGTTTAGGGTGCTATCACTAGAGTACCATAAAATAGGTAGCTTAGACAACAAATAGTTATTTCTTGCAGTTCTAGAGTCTGGGAAGGCAGTAGCAAAACCAGTATCCAGTATGGATCTCTTCCTCACATGTGGACAGCTGCCTTCTTGCCATATCCTCATGTAGCTGGGGGATCATCTAGCTCATGTCTCTTTTCTTTTTGTTAATTTAAAATATATTATTTTATAAATATTTTTCATATGGGTCCAGCTGTGTCACTGTTGTGCCACTGTCTGAATCTTATTTTATAAATATTTTTAAAAACTTGCTACAGGGCATATGCACTCACCAGAGAGAGACAGAGACAGAGAGAGAGGGGGAAAAATGAGAAAGCAAGCTGCCAGGTCTAGGACTTGAACTGTGATTGGCCATGTGGGAGTCCAGCACCTTAACCACTGTGCTACCATGTGGCTGGCCTCCATGTCTCTCCTTATAAGCACATGCTCTCCTCTCTCTCTCTCCCTCTCTCTCTCTCTCTCTCTCTCTCTGTTTTGGACAGGGTCTCACTACGTTGTGAAACTCCTTAGCCTCTTGAGTACCTGGCACTACAGGTATGTACTGCCTCATCCAGCCTTTAAGGTACACTGGGAACTGAACCCAGGCCACACATGTGGCCTCAGTCTGCCCAGCAGCAGGGACAACCAGGCACACTTCTTTTGTGTATGTGCATGTGTAAGTGTGTGTGAGAGGTTTTTGCTATAGGGCGCGTGCACTTGCCAGAAAGGCAGAGAGAGACAGAGAGACAGAAAGCGAGAAATCACCCCCCAGGGGGGACAGCCAAGCAGCAATCCCTTCTCCTCCATCATCCTCTTGGGATCCTGGGCACACATGCACACGTGCCAGGCATGAGTTTAAGCCACTGGGTCCAGCATTCCAATTGCAGTCAACCACATGGGAGCCCAGCAACATAGCCATCACTCACGCCATCTGCTGGTCCCAACCAGGCACACTTTCATAGCTAGCCTTTATCTCTTTCTTAACTAACCATGTTAAATGAATAATCTTTTTATTACTTGTTGAACTAGAATTATATGTTTCTACTTCTTTGTTGATACTGAATTTCTCTCTTGGAAAATAAAAAGTTACAATGAACAAAAGTTACAATTAGCTTTGTTTACTTATTTTCTAGAAAGTGGCGCAAATTGTAGCAGACTAGAGAGGCTCTAATGGGCCTTCAGAGAGAATGAGTTTCAGAACTCAAAGTAGTTGCCCATGAACTAGTACAGGAGAGGGACAAGTCTCTCGCTGTTCTTTGGAGTGACCTAAAAAGTAGGCAGGGGACGCACCCTAAATAGCTTTGAATGAAAGGGTCCAGAAACTTATAGGTGTTGGTAAAGTAGTGTCACAGTAAATATCACCTGACCCACCACCATGGAAGTTGACAAAAGTAAAAACATAATGAAATGTGTCAACATAAAATTTAATACTGTGCAGGCCAGCAGTTGACCAGCAGTTGGGGTGCTGGACTCCTACATGGATGACCATGGGTTGAGTCTCAGACCTGGTGGCTTGAAAATCATATAGGTGCATGTGCGTGTGTGCCCCAAATTCCAAGTGAATAGAGAAGAGATTGCAGTGAGGCCATTCCCCTTGGGAGGGTGGTTTCTCATTTTCCCTCCCACTGTCTCTCTCTCTCTCTGTTTTCCCAGCAAATACATGTACCCTATGGCAAAAAACTTAACACACACACACACAAAATACCATGAGCCCTATAAAGATAGAAAACAGAGGTTGGACAGTGGCACGGTGGTAGTCCAACACACTTGCGAGGGTATGGGTTCGTGTCTCTCTGAGACCTCCTTAAACATACTAGGTACATGCATGCTCTTGATCCAGAGCTAAGTGAAACTGGATTGACATCACGGCATGAAGACCCTGTTGGGGCTTCCCCTCTCTCATTCATGGAAAAGACTTAATTTTTTTTTTCTGGAGCTGGCAGGTGGCATGGTGGTTAAGGGTGTTGGACTCCCATATGGGCAACTGTGGTTCAAGTCTGGGACCGGGTGACTTTCTCACTTTCTCTCTCCCCCATTCTCTCTTTCCTGCTCTAGTCAAATAAAAATAAATAAATAAATGTAAGTAATTCTTTAAAAAAATTTTTGCTTTAATTTCAAAAGAATTATTACTTAAGAGTTCTAAACTTTTTTTTTTTTTTTTTAAGCAAGCAGCAAGGCAACCCTGTTTAGAAATTCATTGAGAGGACCGTGACACCAGCAGAGAGGGTTTCACTTTATTCCACTATCCCTTTACCTAGAAGGACACAAGACACTGACCTTGAGGAATCGAATCTATCAATAGCATCAACGATAGGAGACTGAAAACTGGTACATACAGATTGAGAGGCAGTGACCTCCAGGGGTCATGCCAAGGTCAGCACTCATTCGGAAAGTGCCAGTCGGGCAGCTGTGTCAAAGAAACCAAGTCCCGAACAAAGAGACCAAAGAGACGGAATTCTTCTAATGGCTATCAAAACAATCGGGTTACCTGTTCTAGGAACTGCCAAGAAAGGGAGAAACTTTGAGTGCAGGGAAGATGAGCAGACCAGAGGATCGGATGGCGGATTTACTCAGTTACTCAGCAGGTGCTCAGAGCCAAGAGCTGCTGCTGTGTAAGGCTTGACCCCTGGGTTATACCCCTTGAGCTTGGGTGGGAAATAAGGATATATACTGATTACAGAAACCCATTACATTTAAAAGATATTAGTTGGTTGACTCAACTTAAAAAATACCTTTTTAAAATAATTTTTTAAGAATTATTTTATTTAACTTTATTTATTCACTTATTTATTTTAATTTGAGAGAAACATTTTAGAGAAAGAGAGAAAGCAAGCCACCAGGTCCAGGACTTGAACCGCAGTTGGCCATGTGGGAGTCCAGCACCCTTAACCACCACACCACTTGCCAGCCCCTAAAAAAGACCTTCTACTAAAAGAAAATCTTTTGAGGGGTCAGCCAGGGACACGATGGTTAAGGGGGTTGGATTCCATATAGCTGACTGTGCAGTTCAAGTCCTGCACCTGGAAGTTTGAAAAATACATTTGTGTATGTGTGTGTGTGTGTCCAAAATCCCTCCCAAGAGGAGACTAGAGGAGAGAGGACCATCCCCTTGTGGAGTGATTTCTCGCTTTCCCTCTTTTTCCTCTCAGTGTTTCTGCCTCTTTCCAGCAAGTGTCAGTGCCTCACAGTAAACTGGAAAAAAAAAATTCCAAAAATCTTTCTAATATTGGCCTTTATTCTAGTTTAATTCCTAACATTTGTTTTGTTTTGTTTTGTTTTTTAAGAATTGCTTATTTGATTTATTATTATTCTTTATTTTGACCAGAGAGAGACACAGTGAGAGGGAAAGTGAGAAAGAAGCCACCGGGTCCCTAACTCAAACCACGGTTGACCATGCCGGAGTCTAGCACTTTAACCACCATGCCGCTCGCCAGCCCATTTTGTTTCCTAAGGTTTTGATCATAGGGTGCATGCGCGCACCAGAGAGAAAGACAGAGACAGTGAGAAGCAAAGTGAGAAATTACCTCCTGGGGAGAAAGCCACACAACCCCTCTCTCTCCATTCTCTTCCTGGGATTTCCGGTACACAGGCACACACGGCATGATTTTCACGGTGTGGGGCTTGAACCACGGTCAGTCATGTGGGAGTCCAACACCTCAAACACTATGTCCCCTTCTGGCCTCTGGGATGGCTTTAATATTGTGATGAGGAATCCTAGCTTCATCAGCTTAGAACACTACATTTTATCTTGGTTCCTTTGTTTTATATACATCAAACTTATAAAAGTCAACATATAGTATTTGACATTACCATGAATAAAGCCAATTTCAATTCAATGACTGATGAGAACTTAGAGAATAGCTACTTAGCTCTTGAACAGTACTAGGAATGAAAAAATAATATATTGTAAAGGTAAAAGCAAATAGCAATATACTATGCATAATTATAAAAGCAATACTATTACTGGCATTTTACTTTCATATGCACAAGATCTAGTTCTTATGACCTTAACTGTAACGTTCTACAGAAAAGAACATGATGCATATATTATAAGGTATGTGGGAGTAGCTGTCAAAGGAAGTCTGTTCCTTGTTCTTTGAGCTACTCTCTGGGTGAGAAAGAAAATGGACTCAAAACAAATTAGTCTTTAAATATTCATTACCTATGGTATGCATATTGTAACTCCTGATAGTGGTCAGAAAGTCAAATTTCAATGGACCTATAAAAATGAATCAGTGGGTCTTCTTTAAGAGAAATTATGAAAATATCCGATATCTGGGGAGGAGAGAAAGGTCCCATAGAATATTGCATTTCCGGCCAGCAGATGATGAAACGGTTACATTGCTGGACTCTCACATGGTGGATTGGTTCGAGTTCTAGACACAGTGGCTTGAAAATCATGCCAAGTGCATGTGTGTGCATGCCCAAGATCCTAGGAGGAGAATGAAGGAGAGGTGATTGCAGCGTGGCCATCTTCCCCAGGGTGATTTCTTACTTTCCCTCTCACAGACTCTGTCTCTCTCTCTTTCTCTCTCTCTCTCTGGTGAGCTCACATGCCCTAAGGCGAAAACCTCTAAAAGAGAAAAAAAAAAAAGAATATTGCAGTTTCTGTAGCATAAGGGTTGATTCCTCTCACCTTATTTTTCCTGGCATTATTTTTTCCTCTTCACTCAGCCTTATCCTTGGTGTTCAGAAGACATTTTAGATTCTGGAGTAGAAATTATTTTATACTTTATAGAATAATGAATTTTGAAATATACATGATTTTTTTTCTTCAAAATACAAGTGGTTATTAGTATAAATAAGACAAGCCAAAATTAGCTGATTACTTTCTGCATGGACTGACCCAAAGAGTTACTTTGTGTGGTTAGATCTTTGGATTTTGGTTTCTGGACCAGCCCATGGCCTAATGGTTAGTCATTAGACTCCCATATAGTTGACTGCAGTTTGAGTCCCAGGCCTAGTGGCTTAAAATTCACGCCAGGCAAGTGTACACATGTACCCAAAACCCTGAGAAAAGAATGGAGGAAAAAAGATTGCTGTGTGGCCATTCCCCCAGGGGGTGATTTCTCACTTTCTATCTCTGTTTCTCTCTGTCTCTCTGGTGAGTGCATGTACCCTATAGCAAAAATCTCTCTCTCTCAAAAAAATGAATAGCATGTTGAGAATAGCCTCCTGAAATACGCAGAAGAACACAATTAAAAACAGACAAATATTTATTTGGAATAGGTTACTTAGAGAATTCTGGTCAAGTTTCAGGATAAGATAGGAACAACCATTTTCCACAATGATTTAGGCTTAATTTTATTAAAGACAGAAAGCCAGATTAGGTAAGTTATCAAGTTTTCTCCACTATCAATGATATAATATTTGTGTTTATATGTTACAAAATAAACTAATTTTGATAAAACTTTTATTTGCCCCTACATGATTTATAATGCCTTTTTCTAACCATGCTAAAGATGGAAATCAAACTTGATTGAACTTACAGGATTATCATTAGGGGAACAGGGAGTAGGGAACGCAGAGCAGCTCTGACACATTAAATTTTCCTTTTTTAGGAAACTCGTATCACCCTTGAAAGATTTTGATGACTATTTCACTCACCCACAAAATGTGCTCATCAAACAGAACTCAGCAATTACATCATGCTGCTCTTAAGAGGGAAAGCTGAAGATGACCTATTATGTCCATAGAACTAACTCCCAAACCCTGCTACCATGGCTCAGGCTTTATCATGAAGTCTCAGCCCCATTTTTCCTACAAATTCACTCTGGTTTCCTTCCCAGAGTGTTACGACGTTTACCCTGCCGGCTTCCTAGATTTTGCTTTCTGCTCTCTCCTAGTAAGAGCTTAAATTTTAATAACCCTCCTTTCAGCAAAAATCAACCTTTCAAAATACAAGTAACAACTGCTCATTAGAATTTTTTAGAAGAATATTTGTTTTAAGACTAAAGGCAAACCAAAAATAACCATAGAGTATTTTTGTTCTAAAATTTAATGAAAGTCAGAAATATCCACGGGGAAAGGCAGTGAAGCGTCAGGGCCAAAAGCACAACAAGTATATTTGCTGTAAAATAATGTCACAGTCATTAAGAAAAAGGAGCTATTAAGTTAAAATAAGATCTAACGAATGGAGAAGAAAGAGAATGTCCATAGTATATGTATGGTTTGGATGACTGAGGTAGTCTTTTACTTACCTATTAATTACTTATATTTATAGTACTGCAGATAAAATTGTCACTGGCAGTCTCACAGACAGTAAGAGAGGTTTAATAAGCCTAAATTTCAAAAGGGGTAAGTATGCAACTTAGTGGGCACTCTTAAATACTCCTGGTTACATTTTAATTGGCTAAGCCTGTCTGTCAAGGAACTTGGCAGATCAGTTTTGATCAAAAGCCATAAAAATGTAAATACCATTGGACCGAGGAATAACCCAAAAGAGGTTATACAAGAAGATATAGTTAACTGAATTCTTTTCTTAATCTTGTTTAATAGGTTTATTGATACATAATTCACTACCATACAATTCATCCATTTAAAGCATGCAATTCAAGGATTTATTTAAAGTTGTGCAATTATCACCACAATTTTAGAACATCTTCATCATCTTAGAAAGAAACTCAGCGCCCTTTAGCTATCATATCCAAAAACCATGATTGTCCCCAGGCCTAAGTAACCACTAATCCACTTTCTGTCTCTAAGATTTGCCTGTTCTGGATATTCATGTCAAGAGAATCATAAAAGATGTGGTCTTTCGCGTCTAGGTGACTAGCTTCTTTCATATGGCACACTGCTTTCAAAGTCATGTTATAGTATATACCAATACTTTCTTTGTGTGACCAAATAATATTCCGTTGGATAAATATACCACATTTGATTCATGTGTTCATCAGTTGATGGGCATTTGGATTGTTTTACCATTTGGCTATTATGATTAAGACTATTGTGAACACCAGTATAAAAGTTTTTGCTTGGACTGGTTCCAGCCGGTGGCATAGTGGTTAAGGACTCCCATGTGGTGGAGCATGGTTCAAGTCCCAGACCTGGTGGCTTGAAATTCAGGTCAGCACATGTAATTGCATGCCCAAAATCCCAAGAGGAGAATGGAGAAGGGATTGCAGCATGGCCATCTCCCCTGGTGAAGTGATTTCTCACTTTCTGTCGCTCTCTCTCTCTAGGCCATGCAGGTGCCCTATAGCAAAAATCTCTCCCCCCTAAAAAAGTTTTTGCTTGGACTTAAATTTTCATTTCTCTCAGATATAAACCTAGGAGTTAAATTTGTATTCTTACAGAGTGACAATCAGAAGCAATTTCATGGCCCAACAATGGAATTATGCTACATTCTGAACAGTATTATGCAAAAATGCACTCTCGAGAGTATTACATAGAAAAATGTTGGCTATGTAGAATGAAAGACCACATAGTAATACAAAAAAAGGCTACATGAAGTGAAAAAGTAGAACAACTTCCATTTAAAATCCTTCCAGGGTTTTCCATGGGGCTTTCCATTCCCTGCTCTCTCCTACAGACTCTGTCCCCTGCCTTCCAATCCCGAGCCAGCTCTCTCTCCATTGAGGGCCAGACACACTAGCTTCTAGAGACTATTAGGATGCCTCAGCTTTGGAACCTTACCAAGTGTTATTTCCTCTGCCTTTCATCATCATGTCCAGAAGTTTCAAGTCTCATCTTAAATATCACTTCTTCAGAGAAACTCTCTCTAGTATACCAAACTAGGATAGGGGTGTTTCCATAGCATCTTGCGATTTTCCAACTTAATAATTCTGAAACTGGTTAATTATTTATTCAGTCAGTAACCACTTATAAAGAGCCTTTTTACATATTGGGATGGGGTGAAGCAAAACATACATGATTTGGCATCTGTAACCTTATATTCTTGGGAGAGAATATATGTACAAGTAAATAAATTGCAGCACTGGGTAATTTTATAAAGCATTTTGAGACAACTCAGTGGCTACCCTTTGTGTTGGGATTGTAAATTCCCTATCTTGATCTTGGTAACTTCCAAGTTGCTGGTTGTCTGGGCAGCTGAATGAGCTCAATACACAATTTTTTTTTTCTGACTCAAAATAGGCACGTAAAAGATAGAAATGTTCAAAAAGTACACGACTACTTCTATAAATGGTTAAGCTTGAGGACCTCCCTTTTTAATAAAAACCTTTCTGCAATATTACATATATTGTTTCTGCAAACATATTCCGCAATAGTACACATTAACACAACTTAAAATAGGAGCAAAAAAAAAAAATCACCATTTGTAGTAAAAGAACCTCAAATAAAACCCATTTATGTCACCACATACTCGTTGAGGAACTGGTAATAAAACGTACTCTGAAATATTCAGACCTGTTGGGTAAGTGGATAGATTTCCCTTGGCGCACTACCAGGCAAGTTCCTCGCCCTTAGCAGTATAATTTACAGTTTTAACTGAGGTTTTAAATACCCAGGATACGATCCCTTTCAATTTTCCGATTTCTAAAGCGCTTTAGAATCTCCCTCCACCCACAGAAAGTGACACCGAAGGAAAAACAAAACAAAACAAAACAAAAAACCCGCAATTCTATTTACTCGTCAACGCTTCTAAAAGATCTTTTTTACGATGTCAACAAAGAACGCAAGGTCTGCACACATCGGATCACCAGCCCCTTCCCTACAAATCCTCTAGAAGCCCAGGAAACAATTAGGCTGGCGGGCTCCAGGCCGGGCCAGAGGAGCAGACCGAGAAGACCCTACCCCCGGCCGGGCGCTCCGCCGCTCCTTTCTTCTCAGGGGCGCATGCGCAGCGCACTCTCCGACCACCGCACGCCTCTTCCAGCCGGCCGAGAAGGCGCTGACGTCACCGTGTGGTCGCCGAGGAACCTTCCGCTCCTCCAGGAAAACGAGTCCGCGCACCTTTGGCTTGTCTTAGTCCATGAAAACGCTTCTCCCTCCTCCCACCCCAGCGAGGATGACTTGCCCAGCCTGTCTCTAACAGCGCAGCTTTTTAGGCAGACTCCTCCTTTTGCTCGCTGGCCAGGAAAGGCAGCGCGGAGGAAGAGGGGGCGGGGGAGAGTGAGCCGCTCGCTGTTGTTTACAAGAGTGAGCACGTCTGCGGATCGGTCCGCGAGGGCGGAGCGAGGAGCCGGCACTTCTTCCTCCCACCCCCTCCCTTCCTAGCCTTCCCCGCGAGCAGACGCGGCAGCGCCTCTGTCTCGCTTTTTCTTATTTTTTCCCCCTTTCCCCTTCCTTTTTTTTTTTTTTTTTTTGAGAGGTTTTTGCTATAGGGCGCTTGCGCTCGCCAGACAGACAGAGAGACAGAAAGCGAGAA